>NC_087205.1:83957124-83969624 GCF_015104395.2 Macrobrachium nipponense
GGTTACTAGATCTAAAGATTAAGCCTGGGTCATCGACATATCGCCTTACATCATAGGTTTGAATCTTCGGGACATTCATGTCACCATTTCAAACAATGATGTATCAGGCGATATGTCGATGACCACATTCTTAATTCTTTAATCTATTAACCACATTTCACTGTTTTTAGAATATTTGAACTCAAAGCAAAGCAATATCGAATTTCACTTTCAGAAACCGAGGCGAAGGAAAGCTGGCCTTTCTTGTGATATACCATCACCATAAAAGAAAAAAAAAGAGTGAAAACGGATTTATCACATCTGTTTATCGGACCGACTTTCACGGTTTGACCACCAAAATGTCCTCTTTTAGTCCTCGTTTCAGTTCAAGAGAAATTTGATTACGACCTAATATCATCGGAGGGCTTTTATATATGTTCAAATTATGTTAATATGAAACCTAGAGTTTTAATTTCTCAAGCAGTGCTTATTTTGAACGGTTTTTACGCAAACGTTTTTTACTGATGCGTAATATAGGAAAGGAGCTTCAAAAATTTCATTACTTCCAAAACCTACAACTGTCACTGTCAATCGAGCAGTTTATGTATTTTCCCTCACGTTATCTTGGAAATAGGTCCTTTAATGTTCAAAAAGAGTACACAAACTTTTGCATGAATTCTGACCCACAAGTAAACACAACATTCGAGTAGCTATTAGCCTAAATCTACATTACAATTCATTCACAGGTTCAAGGATGTGATACCAACTGAACTGCAGTCAAGCTATTGTGTTATAAGTATAAGTGTCATTGCTGTGTGCAATGTACGTTGGAAATCTAACGACAGTTCGGGTTCGCATCTTCGAAAAAAAAAAAAGGGGGGAAGGAAAGAAATTTTTTTTACATCTCGGAGCTCTGTTAGGACCAATGGCCATTAAGCACCACCATTAGTGCCTTCGTCACACTCTGAGAATTATGACCATCCTATCATGTAGATCCTTTCGTCCTTACTTGCAGAACAACGCAATGGAGCTCGAGTGTTGAGTACTCGATATACATAAGAGATAAACCCTCCTTTGTAAATAATGAAGTCTGTTGATTTGCTGTGTTTTTAGATTTTTTATTTTTTCTGCTCTCTTTGACAACAACGTGTCTTTCTCTTATATTTTAAGATTTTGCTGCGATTTAGTTATTATGTCTTGTTAATTGTTAATTTTTATTTTATTTTGCTTCGTTGGTTTAATGTAACTTAAGTAATTATGTAATTTTATCTTATTTTGCTTGTTTAATGTACTTATATTACTCATTGGGGGATTTTTATTGTAAATATAGTTTCATATAGATTGCCGATGACGGAGGAAAGTAAATCTCAAGGGGGGGAACTAGTCGCAAGTAAATGTGATGCTGCTTCATTCAAGCCCTGGTTTTATATTTATTATTCGTCGCCGATTTCCACGGAACTCTTCTATTTCTGATATATATATATATATATATATATTATATATCTATAATATATATATATATTAGTATATAATATATGTATATATATATATATATATATATATAGATATCATATATATGATATATATATATATATATATATATATTCGCGTGTTCACTAGGCGATTTAGTTGCGAGCAATCTTGGCGTATAATCTTAAAAGCAAACTACCTTGATGGGGCTGCCATTAGTTAATCTGAATTAAAAATTACCATGATACAAAATTAGTAATGATGACAAATGGCATTAGTCAAGAGAAATCATCAAAATTCACCCTGCAACGCTCATTATGCTAACTTCTAAAATGACCAAGTGTTAAAGATAAAAGGTTAAAAGGAAAAAAACTTTAATTATACCACATGGCGCCGGTTACAAGGTCATGATAATTCAGATAAATGTTATGCACGATAATAAAATAATACTAATAAGAAATGTTTCAATTCATATCGCCCACTTTATCTGGAGTCTTTGCAGTTTCTAGGCAAAACAGCAAAATATCTTTATCCGTTCAATAAACATAACACAAATTACTCGAATCGTGTTAGAAGTTAGGCAGTGCATCATAGTACTGCACTTCATGGCGATAAAAATAGATTTCCTGAAGGATGACGAAACTCGAAGATTCACAGCAAGACAAAATCAATAAGAAACATTGACAAAGGATAAAACCTGCAATTAACGTTTCATGTTCCTTTAAACAAACCAATTATACTCGGTGTCTGCAAGTCGTAACTGCCTCTACCATATTAGACTTCATACTGTAAAGTGTGCTGAGAATACATTTAGATCTCTTGCACCAAGGAGAATGTCTTTATTACGTAACCTCTAAAAATCTTTAAGTGAAACGGGAGACAGGACAGAGCTGCAAGCTACAGATTATATGGTTACTTTTGAAAGTGTGTCCAGAGGGCTTTGTATATTTGTTGAACCTTTACTCATATAGTAACTGGACAAGCTTTAATTATTAGTACAAGAAAACCGCTAAACAGCAGCACTCCTCCACTGTTTTCTACATAGTAACATTTTATATATAACTACTATGAGAAATCAGGTCTCTTACACGGTTTTTGGACCTTTGCTCATTGCAAAGCAAGGGAGAAAATCGGTGATGTAGCTGAAAGTTGACATATTTTATATTTTACAACACACACAATTTTGTCAGCATTATCAATAACTAAACCCGATGGTTTTTGTTTTTATAGAGTAAAACATGAACTAGCCGACGCCACGGCCAATGATTACGAGCCCAAGAGTCGAAAAACATTCATTACGTAAGCAAGGTAAACCACCTCTTGACTAATGTTGCCCGCCATCCACCAGACAGAAATGGCCATCGCTCTGAACCCAAGACTTTATGAATGGCGGAACGATACATAGATGTGAATGGGGTATCAGCGCCTAAAAAAAAAAGCGTAGTAATACTACTGTAGCAGTAGTGCCGCAACAGTATAGCAGTAATATACATGGATTAAACGTTTAGAACCAACTGCTGGGATCCTTGAGGATCTTTCGCACTTCTTACAACTACTCGAGAAATTGAGTTTTTATAGCCAGAAGTTAAATTTTCTAATCCCACACAATGCCAGGGTAGCCTTCATTGTTATCTGAATTATAACGAGGCGAAAGTGGGTGGGAGCCTCATGAGTCCACCATCTGACGATAATTATTGGTGAAGCTTTAAAGCAATACTACGGTACCGGCTATTTTTTTTCAGTAAATAGTGTAGATAGCAAATAAATAAAATTGCTTGACATAGGATCCTAACAGTTATCAAATCAGCTTTTCTACTATGTTTGTTGGTAATTACCACTATTCCCTACACTTTTGTGTCAATCTGTTGTGACCTATACAGTAGACTGTAATTTGCTTTGGAAACTTATTTTTGGAATTATACTATAATCGAAGTGTATTTTTGTATTTTATTACTTTTTTGTTTGGTTTGTTCATTATGACATTATCAGTGGGGAGGTTCCAGAGTTCATAACAGGTGTACTGCTTTGCTTGTATTTAAATTGTTAGGTCATTGTTTGGCCAGAGTTTAGTCTTCGTTACGTATAGCCAATCATCCATCAAGAAAGAGGGAAGAAATGATGTCCAATTAAGTTACGTAACGAGTGCGGTTCGAACCTTTCTCTGAGTAAGGTTTGCCCGTCTTCAAAAAGGTTCACTTTTACATTATAAAGTACCAAATTTAGTCAACTACGTCGTGCAGACTACACTCAAAATTTATGTGTTGATATAATATGTATTTCTGATAAGCGTTATTTTATGAAATGTACTAGATAAATAAGTTTATGGCGAAAAACGTGTTACAGAGGCCCTGAATCTCATAGTAAGTATACGTCCCGTCCTCCTGGGTACTGTAGACTGCGCATGGAGTTGGGTATTAAACGTTCTGGGGGATATTAATTATTATTTTTTCACGTTTTTTTGTAAAAAGGGAATCAGTTGGTTTTTAAATCTTATTTATTGTTTCTTCTTTATATTGTTTACGTTTAGTCCATGTTTTAGGATTTTTATTATTTTTTTTTTTATTCTTATTCTTGTATACTTACAGCTTTGATGATGAGACATGTGGTCCTCGAAAATGTGGCAAATAAATATATAGGAATGTTACGATGGCTGTTTTCGGTATCTATTCCTTGTGAAATCGCAGGCGTTCTAGTGCCCCAATCTTCCAATATATATAGATATATATATATATATATATAATATATATATTTATTATATATATATATATATAGTATAGTATATATTGTGAGTTTTATAGTCGTTTCGTCTACCCCGCATTACTAAATAATTTGATTTGGAAAAACGGCAGCCATTTCTTTAAGATATCAGCTGAATTTTAGTAAACGCGGGAAGCCGGCAAAACCCGCAGCTAGAGATAGAGAGTTCCCCAGTTGGGAAAAGAGTCTTTTAATCATCTTGTAAGGGACGTATCTCAAAAGGGAAGGGTGTAGGCAGATTGGTAACTTCTTAGACCTATACCTTAATCTCTCTTTCCGTGACCTCTGCTGGCTGTATCTTGTTTCCAGGATTTGCCTTGATCGTGGGGGGTTACGCTGACCTCACCCCAAGTCAACGCCAACTGAATTCTGTCGCAGTCGGCTGCGGAGACGTGATCTCGGACAGAGGTCAAATTACCTGCTTCCTGTTATGTCCTACCCTAGGGTGTGAGTGGCGCGCCGATGACCCAGGCCCAGACAAAGGGGCCATACTTTTCTACAAAGAGCCACATTTTCTACAAAGGTCCACACTGAACCGACATCCATGTACTCTTGTGGAACAGCATATTGCCATCCTCTCTTATCACCTATTATAATTTTAATCTCATTCTCCAATTCATTTCCAGCACACAAACAAGGATTCATCCCTTTGTTCACTCTCACTGCCTCTGGCGCATGCTTCCCCTTGTGTGATCGTCCAGACAATGAGTCATTTGCATACTTCATTGAAAGACCTTAAAGTTCCTTCTCCCAGTATTAGAGAATTATTAATCAAGCAAGAATCATTATTTTCTTTTATCTCGTTTAATCTGGGATTCTTTTCCAGATTCCATGAGTCACGTGCGTCTCTGCCCGCAGTGTGGCATTTACCACCAAGTGAATGAAATCAGCTTGAATTGAAATGAGACTATAAGCCCCAACGTGGGGTCCAATACAAATTTAACTTTTCTCCAGGCCCGCACGGGCCTTTTGTAAATAATATTGTTAAGTAACGAGCTGAGTTTTTCTGGCGACTTCCCTCTAAAGAATTAATAATAACTTTCAGCTACGGTAAGTTAAAGCAATTTTCCTCTTGAATCCCTAAATACTTCCGTTTACGTATTACCTCTCTCAAGGCCGCTATATACGTAACATTGTCGACTTCGCCAGAGGATATGAACCTAGCTTGCTTAAAAAAAGCTTGTAATCGCGTTATCCGTGTAAACCTTAACTGTAAATTATTTTACAAAGCGTAAATCAAGCACACTTGCCGGGAAAGAAGACACTACTGACTCACGGTAAGGTATTCCTTCATTAATATGATTATTCTATAACCAATGTTGATTAAGGTAACGTTTAAGTATTTTATTGTAGAAGTTGTTAAACAAAGTGAAGTAGAAATATTCTATTATTGTACGGCGAGACGCGCAGTGCTTTTATTTAGCGACAGCAAACAATTTGCCCCGCGAATTCTCTGTTACTTTGTGCTGTCCTCGTGGAGCTTTACACTACACGTGTAAGATATATCCAGAAGGACCAGATCAAACTAGGAGTGCTTTGCCAGGGTTTATTTGCTGTGATTTAGAAAGCCTACCTAATTAGGATGTTTTACTAATAGTTCCGGCAAAAGAGTGTAAACTATTCCGTTTGTCGTGATACGTTTAGGGAATCCATTTTTAACTAGTTTCATTCTCAAGGTTGGTAATCGTTTTACCTCTCAGCTTAAATTCAGCTTAGCAGCACTCTCGCGCCTGCGCGGTCTCAACCAGCTTCGTTTCGGGGGGGGGGGGGGGGGCTCACAGCGCACATGTTTTTTCCCTTTCAGAATTATCCTAAACATTTAAGCTGAAGTAACGTAAGTCCTCAAATTTTTTAACGTAAATAATATCAATCTCGGTACTACAGTATCTATCGTCCTGCCGAGAAATTAACGTAATTCGCCTTGAATAGAAAGTAGAATTTGGGTTTTAATTGCCTTCGCATTTACAGAGAATCAGCTGTTTTTTGAACGACACGCTGTGCTAACCCGCTCTTCTCGCTCTCACGTGTTCACCTCGCATCGCTCACTCGCGCGCTGTAGCGAAAGGTTCTTTCACTTCGCACACCTACCTCTTCTTTTACAATGTTTGCTAACTCGTTTTAAATCCTTCCGTCATTTTCATCTTGTCTTACGTAAAGTTAACGTAATCTTAAAAGTAGATCACTGCAGAATTGTTACGTAAAACGCTTCTTTGTAAAATTCCATATCGACGCAAATCATTTCATAAGCGCAAGCCGCTAACATTAACGTAAACATCGTTCACGCGCGAGCGCGTTATCACTTTTTCATAAACGTTATCAAAAGCATTCTTTCACAAAAACGTTACGTCCGTAAGTAGATAATTAACGCAATTGCGTCATCTTAAACGAACTTATAGTTCAATTCAAATATAAGGGAGGGTCATTCATATTATCATTTTTCACCCTCTCGAGAGAGAGAGAGAGAGAGAGAGAGGAGAGAGAGAGAGAGAGACGAGAAAAACCAGAACCCATTATTCACGAAGCCACGAGTACTACCTCTTACCATTAATTAGAGCATGCCGAATTACCTTATTTAGTCTCTTGGTCTTTCATTTACACAGCGTGATACGTTACGCGCATGGTTCCATTGCAGTTTTGCAACATTTATTTATTCATTACCGAGTTACTTCCAGCGAGACTGAGCTTTTCAATTATCATTACCTTCGTTGCCCGAGTGGTCTTGTGTCATTTTGAGAAGATCACAAAAGACTTGCGTATACCGCAAGCACAACTCGCAACAGTGTGCCACGCAAATTCATTACTTCCAACAGGGAAGTCAGTTACCAGTTTAGACTGGCTCACCACAGTGCACGTCAGGTCCTTACATTTCACAGTGCCACTATTCTTGACACTGTCCATCGACTGGCTGTGAAGTACTCCACCTTTTACTTCTCTCCTCCACATTACAACTCTGCCATGTGATTCATGCCCTTTCACTTCGTATACTTAAGTATACTTTCATCTAGTGGTCAGTCCGACGGGGCACATCCAGCACGATACCAGGTGCTCCAAGGAACGCTCCCATAAGGCCATTTGCAGACCTGTACAGGCCGTACAGTGTAGCCATCTAACATCCTGCGTGTCCCGTCTTACGGAACGCCTACCGTTCATTAATTCCGTGTACAGGATCAGTGATCCTTCGGAACCAATCAAGGGAACGCCTCCCGAAGTGCCACAATACCAGCCACTACTCAGTGCTGCCCAAGCGAACGCTCCTCATAAGTGCCGCGCACTCTTACAGACGTACAGTAGCCCTATACCTGCGTGTCCGTCACTACGGAACGCTCATTCATTAGAGTAATCCACCATTTTGGATCACTGAACCCAGGAACGCCTCCTCATAAGTGCCGTGCACCTGTATTGGTCTACAGGTAGCCATTCCCAACGTCTCCAAGTTGGGACGCCCGTACGTGTGACGTGACCGCACACTTCAATTTGATTTTTTCACCTCATCAGATAGGTGCCAAGTCACAAGTGCCACCGTGACGCACCCAGTCTTTCACTTTTCATTGCCACTTCGCAGAACACCATTTCCAAGTGAGTGCTACTTTTCCACAGTAGGCACTCCCATTCCATCCATTTACGCCGTCCTGTCATTTACATCATTTTTCCACATGCCAGACCTCTCCTGTCAGCCTAAGAATGTCTCCCCTGCTTCCGCCGGACTTCTTTGCCTAGAAGTAGAGAAGCTTCGGAGCCCTCCATAACTCTGGGCAAGAGCTGGTTCACTGGACCAGCACTTGACCAGTGATTAAAAGACGCAGCAGGCTGCCGCACGCCTTGCAAGAAAAGAAAGTAAGAGAAAACAGAGACAAGCCATAGAAAGCAGAAAGGAAGGCAAGGAAGAGGAGCGAAGCATGAGCTCGGCTCCTCAGGAGAAGGAACTCGACCTCAAGCGGGAGAGAGCGTAGGAAGTATCCTGCTCAAGCCACTCTGCCAGCTTCCATCCCTGCACCGCCCTGTCTCTCTATCTACCATCTTCTGGTCAGACTGACACTACCGCTATTTGTGAGCCTGTCCTGACCAGTGCCGAGATAGACAATTTCCTGCCGCATCCTGCAGCCTTTTACTTTTTACCGCCTACCTCTCCCTTTTGGAAGAGGTAAAGCCCACCAGTTAACCCGAAATTGCTTCAGGGTGATTCAACTGAGGTTCCCTTAACCTCCCGTCACTCATGCCAGAGAGGACTCTTCACCTTGGCCAGAGCACACTGCCAGCCTTGGTGACTCCGCAGATTCGCACCTTGGGCCTCTCGCCTTATCAATCCAGTGCCACGGAAGAGGTTCTTGAACACGTTTTCTGCCTGCGCTGTGGCCGCAAGGGTCACATGTCTGCCACTATGGGAGGGTGGCGCAACCTACCAATGCCTCCGTCGCAATGGCCATTACTAATCCTTCTTCTCTAGGACCCCCAGCTAAGGGCCCTATAACCGTCGCACCCCCTCCAAAGTCATTTATCCGCCAAGCCACGTCAGAGCCTACGCGACTCTGGGCGCTCAGTCTCCTGATACGGGAAGGACAGAAGTCCCGAGGGCAAACGTCGATAGACGTCATTTAATCACCATCGAAGGTATCAACCATATCAAGCTGATCTTCCGCGCGTCCAATTGAGGGTCACCAACCTCATTTTTCGCAGAATTGTACCCTTGCAGTTTGCAAGCTACTTCCTGAGGTTACGACTCCTCCTAGGGCAAGACTGAAGTCCCCTCACCGTTCAAGAATCCTAGGGGTCCTACACCCCTGTCCCAATCACTCCAAAGCACGGAGTCATCGAAATTCTACTCACTCCAGGAAGTACGTCCACCAACAGTCTCCCCCGTTACCAAGGAGGGAGATGTGACCTTCACAGTTCGTTGCAAAACCTGCAACGTACTAGGGACTCCAGCGATTGGCCTAGGTGCCCTAGCCGACTACCAGCATGGACAATGTCCACGTTCCCACAAGGCTTAGCCTTCCAAAAGAGACAGGAGCCTCTGTCTCCCATTTCCAAGGGCACGCCTGCGAGGTATTGCACCTCCGTACCCGTCACCGGTCCCAGTCGACCTCACTCTCTGCCAGTGCCTCTTGGCAGCACTGGGCAGTGCAAGCTCCGTCCAGCCTGGACGTTGAGCCACCACCGAACTTTGACCTCTGCGCCTGGCCCCGAGCTAGCCGCCGGCCCTAACCTACCAAGGATCCTCCTACAGGAGGATCCTCCAACAGTCATGGAGGCTTTACCGCAGCCCATGGCAACCCAGTAAGTCCATGAGTCTTCTTCACCCTCACCACTGTCGCCGCGAGGATGACCCTCCCGGCAACCTAACTTCATACCTCCTGGAAAACCAGGAACTGCCAACCAGGAGTCAGCCTGGAGTTTTCCCGTACGAACGGCTGGCTCAGCAGCCGAAGTGAGGGCCTCCCCTGCAGTATTCCACCTCTACGACGGTTTGCTGCAGATACCGAGTAGGGTGTTCTCCTGCATCCTCAGGCTACCACTGCCTCTGCTCCTGCCGGTGTTTCTGGCCTTTCTCCCAGAGTCGGTGCTCCGTCTACTCCTAGGACGGTATAGCCAGGTCCTGGAGGAATAAAAAAAGAAAGAAGAAGAGAGGGACGTAACCAATATTAACAAACTAACACAAAGAGCCACATCTCTCCTTGACACCTTTGCCCGAGGTACAGTGTCGCATTCATATTGCAGAATATCCTGGCACCTCCCAGAGAAGGTAGCCAGCCTGAGTCTCTGCCAGTAGCACTAACCCTCTAACCCCTAGCCATTTAATCTACCCTCACTTAAATATAATTACCTCATTGCAGTTCCTCTCCTGTCAATTAACCATCACATCCCCACGCATCATTGACCTTCTCATTATGTATTTTAACAGTTCCTCGCTAACTACTGCTGTGCTACCACCTCTGGAATGATTGCGTCTCCTTTAACTTATTGAGTAAGGTTAGGCTGATGATTTAGTACCAGGGCATTACGTTAGTAGAAAGTATAAATTTTTCAGTAACCTTATCTAGGGTAGAGTAAGACTGTCGTCACATACACCCGTGTTATTACTTAGGCTAGATTACATCACTACATTAAGTATGTACACCTTAGCATCTTGCCTATAGTTAGGGTAGGCCATTGTAGTCAGCTGTAAAAAAAAAAAAAAAAAATCCCCGCTGCTCAAAAAACTTCAGTTGGAGTAGGAGAACGGGGTAGTCGAGACGATCAATTTAATTTAATCCAAGACCTTTCCCGCCCGGAAAGGGAAGTGAATGCCTTCTAACAGGGGGAGCTGTGACGTTTTAGATCGTTCGTCACCCGCAATTAACTAACATATTTGATTTGGAAAACGGCTCGCCTTTCTTTAAGAATCAGCTGCATTTTTAGTAACGCGGAATCCCAAAACCCGCCAGCTAGAGAAAATAGAGAGTTCCCCCAGTTGTGGGGGAAAAGAGTCTTTTATCAGCTGTAGGGACCTTATCTCAAAAGGTAAGGTGTAGGCAGATTGGTACTCTTTAGACCTATACCTTAAGCTCTCTTTTCCTGTGACCCCTCTGCTGGCTGTATGCTTGTTTTCCAGGATTGCCTTGATCGTGGGGGGTTAACTGACCTCCAACCCCCAGCAACCCAACTGAATTCTTCTCATCGGCTGCGAGACTGGTGATCTCGGACAGAGGTCAAATTACCTGCTTCCTGTTAGGCCTACCCAGGGTGTGAGTGGCCGCGCCGGATGACCCAGGCTCAGACAAAGGGTCCCCCATACTTTTTCTACAAAGAGCCACATTTTCGACAAGGTCCACACTGAACACGACATCAGTACGTCTTGTGGAACAGCAGATTGCCAGTCTCTGCTCTTATCACCTATTATAATTTGATCCTCATCCCCCCCCTCTTCCCATTCAATTTCCATCAACAAAAGGAATTCATCCGTTGTTCCCTCTCACTGCCTCATGGCCGCATGCTTCCCCTTGTGTGATCGTCCCAGACCAAGGAGTCATTGCATAAACTTCAGTGAAACTTAAAGTTCCTTCTCCCCAGTATTAGAGAATTAATTAATCAAGCAGAGTCATTTTTTTTCTTTATCTCGTTTATCTGGGATTCTTTGCCAGATTCCATGAGTCACGTGCCGTCTCTGTGTGCCCGCAAGTGTGGCATTACCCCAAGTTGAATGAAAATCAGCTTGAATGAATGAGACTATAAGCCCCCAACGTGGGGCCATATACCATTTAACTTTTCTCGCAGGCCAGCACGGGCCTTTTTGTAAATAAATGTTGTTATGTAACGAGCTGATTTCTGGCGACCTTCCCTCTAAAGAACTTAATATACTTTCAGCTTACGGTAAGTTAAAGCAATTCCCTCTTGAAATCCCTAAATTACTTCCGTTTACGTACTACCTCTCTCAGGCCGCATATACGTACCAATATATTATATATATAATATATAGATATATATTATTATATGCTATATACACTATATAATATAATTAGATTGTGTGTACATACAAACATACATAGACACACGTCTGGTGCGCTTTATTTTGAGCTACTTGGTTGATGAAAGCAAACGCTGGGAGTACAAAGGCCTTATGTGGTGTTTTAATCTACCTTCCCCATAGCAGCCAGACCGGTGACATAAGGTACAATAACACCACGTACAGCCCTTTGCACTTTTCCCTCCCTTATCTTCCGTATGCCCTCACATAAACGAATTATTTATGTGACGGCAGTTGTTACCTTATTTTTTCACACCTACTTGCTTACGGACAACACACACATATTCTATATATAATATATATATATATATATCTATAGATATAGTATATAATTCTATATATATATTATATATAATATATTTTATATATATCTCTATATATATATTTATATATTATATATATGTGTATATTTCAATGAATGTATTTACGTTTGTTTGTATCTATTCATCTGATTTATGAATACATACACACACACTATATATATATAATATATATATATATATATATATATATATATATATAGTATATAATATATAAAAAGACGCACGCTTGGTATTATATCAATTCACAGCACTTTATAAAAAAAAATACATATCGGGCTGTATCTATTACTAACATGGCTGCTGGTAAAAGCTACTTATGCTGAAGAGAAAAGAACACCCTCATTGTGTTGAGGTTTAATTTCTTTCCTAATCTACTAAGCAAGTCTCTGCCCAGCTCAGGAAACGAGAGAGAAAGAGAGAAAACGGATAAAAGAAAGGGAAGGGGAAAAAGAGTGTGAGAGCGTCGCTTC
>NC_087205.1:83972124-84014624 GCF_015104395.2 Macrobrachium nipponense
AAATATATATGTATATAGTATATACATATATCTGTATATATATGCACATACGGCGTATATCTATATATTTAGAATATATCTTATATTATTAATATATATATATATATTATATATATATATATATATATTACAATGATGTACTATACAGTATTTACAAAGCACTGAATAAAATACAAGTGATTACGTCACAATCACTGTTTTTACCCCAGTAGTGAAATCCCATGTTCCCCTTGAAAGACCGGTTTTCTTCTGTCTAAACCAAAGAATTTTAGTTATAAACTGTGACTGCCATTTCATTACTTTTATAAAACGTAACATCAATGGGTATTACTATTTAGTAAAAATATAAAGCTATTTCCACGTTAAAAGTCATAACAGAGAGCAGCATAAAATTCGGGATTTTATGATTTTATTTTTTGGTACTCTTCCGCTGTCTATTTCGAAACCATTCTGTTTTCGCATCATGTTTTCTGCAAAAAAAAAAAAAAGTGGAATAATTTTTGTTACATACAGAAAGTCGAATTATTTATTTATTATGGCTCCATATAATCCCAAATTCCTAAAATTGCAAATAAAGGAACAAAATGGAAGGCTAAATGCTCTTCTACAAATGAATATCAAACATTCTTGTCATTAAATTTCTTACACTCTGCACATCATATTTTGATATCCTAATCTAAAGTTATCATTATTTTGTCATGTTTTAAGAAAAAACTACCGGTATGGCCAAAAACACACAAAGAAGCACATTCTAGTTTTTAAGCAAATAACATGATCGTTCTTCCAGTTCCTTTTCGGTCTTAGTATTTATATTAAAACACCTACTACATCTACGCTGATGGCTCTATTAGATTACTTTTCCAAGAGACGACCACTTTGTCTTGTCTTGAAAACTACTGGTAGACAGAAAATTAATATACAATTCAGAAATGTACACGAAAATTACCAAAGGATGATGGCTTAATTGCAAATATCTAATATCTGTAGTTAATTACAATCAGAACTAGTACTAAACTTCAAAAAGGCTGCCTTCTTATTTTTTCTTTATTTAACCTATATAATGACCTGACTTTTGTAAATGAAAAAATCACCCTTTTCTCTATCTCTCACATTACAACATCAACAGTAATTTAGTCAGTGATCAATTGGTAGCTAAAAATAGAAGAAAAAGAGAGAAATTTTATAGTACAATGAAGTGCTTCTAGACGTGTAACGAGAAATAACAAATATTTTAAATGTGTATAAAACATATAAAGCATCACAATACTTAAAGAGAATTTACAATTAACATCCTTTCATACCGTATAAATCTATGGAAATCTATTTCACATATACAACTAAATTATTTACAAGTAGCCTTTAAAACCAGACTAGCGAATGACCTTCTACTTATGCAGCAATTTAATGAGCACGAGTAAACAACAATCTCCACTAATTGAAGGCAAAGGCATGCAACGTCATTTATGCATACATCAAAATCGCGCTCACTAAAGCTGGAAATATCACCCTTCCTGTTAGATTAATGAGATGCGTCCCCTTCGTGTCCCAAGTCCATCACTATCAAGGAATCTCAATGATTTTACAAATGCCTTTAAACACTGCATTCCAAAAATAGCTCCAGTGTGTGTGTGTGTGTGTGTGTATAATACATACATACATTATATATATATATATATATATATATATATAATATATATATATATATATATATATATATAATATATATATATATATATATAATACGTGAGTCCGGGTTAAATAAAGACTAAATTAATGAGGCTGCCTTTTAAAAATTTCAGCACTTAATTCAATCGCAATTAACTAAAAATAACATATATTTACAGTTATGGCTGTCACTCACTTTCCATTTTCGTGTAATTTCTAAATGGTATATAGTAAGTATGCTGACTACATATTTTCGAAGAAAAGGCAGAGAAAAAGTCTCTTCGGAAGGTAACCTAAGAAAGTCATCAACTTCAGCAAGATATAAATACATTATAAAACATATATATAATATATATAATATATATAATATTATATATACATACATACGTTTGAAAAAGTGTTCCGAACGTGTTTTCAAAGAACTGACGACAAAGCTCAACTATACAGCTAATAAAAATTTATTCACAAATGGAAACAACAAAATACGAGGATGGATGGAGGCTCTTAATCATGTAAAATATACAATTTTCTCAATAATTAAGATGCCTTCCTTTTATTAATAAACGAAAACCGTCATTCATCTGCTGGACATCCATAAATATCCTTCTTAGTTCGTGTAACTAATACGAAAGAATTCTGCCTCGAGAGCTAAAGGAATATCACCGGATCTTGTCCGTAGTGTCATTTGAATTCCAAGTACCTCTCCATCAATAACATTTAAGTCAGTTCTCCCTTTGGTGCATTTTTTGAAGCGAACGGTTTTCACTACTCTCTCAAGCCCGTTCTATCTGTACCCCTGTCTTCATGGACATCTTTCGGAAGCATTTTCCCCGATTTCCTCCCCCTTTCTACTTGTATTCATCATATCGGTCCAATTTCCACCACTGCCTATTCCTTGCCCTTATCTCTTCGTCACGCCATTCTAATTATCCAAGCAAAATCAAAATTAATGAAACGACGTCTACAAACAGTCGCTAACTTTATAAATGTCCCTAAATTTATTTTTGGAGAACAACCTACGCTATTTATAATAGATTACATCATTACAGGGAAAAGGCTCTCATCCGTAATTTTGAAAAATTCAACACTGCTAAATGTAGTAAGTGACATATTTACTATTAATATCCAACCTTTCTCCATCAAAAGGACGGACGGACATGAAGAGACTTGACATACAAGAAATTTATAGTCATACTCACACAACATTGAAAATAAAGTCACGGTTCAACATGACAATATAGAAGGAAGAGAGAGAGAGAGAGAGAGAGAGAGAGAAGCAAAGCAAGGGGAACTCATAACATATTCACCAAGAACTTCAATTCCGGAGAATTAATCAATCAATTATTCGAAAATCAAGAACATCTGCAAATCTGCAATTTCGATTAAGCATCAGCACGTAAAAAATACACGTGCATTGCATAAGCAACATATACAAATGCAAGGCACCTAATGAATACGAAAATTTGCATGCGTGGCTAGCATGCCTCAATAATGAAAAACTACTGCATTTCACTGCTACTTTGCAAGTTGTAACCACCTGAACGGGAAGATCTGACGTGTGGCGGCGAATTATCGATAACAAATTCGAAGCAGACATTCGCTCCAGGCACAATCCAATACGAAGCATATACAGAGAGCTTTCGGGCATGAAAATCTGCGGCAAATGCACGATTCGTTTCACTTACTTTTTCCTCTCCCTCCCTCTTGGCCCTTACAACACCGAAACATATTACGCCACGCCCACCCCAATTCACCCTCCATCACTTCCATTTTTCCCTCGGGAAATTTATCCTCCGATAAAACCAAATTTTACAAGAGGAAGTGGCGTTTTTATTCATCGGGCATATTACTACTGTCGGGGCTTAGTGGTCACATAAAATCTTCGGTGAACGAAAAAAGCATAAATATGAAAATCTTCGGTGAACGAAAAAAAGCATAAATATGAAAATCTTCGGTGAGCGAAAAAAGCATATATGTGGAACAGAATAAATCAGCTTAAGGGTAGATTTATTTGGCCTATGAAAATCTATTCATGTTTCAGAATCTAAATAGATATATTTTTGCAATTTTTTAAAACATTTGTAAGATCAAACTGGAGACTGGAGGTAACAATATTTCCGATAATTTACTACATTTTATGCATATGCATATTCATATATATATATATTATATATATATATATATATATATACTATCTATATAATATATATATCTGATAATTTACTACATTTTATGCAAATGCATATTCATATTCTATATATCTATATAACATCTATATATATATACTATATATCTATATATCTATATATTCTATATCTAATATCTATTATCTCTATATCTATATCTATATCTATATCTATATATATATATATATATATATATATATATACGTGTATATACATTAAGCTACATATGTCCTTTAATATCCAATTCGGTCTACCTCGGAATTAATATATTTTCATATTTGTTAACCGAAGAGGAATTTTTTGGACGAATTTATTATCAACTAAAAAAATCCCCTTCGGATAACATATATGAAAATATATTAATTCCGAGGTAGGGCGAATTGCATAGTAAAGGACATGTAGCTTAATACATGTATATGAATCACGGTGATGAGATAAAAATTCATATATGTGTAGTCATTTTTATCACTTGTGTGTGTGTGTGTGTGTGCGCGCGCGATGCGAGTGTAGTGTAGCACCTTTTGGCGTCACCCACCCATTTTATTTCAGGGAAAAAAACCTTACTCTAGGGTCTTACAATATACCGTCTACTTCGCTGTGTTTCCTCAATAATTACACTATTGTAGATTCACGTCGACCGTGCATTTGATGTCTAGGCCAGTCCCTTACGACGCTCCTGATTGGCTGTTGATAAGCCAGTCACAGGGCTCGAAACTCTCAGTCTCTCTCTCGAGAGTTCACATGGGTAGGATCTACGTTCCACCTCTCCTGAGGGATACGTCTTTCAGAATTATCCCTCAGGAGAGGTGGAATATAGATCCTGCCTGTGTGAACTTTTGAGAGAGACTGAGTTTCCAGCCCTGTGATTGGTTCATCAACAGCCAATCTGGAGCGTCGTAAGGGACTGGCCTAGAAATCAAATGCGAGGTTGATGTGAATCTACTATAGTCTAAAAATGTTGCCTTGTCGTTACCATACCAGTTCAATTCTCTTCACGATGGAAAAACATCCGAGAGTAACGACGTTCTAGAATACTCACTAACAAACGCGAGGGCGTCTTCGCAAACACGACCTGCTTTCAACCTGTTAACGAAAGGCTAAGCAGGCTAATAATAATAAGCTGGTTTCGTCTCTAGGTCTCCATACGACGCGGCAGTGAGAAGCATCAGGTTACGTCAACCGTCTCTCATAAAGTTTGTGCTGCCGTTATGCTGCAGAGTGAATTAGTACATTTGCATAACGGCATTACGCGCCACGAGCTCTCTCTCTCTCTCTCTCTCTCTCTCTCTCTCTCTCTCTCTCTCTGGAACCCATCTTGTTGAAATCTGTAATCTATCATAACTCGCTTTAACAACAACATTCAAGTGGCACCTTCGCCCCTAGCGTAACTTATCTCGTTAACATCCTTTAGTCATCATACATCATCGTATCTCACCGACATCAACGAAAGTTATTTTATATGACAACCAACACCAAAGGTAAACCAACATCATTGTACCCTTGTCAGCTGAGTTTACAACTTTCCAGATTAGATTCAGAAGCAACATTGCCTTCCTAAATGACTAATCCTGAGGTTTAAACTGCAAATTCGTATTCTAAAACATTAAATTCATAAATGTTGGGAAAAACCAAAGGCATTTATTTACCTATTATTCCATTTCTTTTGCTTGGGAGCTCATCTGAACACGTATTAGGTATCTAATCTAGATGGGTGCGCCTTAATTGAATACGCCTAAGATTATTCACTTTGGTAGGTGTTACCATTGTAATTGACGTGCCAAGATAGAGTAAAATATTAATGTACAAAGCTTGTGAACTAAATCTACAAGTAAATTAAATAGTAATTCGAGAAGTGATAACCGTTCCGGGTCCTTCCAAAAGGGCATAATATTTACTATACTAGGCTGATATTAACATTAGTAATGAGGCAAAGTAAGATTTCTTAATGTTATTTTGGAGAGTTTTCTCTCTACAGAGGCAGGGAGAAAATCGCGAAAACGCGAGAGAAATTATATATATATATATATATATATATATATATATATATATATATATATATATATATATATATATATATATATATATAATTTCAGAATGATAGTAAGTGATTGAATAACTAAAGAAGAAATTGAAATTAGGGACTATACTAAGAAGATAGGTTCCACATATAGAGGCGTGCAGTCCCTTGTGGTAAGCGAAGTGTCGTGTTTATATATATTTGTATTATATATATGTGTGTATATATATATATGTTATGTCTATATATTATATATATATTATATATATATATATATTAATGATATATATTATATATATGTTGTTATATTAATATTATATATATATCATATAGATATTGTACATACATATCTATATATATATATATATATATATATATATATATATATATATATATATATATATATATATATATATATATATATATATTATAATATATATATGCAGAAGCCAGGTACTATGTCTACCTCTAACAAGAGGGATTTACTTTTCACTTCTTGTGGATTGTTATTCCTCAATATAATAATATTATATATTATTATTAGATATATTATATATTATTATAATATATATAATAATGTATATATATATATATGTATATATATATACATATTATATTAACATATATATAATATATAAATACATATCTATATATAATATTTATATATATATAATATATATAATATATACATATATACATATATATATACACATACATATATATAAAAACACGACACTTCGCTTACCACAAGGGACTTCACGCCTCTATATGTGGAACCTATCTTCTTGGTATAGTCCCTAATTTCAATTTCTTCTTTAGTTATTCAATCACTTACTATCATTCTGAAACGGCCACAGATGCGAATGAAATCGATTCCGAGAGGCGAGTAACCTGATCGAAGACAGACAATCCCTTATCAATGCAAGAGCTCTGCTCTCCGAATTTCGCTCTGACAATGAAAAGCATCGCTCGTTAAACCTCGGTAAACAATGGAAGAGCAGCTACAGCATCGAATCAGAAAAGTCTCAAGACTTGAACTAGGTAAAACGAAATACGATCCAAAGAGATACAGTTAGTATCAGACCTTGGAGAAAACTCATTATCACAGGCAATAAATTGCATGCATTTAAAATTGTAATTATTAAGTTTTATAAATACATATTTTGCAGTTTTCGTAATATTACAAAGCCTCTGGGAATTTTTATTGTTGGCAGACTAGGTAATGTTTTGTTCAGTATTATACATATTTTCTCATTATAAAAATAGTACTGTGAACTTACTCTCAAATGCAATACACCTTAGTTCGGCAATGTAAAAAATACTGAAGGTCTCTATTACATTATTTTTGGCTAATTTTTCCTTCAAAGTAAAAAAAACGCTCGTTTTCACCTGCTTCAAATCACCATTAAAACTTTTCACTTGTCTTGTTTTATTAAGATATTACGATAATTGACAACAAATCGCTTTCAAAACTACACTAAAATTAGTATCTCCCTTTCTATGTACAAATCAAAGAAAAATGTAAAGATCTCAATAAGAATTAACAATATTTTTCATATTGCTTTACATTTTACTGCACAATGGTTGGCATAAATACCAAAAATATGTATCACTTAACCCAATACATCGACTTTTTGGTGCAAAATAAATCACAATTCTCTCAATTTAATTTTTTGCAAAATTCATTTACGACAGCATTTAAATGATTGTTTTTGGCTGCCTTCAATTCATTCTTTCAACCTTTACTTTGGCATGTAATAAGCACAATTACTCAGCTAAGACATTACACTAAAATCACTATTATATATGCAAACTAAGCTCACGAAGACCAATCCAAGAAAAATATCACTAAACACAAAACTGAAGTCAGTTAAATCTCGACTAATGTCGTATTATATACATAAAAACTAAATGGATATACACTAAGTATTACGTAACATAGTTCACAGATATCAAAGAACAAACATGAAAAAGCAAAAAGACGAGAGAATGAACTTTACTTTTCATACTATTAACGTAAAGTGACATTCATACGCGTATTATTTCGGCAAATGAAAAGATGGCAAAACATCTTCATAAAAAAAAGCAAATTAAACTCAGGGGACATTAGTTGCATATTCACCGCAAATCTAAAAACATCTAACCTAAAAGTAGAAAAATAAATAACAAAATAAAACGGAATTCATTCGTTAGCACACCCTGTGAAAAACACGAAATGGAAAAAAATGACAAATGAAAATTTCAAAAAAAAGAAAAAAAAAAGACAAATAAGATAAAATTTTATGGACTGTCAAAGGTATTTTCGCAATTAAGAGGGTGATGATAAACACGATGCCCATCATCACACTACCATTCAAAAATGAAAATAAAGCCTGTAAGAACAGGAAAAGTTTCTGTCAATGAATATAAGCAAACGCTATGTATACATATATGTATACATACGTATACATATAAGTATATGTATACGTATGTGTCTATACATACACACACACACAATATATATATACATATATATATATATATATATATATATATATATATATATATATATATAATATATATATATCTATAATTATATGACTAGTATTGATGCATTCCGAAAAAAACTGCGAACGGCCGAATCCCTGATAAGCCTCCGTTGACTGCTTTTTGAAATAAACCGATTGCGTTGCGGATTAACATACCAAACCGCACGGCGTCATTGATCAACAATGTTGCCATTTAAATATTAGTGATCATGTAGAAAGTCTGCTAAGGACTTTAACATATATCTTTTTATATCATTCTGCTTCTATGTATGTACTATGGCAGACACATTGGTAAAATAAGTAATGTCGTTCTAAAGATTTTTCGCGAATTTCCAGTTCGTTGCATTAGAATAAAAGCGAAGTTTTGAGGGGAAATTATCATTAACTCAGATTGGTAACATCATCAATATCCCAAAATTATACGTCCCGTGAACCTCAAGTATTTCACTACTAATTGTCTTTACTTTTTAGAATAAAAAATAAGCCGTAAGGAGCATCAATTTTCGGAGCATATCAAAATACTCTCACACAAAAAGAACTGAGAAAATAAGCTACGAAAAGAGAAAAAGATATATCTTGGCAATTTCTTCCATTAATTTGCCGTTAAAAATTCTCTACCAGTTGTATAGAAAAAAGGTACAGTCTTGTTTGTGAGTAAAATCAAATCATCTATATCAAGTTATCAACATTTGTATAAAATCAGGTTCCGGTAACTGATACTAATTAAAACAAACCACCAACGATATCTAGGCTAGTATAAAAGATTAGACATTATTTACGTTATTATAAAAATATCAATAACAACCCTGCATCTAAAATACCTACTTTAAAGACTAAAGCAATAAGAGAAACTTTCAATTATATCCAAAGAACTGAGTCTTTCCTCGAAGGACAGTACTTGGTATTCTTATAAATCTAGTAACATGGCCTTTCATGATTCATATATTATTCCTTCTTACAATTTACCATTATTATAAAAAGACCCAATGGGTAACGTTAAACGTCCCACCTGTAATTACCTAAGACACCCACACCTGAGCTTGTAGTTTATACATAAATAATACTGCTGAGAGAGAGAGAGAGAGAGAGAGAGAGAGAGAGAGAGAGAGAGAGAGAGAGAGAGAGAGAGAGAGAGAGAGATTACGAAGGAGTTGGAGATTGGGGATACAGAAGAAAATGCAAACCTCATTATTTCCGGACAAATCTTAAACTTGATAGATTTTCTGATACCAAACGCTGTATTTTTGCTGGTTGCCTTTCAATGTATGTTACTGTCAAAATTAAAACAGACAATAAAAAAAAAAATCAGGAATCCTAAACCAGACTGTTTTGTAATGTGATTCCTGAGGAATTTGTGGAATAATTTCCCCCCTTTTATTTAATGTCACTTCAACTTACTTAAATAACTGTAATTCCGTTTCATTAACTTCTACAATTGCTGAAGGATTCCAGCCCCTACTCATCTATTCCTTACTCATATGGATCTTGCTTTTCTTTTGAAATGCCAGGATGGTTTCTAAGGGGGCAACATCCATTGCTAATATCTTCTTTCATGTCCTTTGGCAGTTTTGGAGAGACTGAAAATTATACTGTTTCCACTCTTACATACGGTATTTGATCTATTTTTAATGAGTCCTGTTAACTACAGTGTCTCCTTGTGGCTATAAGAATTCTCTCAGTGAATTAAAAATTTGTGTTACATTCATAGTCATATTTTTATGCGATTTTGAAATATTTTTTAAAACAAAAATCAGCCATCAAAAAGATGACGAAAATCGCTAAAATATTGTATTTCATTTCTACTTCTTAATTTGCACTTTACATCTGTCGTAGTTTATGGTGTAATTCTGCACTAAATCTTTCATGACTAACCGATCGTAAAAGTTTATCTGAGCAGAAGCCCCCACAGTTCGGTCATATTCAATACTACCAAAAGCCGTTTTTACCTTTCTCTAGTCTCCTACCCAAATTATCTACATTCTTTGATGGAAAAAAATTGGATTTAACTAAATCTATTCTGTTATTGCTTAAACAAAACAAAATTTATTTTGATATTGTTATTTCTTTCATCCTTCATGTTACGGAAGTTCTACATTGTCCTTACCAACCCTGCATATCTAGGATGATTCTTGCTCTGTCGGAAGCTATTCACTTTTAGTACGTGTATACTTCATCACTTTCTTTCGGGTGCAAGGTACAATTAAAATCTTTCTACCTTTAGGTATTATTTGCGAATCTGTCCCCATTACCATGCAAAAGAATCCTTCCTCTTTCCAGACAGCCAAAGAAAGCTATGTGGTACCATCTGACTTTTACTTGGTGGTGCTCATCAATCCAAAGTTGCTTGGTAAGGTGAGCTTCGGAATTCTCTCCGAACTTCAGTATTTCTCGATTCCTAAGCGCCTTTCTCTGGGTTAGGCCTCATTATCCGTCCTTAAGGTCTGAGCTAAAGGTCATTAGGGTCTCCTAGCGGACTTCGAATTTAAACCAAGGTGAAAATTAATGAAAATTCGTTTAAAATTTCGTTATTACAGATTATATATATGCATATCATATATATATATATATATATATATATATATATATATATATATAGTGTGTGTGTGTGTGTGTGTGTGTATATGTATATGTATATGATATATGTATATATATATATATATATATATATATATATATGTATATATAAATATATATATATATATATATATATATATATATATATTATATATATATAATAATATATAATATAAAAAGCAGGGATATGATCATGGTTAGTATATCCTAGCTGAGTACTACTTATTCATGTTCAACCGTATCTCATAGTCAAATATCAACTGTTTTTTCTAAAAAAAACTTTATATATACGTAATATATATAGATATATACATCGAGCTACAAATGCATTTAATATCTAATTCGCTCTACCTCGGAATTAATATATTTTCATATATGCTTAATCGAAGGGGAATTTTTTAGGCGATAAGAGAATTGTCGGCTCCCGGCCGCGAACCATCGAAACCAAACAAATCCAGGACGACCGTGAAGCTTTAACCCACACCACCGCGCCCGGGAGCCGACAATTCCCTTATCGCCTAAAAAATTCCCCTTCGGTTAAGCATATATGAAATTATATTAATTCCGAGGTAGAGCGAATTAGATATTAAAGGACATTTGTAGCTCGATGTATGTATACGAATCACGGCAATGTGATATGACATATATATAATATATATATATATATTATATATATATATATATTATATATATACATATAGACACACACACACACACACACACACATATATATATATATATATATATATATATATATATATATAGAATAGATAAATGAAGTTCGTACGAATACCACGTGAACTGAAAACAAAAAATAAATAAAATATTTTAATAAATTTTGTGGATTTTGGAAAGACATAACAGGGTACCCGAGACGAGGATGATGAAAAGGCAATTTGGACAGCACAACGACTCGACATGTTTGCAGTGTGACCGTCTCTGGTCTACTGCAATAAAAGACACAAAACTTCGTAGGACAAGAATAGCAGTAAAACATGAATGTGTACTTTGAATTAGAGGAAAGCTTGGTTATAAGTTGAAAGAGACTAGTTGAGCGTTAATGAAGGACATAGTGTTCACATTTAATTCAAGAATAACAAAGGGGTAGGGTATCCAGAAAAAATAAAATTAAATTTGTGAATAAATGTGGAGAAAATTGAGAATGGGCGTGGGGGGGTGAGAGCTAGTGGAAAGTTTTTAACTAAGGTATAAGAAAGCAAAATAAACATTTATTACTCTTACATAAAAACGATCACCGAGTGTCTCCAAAAACTTAGGAAAACATCACTGAAATCCCTGCTTTATTGTGTAAAAAATATAATTAGAAACAAACTTTGAAGGCTTAATTGGTGAAGAGGTAATATCTGAGTAAACTATGGCTTTGCTTAATAGGATGAATAAAGGTGTTATGAAAATCACGAAAAGAAAATAGAGACGGAGGAAGTCCTACACATGAATGATTAAAAGAGTCATGACAAACCATAAAAAAACCATGGAATGTAAAGAAGCACAATCATAAATTATATATTGGATGACTGTCATATGTATACTATGAAAACAAGAAAAGTCGTATTCACCTCACAATGATTGTGAGATAACTTCAACCACAACAATGTAAGGGAAACTACCTGAATATCAATAATCAAGGAGCAATAGTCATATTAACGATAAATTATAAATTCTTACTCATCCAAGAATAAAAAATACGCAAACATCATACAGTCTAAAGGCATAATCGGCGACGACAAACAATGGGAAATTCTCAAGATGAATGAGAAACGTCGACCAATACAAATAAGCACTAAATTCTTAGCGAGACTAGCTTCCAGTAAATTAATCTTCAGTAGAGTGAAACGTCCGAAATTAAACCAGGCGGTACTATCATCCTGGAACAAAAGGACTCCGCATGTATCGAACGTTCTCTGCTCGATTTCACGTTACTCAATGGTAAAGCTACTAGTACCGAGGCGAGCTTCAGCTCACAAAATAATTCAGCCGTAAAACGGCGAGAGTTGGGTATCACAATTCAATAATAAAGGCATTCGAGATAGCAACTCAATGTTAAATACCCCATACACAAAAGTTATATATAAAAAAAAATTATGTAATAAGAACAGTAACTATCCAATGTGTTCTCAGTATCTGAAAGGATACTAAAATATTACATAATGCATGCCAAAAATACTAGTTGCTTTCCAATAGGTTTTCAGTAGTGATGCATATATATGCATATATATACTATATATATATATATATATATATATATATATATATATATATATATATATATATATATATATCAAATTTTAAAACAAAAATTTTTATATTAATTGTACCATGTTAAATCCATGAACATCGGACTAACTTGCACCCAAGGGGCATTAAATATGATCATTGCATCCTCATCAATGAGATTCTAACTGCTGCCTGGTTGGGAAACTATAAAAGTACGATGACTATGATCACAGAGCCTCTGATGGCTCAATGAAGCACTTTCAATTCTCTTTCGATGTAAGTTGTTCCCGATGCAGAGTGAAATGGATATTAAACAAGATTTGTGCCTTAATATTTGTGAATATAAAAATTGCATGTCCCTGCATATGTAACTATATATATTATACATACATACATATATATATATATATATATATATATATATATATATATATTATATACATATATATATATATATATATATATATAGGTATATATATATAGATTGTATAGTGAGAGGTCGAAGTATTATAGTAATAAGTATCAGTACTGTATCCTGAAGAAATTGTACATTAAATACACGAAAGTATTTGATACTGATGACCTACCATTTCCTTCTGGCTCTGTAGTAGATCAAGTCACGTGATCCTTGCGAAGGTTCAACAGCAATGCATACACATTATAAACATATATATAAAATGTGTGTGAGTGTGTATGTAATCTGATTCGGCTTTTGTGCACCCATGAGGGAAGAGACAGAGATGTTTCAACCCACATAAGCCTAACCACTTCCGGGCCAATCAACCTCCACGGAGAGGCCACACAAGTGACATATGAACATGAAACAAACCAACAAGACTAGACGGGAAATGCGTCTTAGATTAATTGTCCTAAAACTGATTGAAAGAGCAAGAGGGTGGCCTTATTGACTCTATATCCAAAAGAAATCTAGATAATGAAAAAAGAAAAATGATCGGCAATGGTTGAGGAGAAAAAATAAGTCCTCTTCCAGAAAAAGGTTCGTAATGAAATACGAGTATGGTATAATTAGGCAAAGCAGCCCTGAAATAAAGGAAAAGGCTAGCATGAATATGATCATCTTCACCAATATATATAAATGAAACAACGCTATGGAAGAATACTCAAAACAAGTCCGTGAACTGAAGCCCCTGCCCCCCCCCCACGGCCCCCCCAAAAAAAAAAAAATCCCACAAAAAAAACAGGTATAGGTGTACATTTTTTTTTTATTAAATTTCAGTAACAAAAAAAAACAAGTATGAAAACTGTAATAAAAATGTTCATAATAAGTACAAAAGAACAGAGCCAAATAAACTTGAAATGGAACCAACGGCAGGGAATCGCAAAACGACAAAACTTCACCTCATGTCATCCTTCCATAAAATTTCACTTCCCGCAGCGCTGTCACTGCATAGATCAGATCCCAAGATCACCGCCAAACAACGGCTGACATGGCTGACTCGGCTCGGCTGCTTCATCAGCCTAGTTTTCGCTCTCTCTTCCTATCAAGCCAAGTCAAAATGTCAGCGCGGTGCTGACAAGTGAGCTTCGATGCTGATGACTAAAAGTGAAAATTATAACTCGAAAGGTGACAGTGAGAGCGCAGAACATCGCAGAAATGGTGAAAAACGCTGACACGCCAAGGGCACCAAACAAGACCAGACACGCTCAAACACGATCTTTATGACAGATGTCTACGCTGTGACTCCTGAAGACATCTCAAGTCATTAAGAGTACCCGACACTTGTCCACGATATATCACGGTTATCTGTCACGGCGTTTTCATCACATCAAGGCCAGACACGGCAGCTACTTTATTTGGCAATAAGTGTTCGTCAATTTTCCTTCGTTAGTAAAATAAATACAATAATATCCAGTAAAAACATTCCTGTTGTTTGTTTGTTTGTATGGTGTTTTTACGTTACATGGAACCAGTGGTTATTCAGCAACGGGACCAACGGCTTTACGTGACTTCCGAACCACGTCGAGAGTGAACTTCTATCACCAGAAATACTCAATGGAATGCCCAAGAGTCGATCTCGCGCCTACCGAGGTGGCAGGCCAGGACCAAACCGACTACGCCACTGAGACGCTTAAAACATTCCTCTTGACGGGACGATCAAGTGGAAAAGGCGGAAAAATATAAAGGACAATTTATTTCCTTAACAAAAGACATAAATTAGAGATAAATAATTATTCGTTTCGAACATCGGCATAACCTTTGTGAACTGTTGAAAGATTCCATGTATGGAATCTGTTATTACAAATATTCAAATATTATTCCTGTAACAGGAATAAATAAGACCGTGTTCACGTTTACTGCAGAATTTTGGATGAATCCCCGGTGCAGAAAACTTCCCCAACATTAGCTATCCCATATACCTGCACATTTAAGTTCACCAGAAGAGCGTGGGAATCTTGGCAAATACTAGACCATTTACTTACCATGCAAGGACTCTCATGATTCAATAATATTAAGGCTCTTTCATTTTAATATTTCTAACCCAATTTTCCACAATATGCCTTCCTCTCCTCCTTTCCCCTAAAGCTTTCGATCTGTATGCTTTAAAGCCCTCCATTCTTTCCACATGACCAAACCATTTCAAAACACTAAGACCTATCATTTCCCCGACTCTAAAATTTTTACCACTCAATTCTTCCTACATCGTCATATACTAGGCAAACATGTCTAATCTGGACAGCTTCATGCGAGCATTTGAAAAAGGATGCAATTATAAACGCAACCGAGGGAAGGAGGAGCATTATACTTTGGGGAAAACCGCTCTCCCTCTCTAAACAATAACGAAGAGATGGCAGGATGTATGTGACGTTGTTTACATGAAAAGGGAATTACAAAAACCCTAGCAATTAAATGATGTGACGTCAGTGAACCTGATGTTTATTTATGTTAGTCACAATCATTTCAATGGTCAGATAATTAAAGCTGTTTTAATTAAACAGACAAATAACATGAATCTATCCAAAGCACCGTGGAGGCCAGTTCAGGAAGGTAAGATCATCTCGAAGCCTATCACGGGAAGATTAACATTCCTTATCCTCCAGATTTTGCCGCGACTTAATTGACCTCATATCCCCTGATTGCCTGTCTTTTGGAAAACTCCTCCAAGCTTATAAAGAGCTTATGTTCTTCCAAATTCATTATTGTTCAAGCGCGGAGAGAGATAATATCCAAAATATCACACTCCTGTTTCAATTATGTGGGGATCCTTCTTCTTCATTACACATTTAATTCTGCTTTAAGATACATACAAACACAAATATACATACATGATATATATGTATATATATAATGTATGTATGTATGTACAGATACAACTGCAAGAACAATAAACGAATTAATTTATATAAAGATATACATAAAACAATTAACGGCTATGTGGTTAGTTAATTACCCCTTAACTAATTCTATAAAATTCTGCATCTTACAACCAAGATTTAAGTTCACGGGATGAAGATAAAGAAGGTCCGTATCATACGACTTCATAATCAAATAAAAAACATGAATGCAACCTGAATGAATGGAAACTTTAAGGGTGGCTTGAAATTAGAACTCGAATATAAAACTTTAAGGCGCGCAGAGGACGGCTCTAATCTTTTATATATACATATATATATATTATATATATATATATATTATATATATATATATATATATATATATATATGATGGAGATGGCTTGAACATGTCCTTCGGACCATCCCGACGAGGTAAATAGGCAAAAGTATCAGGTAGGCTCTTTTGAGGAATATAAAGAGTTAGGCTATGAGAAAATAGGTTGGAGATAAGTGGATCTGTAAACATGAAGTGGATCTGTAAACATGAAGCACAGCACGGATGATTGACAGAAGGTATATGTAGAGAAGAGTCGCTGAAAAAAACTCTGAAACATAATGTTTATAAAATAGAGTGATGAAAACTTAGAAAAGTTGGTGCCATGGGCGAGGGATGTCTTAGCGAGTAAGTGAAATTAATATCAAAAGTCAAAGGCGTCAGATATATCTAGTGTCTACGAATAATTGAAGGTAGAAGAGGTACGATAAATGTGGAGAATGGTAGGATGTTAAGAATAACTAAAATTTATCAATCAGTTAGACATACAGGGAGAAAAGTGCTTCAATCGAAAGTACTGAAGAAAATTAAAAGAAATCTTTGGAAAATACCGAACCACGGGAACAATGTACATAAAAAGAGAAAGAAAACCCTCGTTAAGAGAAAAAACAAACCATGATAAGAAATGATGAACCCAGGGAACATCGCACACAGACAAGAATAATCTCTCTCAAGACGCAAACGAAAGCTCAACCTGAAGGTAAATGTGAACAAAATAATAATGGTCATCTGATTGTAATAAGAGAAAACACCGACGGAAATGTAAAAAGATATCATTCCATGTAGTTGGCATCTGCTGCAAGGAACCTCCACTTAATCTCTATCTTAGCAGCAGGAGAATAAAAAGCCCTTATGAGGCCCTCTCTCATTTTCAAGAGATAAAGCTTTTTGCCGCGGAGATATTATCTCCTCTAGATAAATTGGACGGGCCAGGTGCTAGGGTCATTGACAGCCCAATTTACCACACACCGAATTTCATGAGGCGGGCAGCGTCCACATCTCTGGTGGGTCCTCAGTGGAAATGGGAAAAACGAAATATTAGGACATCAAAGTCAAATATACTTTATTTATGCACTTACAGGCGTGTTTGTGAGTTTCTACTTGCATTTAAAAGTACATACACATCGACACACACGCGCTATATATATATATATATACTTTAATATATACATATATATAGTAATTACATAGGTATTATATTATAATTATATTATATATACATTATATATCTTTTTACATTTTCCGTCTGTGTTTTCTCTTATCAATCAGATGACCATTATTATTTCGTTCACATTTACCTTCAGGTTGAGCTTTCGTTTGCGTCCTGAGAGAGATTATTCTTGTCTGTGTGCCATGTTCCCTGGGTTCATCATGTCTCAGAAGTTCCTTATCATGGTTTGTTTTTTTCTCTTAAGGAGGTTTTGTTTTCTTTCTCTTTTTATGTCCATTGTTCCCGTGGTTCGGGATTTTCCAAAGATTTCTTTTCATTTTTCTTCAGTACTTTCGATTGAAGCACTTTTCTCCCTGCATGTCTAACTGATTGATAAATTTTAGTTATTCTTAACATCCTACCTTTCTCCACATTTATTGTACCTCACCTACCTACAATCATTTCATAATATATATATAAATATATATTGCGACCGTATATATTTACGAATAAATTGATCACGAAGTGTATAAAACGTGATGCTATGTATAAATAAAGGTGTTGCCATTTCCCTCCGTGGCAGCACCTATATATATATATGTGTGTGTGCGTGTGCATGCATATATATATATATATATATATATATATATATATATATATGTATATATATATAATTATATATATGTATTATATATATAATTTATATATACACGCACACACACACACACACACACATATATATATATATATATATATATATATATATTATATATATATATATATATATATATATATAGGTGTTGCCACAGAGGAAAAGCAACACCTTTATTTATACATAGCATCACGTTTTATATACTTCGTGATCAAGTTATTCATATATATATACGGTCGCAATACATATTTATATATATTTTATGAAATGCACGTTCGCATACTTAAAAAGGTGAGCATTACCATGAAAATAAATATTGAATTCCACTGAGAGAGAGAGAGAGAGAGAGAGAGAGAGAGAGAGAGAGAGAATCCTATTTTCACTTCAAAATTGGAGAATGATCATCTGAGAAGCAAGTAAAGCAAAGAATGAAAGATTTGTTCGGGTTGATGCATGGAGATCTAACGTGAGTCCCTCTCCGCTCTCTCCTCTTAGTTTATCCACACAAACAAAGCATCGATCTGGAGTGACGGAGGAACAGTAACGCAACAGGTTTAGATTCTTGAAGGATCTTGTCTTTTCGCGGGAATTTATCGCATGTGGGAATGGAATGGAATATAGACCTTGGGCCAAAAGCCAAGCACTAGGACCTATGAGGTCATCCAGCGCTGGAACGGAAATTGCGAGTAGGTGGGTTTGAAAGGTGTAACAAGAGGAAAACCTCGCAGTTGTGATATGAAACCATTGTAAGGAGAAGGTGGATAACAAGATGGAAGAAAGATAATCTGCGGCGCACAGATGGCACTAACCCCCTACGGAGACGACATGTTGGACTCAATTTCATATCAATTCACTCTCATTCAACCGCTTGTGTGAAGCAAGAGAATTTAATTCAGCCAGTTTTAAAAAGCCAATGCAAAGTGAGCGAGGATTAAATGGGGCTTTATACAATGAGTATCAAACAACGCCAAGCTTTATTAGCAAAGTAAATCACAAGACTCACGCAAACTCTGGATGATCTTTGTTTGTCTAACAAACCTTGCTCTCTCTCTCTCTCTCTCTCTCTCTCTCTCTCTCTCTCTCTCTCTCTCTCTATATATATATATATATATATATATATATATATATATATATATATATATAATATATAAATAATATATACTATATATATATTTATAATGAAGTTTAAAATACTAGATTGTTATATTAAAGATTAATACTAGGATTTTTTTATATCTATAATACTTTCTTCATCATATATTATCTCTTCTCTTTATTTGTCTTTTATCGCTTCTCTCTCTCTCTGTGTACACTCACACACGTACACGGGCACACACACACACACACACACACACACACACACGCACGCACAAACACACACATATATATATATATATATATATATAATTATTTACTTACCTTTCATAAATATGAAAGTAATGTCGTATGTAAGGGTGACATTATTCTTAATAAAGGACAATAAAGAGTAAAGGTAAATAAATGTACCATTATTATATTTCACTGACCTCTGAGTGAAGTGCGTGAACCACTTGGTGCCTTCCTCTTGGGCCTGGTCGTAAGAGCTGTTATAGAGAAGCGCCAGGTCGGCCGTGCCTATCTCTCCCTCCCAGCGATAGGCGTAAGCCCCAAACACTTCCCTATCGCCAAAGGGGTCTTCCTGCTGGGGAGGGGCAGGCTGCTTTGGGTACGCTTCGTTCCAGGTGGAGGAGGAGGAGGAGGAGGAGGAAGAAGAGGGGGATTCCCCGCCATCTCGATCCTGAAAGAGGTCTCTGTCCAGAGACGCCCTCAACTCATTCCTGAGGAAGGCGATGGCGAAGGAGGCGATGGAGGGCTCGTTCTTCATGGTTGCCCTCAGCAGGGTGTAAAAGACGTGCGGTGGGTACGTCGGGTCTGTGCCCTCGGGTACCGTCACGAACAAGTTGTTCAGGAAGTTAGCGACATGCAGGGCGGCCTTTTGGCCGCTGCGGAACTTCTCGTCTCGTCTGCCCGTCACGGTGAAATCCAGAGTGACGTGCTTGCAAGCGCCCACGAACAAAGTCTCGGACTTCACTAAGTCACTGTAGGCGGCGTAGTCGCCCAGGCCCTCGGCGACGGAGGAATTCTCCACCTCCAGCAGCCGCAGGACCTGCGTCAGTTGGCGGTCCCTGGCTGCCAGCTGGGCCTCGTGCTGCAAGGGGTCCTCTTCGTCGGCCACGGAGGGCACGACGCACCACCACCACGACAAACTCAACAAGAGCCAAAGCAGGGCCCTTGTCGTGCCCTGGGTCGGGCCCCTCATCTCCGCCCTCCTTGTAGGGGGGAGGGGCGACAACAGCACCACCAGCAGCCCCAACTAGAAGTGAAGAACGAGTTCCTCGCGATATTGTTTTAGGTCTATTTATCTTCCACTACGGAATACAGTTCGTCCATCATGATAAGGTTTGATTGTCTATGAGTCATTCATTTCCCTGAAGAGGGTGGGCCACCCGAAAAGAAAACATCCAAAGATTTACTCAAAGAAAAGCAAAGGACGACACTATTTCCGCAAACTTTTTCATTTATCAATGAGAAGATCAACACTTGAAAGATTACAATATTTTAGGCTCTGAGCACAAATTTTATCCTAACGACAATTTCTTACCTTCCATCTAGGATACATACGCGTATATATATATATATATATATATATATATATATATATATATATATATATATATATATATATATATATCATGAAAAACTGTCACTGCCACAATCAGAACATCCCCTATGCAGAATAACTTACACACTACCCGCTTTATATACCTATACAAAAAAGCTCATCAGCAGCATATCACACGCTCCTATCATTACTGCGCCACTCACCTTACAGTGTCCACATTCTTGTGCGTCCTAGATATGACAGCCCTCCCTTACAAATAGTTTTTCACACCAACTGTCCAACTAGTTCTATCGTATCGCAATACATTCCTTCCGCACATCTCAAAATACATCACTTCACCGATTCTAATCTTTTCTCCGATTCATCTCTGTATCTCCACATTTCCCACCTTATCAAGTCTCCTTAAATTATATATATAACATAAAAATAGTTTATCTCAACATTTCTCCCCTCAGCTGCATTCAGGAGGTGCACATCAACTTCATAAAGGAGCGTTGGCTTAACAATCTTTTCACAAGCTACCACCTTCGATTCCACTGGCGGTTCTATTCCCTTCCTAACCTAATACCAATACCACTATGACAAAGCAGACGACGAAGTAAAAAATAAAGAATAGGAACAAATAAAAAAAACAAATTGGGAATAAATCAACATTCAAAAATAATCAAAGAAAATCTTAACCAAGAGCCTGTTCTCTTGTCTATTCAGATGGAAAATACAAACCTGAAATCTTAACAGGTTCACCTGCTGTAACCATTCAATGACTCCCTCAGATATCGATGATGACATCGGTACGATTTGTGTTCGTTATGAAACATTTAACGCCTGCTTCCCGATTCAAAGATTCAGAGCCTACTTGAGTAACTACTAGCGCTAATGGCTTCATATCATAAGTTTCCTAACCTTATGCGGATGTGACTAGTTTTCAAATCTAATGACTATATGACCAGACGTCAATAGCTGTTAGGTTTAAGGACTTTATGATAGGTGTTACCGCTACTGGGCATTTGTTAGTTTGAATTTCATATGTTGTCGCAATTGACTTCTAGAACTAAAGACCATAATTAGTTGCTGGAATAGATTACTTTCTATGAACAGATTTTATAACTACTGTTTACAGGGCCTTTTTTTTTATTTTCCAGTTCATATTACTGACCACTAACATCTATAATTAAAGACCTTAATTAGTTCGTGAAACTGGTTACTTTACATCAACAGCTTTTACACATACTCTTTACATGATTAGCAGCAAGACATAATTACAACGTAGCAAACTACAAGAGAAACCGACTTCTAAAACCAATGACTCTACATGCATTGGTTTCGTTGCCCTAATAGCTTGACGCTTTCAGCTCCCAGGTGTCACAGTGGCTCCACATAATTAGCATCCAGATATACAACAACTTCAAGCGCTAAGCCTCCAGAATTGACAACGTGAATTCCTCCTCCCACTCGACCGCACAGCCTCCTGCATCTGGAAGTCCAGAGAGCCCTTTCTATGCTAATGCTCATCAACTGAGGCAACAAACATGTCTAAACCCGTTACACAACTGACATGTAAATAATGAGTCAAATGCAACCGCAGCACTAACACCGTAACAATACCGCTCCAAAGTCTAACAGCCACCCACGTCCACACACACACAGAAATATTTTGTTACCTTGACGTGTGTGTGTGTGTGTGTGTGTGTGTATAAAATGCATATGATACTAACCCAACCACTACATTATCATTATTGTTGTTGTTTTTATTTTATCTCAGTCATCCTACTCGACTGGATGGTTTTTATAGTGTGGGGTTACGGGTTGCATCCTGCCTCTTAGGAGTCCATCACTTTTCTCACTATGAGCGCTGATTCTATTAGCGTACTCTTCTGCAAGCGTCCTGGAGGTACTTCAGAATCTATTATTATTATTATTATTATTATTATTATTATTCACTATATATAACAATTCATAGGAAGGGGAACAAGTTTTCAAGTGTGAAAAAAACGCAAAAAAGTCTAATAAAATTCAAACCAAAATTACGAATAAAACAGATTAACAAATCAATAAATAAAAAAAAATAAACATGCAGCAGCCGTAATGTAAGTCGGAATAATCAACGCAAAAGGTGCTTGAAAGCAGCATTACTCATCCACTCACTCAAGCGCCTCTCAGGTATCGCTGTGACTATACGTCACTCGCCGTTCCCCAACACAATGTCTGCTGGAAGTTCCACGAGGCCTTTTTGAAGCTGGACCGTTAATCTTAAACTTACGCTCAACCCTACTCTCTCATCCAGGCATTGGCGTAATTCGACAAGGCATTTATTAAAAGTGAGAGATAACGATTAATATGTAACCTACTACGTTTATCTTAAAAAAATTATTCCGTTCATGAATATAAAATCTTAAACTAACAACTACGCATAAGGGAAACTCTCTCTCTCTCTCTCTCTCTCTCTCTCTCTCTCTCTCTCTCTCTCTCTCTCTCTCTCTCTCTATATATATATATATATATATTATATATATATATCTATATTATATATATATATATATATAGATAAATAGATATAAATATATGACATACAAAATATATATAATATATATAGATATATAGTATAGATAGATATATATATATATATTAAACAAATATATATATATAGATATTAGATAAATAGAATATTATAGACACAAATATATATAATATATATACATATATAGATAAATAGATATATATATAGTATATACATGATATATATGTATTTATATATATATATATATACACATATGGATACACATGTGTGAGCGTGTGTATATAATATATGTAAATATATATATATATATATATATCTATATATATCTATATATATATATGAAAGCTGTAACTGACAATAAAACGAGTGATATGAACTTCAATCCTCAAAAGGGATGTGAACTCGTTTCTCCAGAGTTGCAAGCAAACAGCCTCACCGACCCCAACCACGAGCCACAAGATAGATCAACATTTTTTTTTTTTTTTTTTTTATCTCCCGTTCGGAAGTCACTGCCACTCGATGTGTCTACCTCTCTGCCTCCAGTATACTTCTGTAGAAAGCTTTCTTATACGTCATTCGTATCAATTTTTCGCGCGATAAACATGAATAATATAAACGATACTAAATGACAGAACTGAACTTCAGCTCTGCAGCAAGATCCGAAATGAGTTAAAACCACATTCACGAGCTTAATGTCAACCCTCTCATTTAAAATTCAATTACAGCATTCATGTTTATCACGTAAATAAATAATCATATATATATATATATATATATATATATATATATATATATGATATATATATATATCAATATACCTGTCACCAAATTTACATCAACAACAAACACTTTCAACCACAAACAAAGTAATTTGTGCGACAACGGTTGTAAATACGAACACTGGATAAACCTGCAATCACGCCCCTCCACCCTCCCCCCACACCAAAATAAACACGTTCAGTAAACAGTCAAGTGAACCATGGTTTCAAACGTGGTTTGGAATAAAATTTTCCGGAAGTAAAAAAAAAAAAAAAAAAAAAAAAAAAAAAGAAAAAAAAAAAAAAAAAAAGTTTCATAAAAGTAACAGGAAAGTATCGTAAAATTCGAGGAAAATATCGAAAAAACAGGATACAGAACATGTCGAGGAGGGTAGAGGAAAGTGCCGAAAATGAAGAAATCATCAGGAAAGGAAGAAGATAGTGTCAAAAAAATTGAATGTGTCGAAAGAGGAAAAGGAAAGTTGAAGATGGAGAAGGAAATATCGACAAATGAAAAGGAAAGTGCTGAAAAAGGCAGTGTAAAGTGTCGAAAAAAGAACGTTCAAAGTCCAAACAACAGAGAAGGGTGTCGAAAAAAGAAGAGGAAAGCGTTGAGGAAAGAAGTTGAAAGTTTTAAAATTAATGGCAAAGGCGTCAAAAGAGGAAGGGAAGGAGTTGAAAAAGGAGGAAAAAACACATAAAAAGGAGAACAATCGAAAAAGGAAGATGAAAAAGTCGAAAAAAGGAGAAATTTCAATGCATTATAACTGAAATAGGAAAGTGTCGAAAAGTGTCGAAAAACAGAGGGTGAGAGAGTCGAAGAAAAATAATAAAAGACCGCACCTAGTACAGAGAAGTCGAAAACGAAGCTGAAGCTCTTTTTTTAAGACTGTCGAAAGAAAAAACAAAACCGGCTAGTGAAATACGAGTGCTGTGACAAAACACTTTTTTTTTTATTTAATCTAAATGCTACATCCCAGAGGATTTCAATGGTACAACACATCATGAACCAGACTTAAGCTCATCCACTTTACCTGGCGACCTAAGTGAATAAAAACAAAAATTAAAAAACAAATACCATAGCCTTACATTGCTCTTTTTCAGCGAAAAAAACAAAGGCATAGAAATGTATAAAAATACATAAAAGACACACAAATATACATACTCAGCGAAAAAAACAAAGGCACAGAAATGTATACACATACATAAAAGATACATAAAAGACGCATTGTAATCAATAACGGCATCAATTTTAAGAAAAACTTAAAAAAACATCGTGTAAACAAAAACAAAACAAACAAAAGCGTCCTTCTCTTTTTGAAGGTCTTGTTGCATCAAACATGAACTCGGTTTGTTTTACGTTGCTCTGCATGCTAAGCAAACATTACATCTCCATCTCTCTTACTCTTTCTTTCTTCCATTTTTTCTTTTCTTATTTTCACAAATGCCTTCTTACAGCAGAAGAGGCGCCTTTCAAAACAAGCATTCAAAGGTTTTCAAATGAGCCCATTGCTTTAAGGTCGGCTTCATTATCCACGAGCATATGCGGATTGATCAAAATTTAACCTCCATTACACGATTGCTCTGGATACATCTGGGACTCTCTCTCTCTCTCTCTCTCTCTCTCTCTCTCTCTCTCTCTCTCTCTCTCTCTCTCCGAACCAAATGTATGACGGAAGGGAAGACACAAAGATAAGAATGTCTCTCTCTCTCTCTCTCTCTCTCTAGCCTAACCAAAAGTAAGTAGGAAGGGAAGCCAGGAAAATAAGAATTTATCTCTCTCTCTCTCTCTCTCTCTCTCTCTCTCTCTCTCTCTCTCTCTCTCCCTCTAACTCCTAAAAACCAAAAAGTAAGTAGGAAGGGAAGCCAGGAAATAAGAATTTATCCCTCTCTCTCTCTCCTCTCTCTCTCTCTCTCTCTCCTCTAGCCTAACCAAAAGTAAGTAGGAAGGGAAGCCAGGAAAATAAGAATCTCTCTCTCTCTCTCTCTCTCTCTCTCTCTCTCTCTCTCTCTCTCTAGCCGAACCAAATGTATGACGGAAGGGAAGACACAAAGATAAGAATCTCTCTCTCTCTCTCTCTCTCTCTCTCTCTCTCTCTCTCTCTCGCCTAACCAAAAGTAAGTAGAAAGGGAAGCCAGGAAAATAAGAATTTATTCTCTCTCTCTCTCTCTCTCTCTCTCTCTCTCTCTCTCTCTCTAGCCGAACCAAATGTATGACGGAAGGAAGACACATGAAGATAAGAATCTCTCTCTCTCTCTCTCTCTCTCTCTCTCTCTCTCTCTCTCTCTCTCTCTCTCTCCAGCAGGGGGCCACAATCAAGTCTGTGGATAAAAGACAAGAGCCAGAGAGAGACACAGTGAGAGCGAAAGAGAGCGAAACAGGTGAGCAGAGAGACCGAAAGAAGGAAAAGGAAAATGACCGAAGGCTGACATACAGAGAATGAATGGAAAACATGTCAAAACACGGAAGGGCGGAACAACTAGCGAGACGTTTCAATCGGAGTCGGTAATGAAAAGCTGGAAGCCAAGACAAGCGTACGAAAGGACAAATGTAGGAAGAAACGGAAAGAAGGAAAAATGAGTTCCGAAGAGAAAAAGTAAGGATGGGAGTATAAGCAGACTGAAGAATGAAGGTAAAGAAATGATGAATACGATGATGGGGAATACAAATCAACGCTAAAGTGAAAGGAAATGAATAAAGGAAAAGTGAGAAGGAAACTGAGAAAAATGATGAGAAGTTTCATTGGAGAGGAAATAGCAAAAAGAACAATAATAACAGAGGAAGAGATAAAGGATAGATGGGAAGTACGAATGCGAAATAAAATTAATAAGAAATACGAAAAGGAACTAGGAACGTATTAAAAAAAGATGGGAAAAAGGAATAGAGAAAGGGGAATTTTGAGCGAAGAAAATGCCGAGTCATCACGTATATCTCTCCATCGCCGAAAAGGCCTACTGTTGTGACCGAGGGGCGTAAAATTTACAAAATTAACCAGAATTCCTGATGGCCGGTTCCGTATCGAATTCATATGGAAATGAGAGGCAGAACTTATTAAGTATCGGAGGAGAGAGGGGGAAAAAAAGAGAGAAGGATCAGAATCAATTATGAAAATACATCCGGCGATCAGAGGCAAGAAAGTTTCCACTGTGAGCCCAAACTTTTTTGAACTACTGTACTGTATATGTTTGAGAAGGTGGAGAGCCGTAGTTTTAATGAATTTCACTAAATTACAGTAGATCATTTATTAGAGTTCCAGCAACAAATGGACGGACAAATTAGGTTCAATGAAAGATTATCTTACTAGCTAATGAGTTTATCTTCCACGTCTCAATTCAAAACGAAAGCTCGAATATATATCGAAGATATCTGAAAAAACTTCAATTATTTTAGGAACAAAGGAAGTATAAAATACTAAAGATAAGCTGAATGATTACACTGAAATAATCAATAAATGGTTCGAATTGAGAAACATAAGGAACACACGAGAAAGGTGACTTGAGTTCCTGTCCTTACGAAATGCCAGACAAAATCTATAAGTTGAATGATGCATGATCTCTACCATTCTTCCACTGACGACAACAATCGCACAAAAAAATGCACTAAGTACGATTACGCATGAATTACACAACAACACGATCGCTGGCAAATATTTAATCACCATGGTCATGATAAAACAAAGAAGGGGCAACCTCGTAAATAAACTGACTGAAGTATTTGCAATAAATTTTCCCCCTCCAAGCACAAACATAAAAGATGTATTTGCATTACCAACCTGCATATAAAATTACACATTCACACACACACACAATACAATACACACACACACACATACACACATATATATGATACCCCCCATATATATTATATATATATATATATATTTTTAATAATTCTATATATATATATATATATATATATATTAATATATATTATAAATAAATACACACACACTTACATATCTATAACACCTGAAGTATGTAATATTATAACTAACTACATATATCCTTATATATTTAGATATATATATTGGTATATAATAATATTATATATATATATATTAGTATATATATAACTTATCCACATATACACACATGCACAACACAAAACACAAGTACATTTTGCAATCATTCCAATCAAGAGAAGCTGCAATGGTAGCAGCACAAGGACATAATTTGGTTGTAAGCATTAAGCTTAGAACACTCAAATCAGCTTTGTATAACCAATCTCTCTCTCTCTCTCTCTCTCTCTCTCTCTCTCTCTCTCTCTCTCTCTCTCTCTCCTCTCTCTCTCTCTCTCGCTTTCAAAAAGTATGCCCCAGTAATCATTGATAGAATAAGCAACAAGTAAACTTTTAATGTTACAATAAACAATAGATACAAAAACTTATTAATAACCACTAAGTGGAAAATTCCTGTTGTTTAAAATCCGTACAAAGAGTTCATGAGATTTTTCCTCCGTCGGTCTGTTCCAAAACTGAGCTGCATCAGTCCGACACAAAAGGCAAAAGTTGCCAAAACTTAGCTCACGTAAGAAGTTTCTGGTACCGGTGTCATTCATTGTAGCAGTCATCAAAAAGTCTTCAAAAATTATTGGAAAACACTATGTATGAAGTTGTATACATAGTCATATGTAAAAATCTGCAAGTGCCATTAAACTATTCAAATGTGGTTGGTAAAGTTAAAAAGAATTAAACATTCTACTGAGTTCTTTGTTCTGAATTGACAAAGATACCGAAAAATATGATGTAAAAATGGGGATTATTTTCCGTTTATTGCTTCCTCCCCTAATCTTGAACTTCAGATGCAATTTTGTTTTTTTCGCACATTTTTTTCAAGGGTTTTTTTTTAGGGAGGGGGTAATTTAGGGGGTATGGGTAAGGGTGCCATAGAAACAAACAAGATGAGGCACCGAGTCCCGCCAATTGTGCATGCAAGTCGACACACTTCTTGTACCTCCAGCGGATTTCTTCGATTTTTGTCATTCCCGAAGATGCGCGGTGCCGTGCGACCGGACACTCACAAGCCAAGGAGCAAACTGGTTGGGTTTCGGGGATGCGTAGGTGAACAGAGAGAAAAAGAAGAGAGAGAGAGAGAGACAGAGAGAGAGAAAGAGAGAGAGTGTGTGTGTGTGTGAGAGAGAGTGAGGGAGACGGTATATGCCAGAGAGAAAGAGAGAGAGAGAAAGCTGCGCACACTCCGCACCGTATCCAACACACCACCGCCCTTTCCTCTACCACTACACATCGTCCTGTTCACTCCCACCCCGATCCCCCTTCGCAACCACTACCACCGTCGCCGCCACCGCCTTGTTCGCCCCTCCTCCTATACACATACATAACACACATACGCACGCACTCACTCCTACTATCCTGCACTTTTCAGCTCACCCCTTTAGACGGCATTCTCGGCACACATAAATACACATACACACACACGCCCATTTCTAGACCACCTGCCTTTGCATGATTAACCACCTTATTTGATGTGAGAGGTGAGAACTCTCTCGGAAAAGGAAAATTAAACACCCAGTCGCCCCAGGAATAAAAAAAAATATATATATATAAATCGCAGGAACCAATGCAAAGCTAAAATTCAGCAAAATGGAGACAAAGAGAAGGAAAGCGAACTGACCCACAAAAGACTTTGACAAATGTTGCAGATAAGAAAATCCCTGACCATTGTTGCCTCCGAAGACTCTGTCACATGGACGTCGAGAGACTTTTTCCCCTTTCTCAGACGACCAATCAAAAACTCACTGGCTATCGCACTCAGTGGGTCATTTTGGACTTGTCATTTCCTACCAGACGCTCAATTTAGTCCCTTAAACCAACACGAACCGAAGGCATTCATCGTTTGCCATAGTCTATCTATCATTTTAGCCTCCATAGCTCAAAAACTTTTCTTTGTTGATAATACCCAAAACTGATTACTTGTGAATCATAGGTAATGAACAGAAACTTTTGTAATTTATTTTTCCTTTTAAATCATCCATAACCTTTCTGGGTATTTCACCCAGCGGCTCCTTGTGGCTACAGAGCTTTAATGTCGCATTGCTCTCAGGACACCAATCATCCCAGTATAGTAGAATTACCTGAACGATAGAAACCAAAACACAGAGCACCAAGTTACATCCCAAGAATATTAACCAAGATTTCGCGACACCTTAATAATATTATGCCCGAAAAACACGGAATTACTATTAACATTATGATCACTTATAACTAACAGACATTCCAAAGGACAAAGAATCTTGAACCATGTTGAAAACACTCGAGCAAAGTACGTTTGCCCGGAGACCTGTTCATTTATAGTAAGAGATCATTATAAAATCGTATCAGTTACCTAGTCACAAGACGCAACGCTGAAGGAAACGGTAATAGCGGAAAAATATTTATGGACTGTCATCTATATTTTATTATTACTTTTATTCTTATATATCGTTTTTACAGTTCAATTGTTTCTTGAACTGGTCCGGTTCTCGAATGTTGAACAATATAATAAAACAAGAAAATATTCTAAGTAAATGACTTAGTTCAATCAAACAGAAACTTCCTTAATATGAACAATATAATAAAACAAGAAAATATTCTAAGTAAATGACTTAGTTCAATCAAACAAGAGAACTCTTAATATGAACAATATAATAAAACAAGAAAATATTCTAAGTAAATGACTTAGTTCAATCAAACAAGAGAACTCTTAATAAACACTTTTTACGTGATTTCGTTAGAATTATGTCCAACAATTTAAATGCAGTGCTTCCAAAGGCTGTAATGATCAGACAATCAGTCTCAAAGTGCGCTGCCTTGTTCACGCTATCAGAGGATCCTTCCTATTTTAACTTTTTTGTTTAAAGTTCTTTCAGCCATCTCACACACACACACACACACACACACACACACACACACACACACACACACACACACACGACGATTACCTTTTGCGCTATTTTAAGGCTAAATCTCTTCAATTTTATCGAAACCAACTCCCTCTAGCCTTTAATCTTTACGAAAATGGATGAAGTCATTTCATTAACAAGCAAAACAGGCTCCTTTTCCTTTTTTTCATATACGAACATTCAGCTATGCCGGCGCTTCATAATCACATTAATGGTCCTACGGTTTGTTTCATACAAATACAGGAACACCTCATAAATAACAAATCTGATAATAACGGATGGTCGCGGTCGCTTCCAATATAAAGTATTGATAAAACAACAAAAGCAATTTCACTCGTACCTATATACGTTCCACATCGTAAATATGAGATTAGTAGTACTACAGAAGAGGCTAAATCAATCCCCTTTGGCCATTCAAATCAAAGACTTCGCGACAGAGGAGGCCTAGCGAGTCTGGACATCATATTCACTATATTCATATTCCGTGAATTCTTTTCCGTATCAGGGCAAAATAAATGATAGTGTCCAGGAAACCATCTTTGAAGACAGGAGGTCAGAGAGAGGGCTGTATTGTGGATGAAGAAAGGTAAAGACTGCTTACGTCGGCGCAACATGAACAATTATGGTCGGTGGATTTATTTATTCATTCCTTAAAACAACTATACAATCAAGCAACAGTGATGCAACTTCCTGGGAGATATTCTACTGCGTTCAAAAAATAACACTGCAACCCATCTCCGATACAATCTAATAAGCCAGCCAGCGAAATGTTACCTAGTAAAATTTCAGAAAAAAAGTGGTTTCTAGCATTACCATTACTATTAGCTCAGGAAATTTTAATTATTATTTAAAATCAGGTCAGTATGTGTGCATATATTATTGCAGAATAGAATTAGTGTAAGTTCGTATCAGAAAGACAGGGACGGCCAATACAAATAATCTATCAAGTAAAGAACAACGACATTCAATAAGAAAGCACAAAGTGGATACCACAAGGAAAAACATTATAGACGTTATTAGACTATTTCTAAAAATTTCTCTCTTTAGTTGATACCAACAACCTATATAAATAACAAAAGCAAATTGAAAGATTCTGGAAACACATAAGGTGTCAGAGTGCCTGGTAAATGAATAACCGATGAAGCAAATCGATTCTTGGCATTTGGAATTCCTACAAGGTACCATGACTGAGCCTGGACTGCTTTATTCCAACAAGAAACAAAGCAGCTCCCACAACAATGCGCGAGGGAATGAGTCTTGTCTAGAAATGGGAGCAGAAATTAGGAGCTATATTGTTGGAGACGGAAGTATTTTGATTCAACTATGAAGACAACTTAAAGAATAAAATCGTTAGTAAGCGTAAAATCCTCTGAGCTGAGATAGCCAAACCTCCTGTTGCCCCGAGGGAGCGCTTCAGAGTAGATGTGCATAATGGCCACTGGAAAGTGTCTTGCGTTTCACAGCGGGACTTGCCGAACCACACATTACGATACTTCCAACACAATTTAATTATTTCCAAACCAAAAAGAATAATCAAAATTAAAAGTTAACACATTTCATTTCATTTCATTTGTTCACATAAGGCTATAAGCTATTTAATCCACTATGAGTTTCCAACAAGATACAGAACGAGTTTCTATGAATGGCTCCGAGGAAACCATTCATAAATAAACGGGAACGAGAAGCTGTCTAATGAGAGAACTGATGAAACGGAAGGAAAAGAACGAGGGGAAGAGACATTTAAACCGTCAACTGTGTTGATGGTACATAATTACAACCCTTAATAGTATCAGAAATCCAGTAAAAAAAAAAAAATTCTTAGTGTACAAAAGAAGAAATCATCCAAGCTGCGTCTCTAGTTCTCATTCCTGCGTCAGTCAGACCCAGTCAGACAATACAAATGTCAACGGCAACGACACAGTTTTTCAATGTTCCCCATACAGGTCCAAGAGTGACTTGAACGGGATTACATGCCACCGTCAACATAGCCTTAACTGAACGACAAGAGTACAGCAACCCTTATCGTTCTGTACTTGCAAGGTCCATTAAATTTTAGTTATAATCAATGTGCTTAAGGTTATATATCATTCAGCAACATCCTATTGCTTGACGGGAACTGAACCAACTACCATGAATGGAGAAAGTGTAGAATCTCCTAACACATGAATCTCAAAAAAACAGGCTGCAAATCAAACTGTACATGAAACTGAAATCTGAGCAATGACCATTACTCACCGCAAAGAATGGGTTACCACTTCATAGACAAATACCATCACTTACTCTTTATGTACAAATTATGTAGGAGTGATTTGCTTTGAGCGTTAACTTAATGATTCGGTTGTGTTCTGGCGTCAGTCCAGAGTGAGCTGGGGTGCGTTTTTGTGTGATAATGATAACCTTCTCCAGTAGCATGACTGAGCACTTCCAGCTGACTGTAGCTACTCAATGGCGACTTTATATCTATTGTTCTTCAATTTAGAATCATAGTTTCATTTGAAATATATAGGATTTCGGCCATAGGCCAAGAAGTGGAACTTATGAGGCCATTCAGCGCTGAAAGGGATTCCAAGTGGATCTGATAAGTGTAACAGGAGGAAAACCTCTCAGTTGCACTGTGAAACAATGATTAGGAAAGGGTGGGGATAGCAAAATGGAAGAAAGAGATTTTGAATGTAGGAGGTACAGTAAAAAGAATGTAAGGAGTTGCAGATAGGAGCCGAGGGGACGCTGCTAAGAACCCTAAGTAATCCTTAGAATGCACTACGTGAGGTGCACTGACGGCACTAACCCCCTATGTTTGTTTGTATGGCGTTTTGACGTTGCATGGAACCAGTGGTTATTCAGCAACGGGACCAACAGCTTTACGTGACTACCGAACCACGTCGAGAGTGAACTTCTATTACCAAAAATACACATCTCTCACCCCTCAAATGAATGCTCGAGAATCGAACTCGCGGCCACCGAGATGGCAGGTCAAGACCATACCGATCATGCCACTGAGGCGCACTAACCCCCTATGGGATCACTTTTGCTTGCTTTTGTTTCATTTACTCGGTTATTGAAAGGAATGGATATAAGAGTTTAGGACAAAGTTCAAGCAATGAGGTTACTCAGAGCTGGAAAAAAATTGAGAGTAGGTAGGTTTAAAAGGTGTAACAGGAGAAAAACGGAGTTACGGTAAAAGGAATGAAAAGGGTTGCAGCTAGGGGCCGAAGGACGCTGCTAAGAACCTTTAGTAATGCCTACAGTACACCCTGTGAGGTGTACTGACGGCACCGGCCCCCTACGGTAAGACTGGCTCTAACCATAACTAAAATAAAATGTCTGGCTGGTTTTAGATTAAGGAGGCGGGTTCGTGCCTAGGCCTAATGTAAGCCAGGAAGTATGGTAAGGTGGAAGGGTAGAAGGCCTGACGTGTACCTTTGTACGCATCCAACCAACTGAAACTAATGACTTGAAAAAGTGCCAAGCTCTTTTATCACATGATATATCTGATTTATTGTTTACTTATTAATTGATGTTTATATTTTACGTAATTTCTTTTGCAATTCATTTCAAATTTCCTTTGTTTTATTTCGCAGTATTGCCATTCTGCTTTGCAAATAATTGCCTTTTTGGTCTGCGTCACATAATTATGTGCTTATTGTGAATAATATTTAAAACACATGTGCAAAATACCAATGATTAAAATGGCCGCTTTAGATACCAAGAATTTGAAGGTTGCTTTTATAAAATAGGTTTTACACTCTACTTATACAGTTGCAAATCGCGTGCGTCCTTTTCATACTACGACCTCATAATACTAACATTAAAAACAGTTTAAATCCTTAACAATATATACAAAATAAAAGTTACTTCTTTGATAAGTTTGTCACCGACTCCTACTTATATCACTCGAAAAAAACTTTAATCAATCTCAAAATTTTATAATGCAATATATTATCGTTTCCTTATAGTTCCAAATACATCACCTGAACATGTAAAAGGCATAAAACTGCAATATATCTAATCTTGAAGATAATATTCACTAAATTATATGATTTTGTTTAACCCCCCAAAAAAGTTTCATAATCTAATTTTCCGAGTAAATCAACCCATTATCGCCAAAGAATTCATTTAAAAACCAGAACTTTCGTGAAGAAGTTGTAGTGAAGCCTTTTCACACAATAAAACTCAAATAAAGAAATGTTCCCATAAGGCCGTGCCTCACATCCTTCAAGTTTACAGCTGGAATTTTTTCTTTTTAATTAATGAGGGAAACTTGGCGGCTCCTTTCTTTGTTGGAATGACACTAATCTTATATGGTTCCTTTTTGTTGTGGAATGTAAACCTCTTTTGTGGATTCTTTCTTGTTGGGATGAAACTAACTTCGCATGAATCCTTCTTTTCGCATTTTCTTAAAGAAAACCATGATAAGATGGAACGCTTTTGCTTACAGTGAAACTATATGTACTTCTCATTTTATTGAAAGAAATTACCTCTACAGCCATCGTTGGTTATTCAGCAACGGGACCAATGGCTTTACGTGACTTCCGAACCACGTCGAGAGTGAACTTCCATCACCAGAAATACACATCTCTAACCCCTCAATGCAATGCCAGAGACTCGAACTCGCGGCCACCGAGGTAGCGGGCCAAGACCATACGGACCACGCCACTGAGGCGCTCTCCACTGTTCTCTCCACTCCCGCAATGAAATCATTTTCGAAATTATCCCACTTCCTCAAATGCAAAGGAGTGCAAAGGAGTGAAATGAATATGGATCTCAGGAAAAGAGTCAGTCACCAGAACCTATTACACCTTTATGCAACTCATTCATCTGCCTTTGTACCTACTTCTGCTCTGCATTACATGTATGCAAACTTTTGAGAGAATATGGGATGGCGTCCGGAGCATTTAAATATTGTCCCGTATGCTAATCTCCATCCGGGAACATTATGGATCAAATTTAAAATATGGCTCGACGTGTACGATTTTCCCATTTACCTCGACCTGCAAGTCACCTACATCGTAATGAAATCCTACTCGTCTTGCTGGACTAACTAACAAACTTAAGTCTTTCATTTCTATGAAAATCTCGAAAGTTCTTTCCGGGTGAAGGAATAAAATGTCATTTGCACTTTATTATTATGGCTGCTCATATTCAAACAGTTTCCTTACATTTTCGAACAGGCTTACTCCTCAGAGCATTGAATAAGGACAGGATTCGAACCTAAGTGAGTCTTCGTAACCTCAAAACACCAAGAATCATTATTATTTTTCATCAACATCATTATTATAAATACTTCTGAAACGACTTTCATGTCTAGCAAGTCCCGGCGTTACAGAATGGGAAAAGGTGAGAAGGGAAATAAGAAGGAATAAGTGTAACATGTAATAACAAGAGAGTTCTAATAAGTGCTATAAAATATATATATTATTATATTAATAAGATTATAAGTATATAACAAAAGAATGAAATATAAAATTTAGGTCAAAGGCCAATGGGGACCTCTGAGATCATTCAGCGCTGAAACGGAAATTGACAGTAGAAAGGTCTGAAAGTGTAAAAGGCGGAAACCGTCGCAGTTGCACTACGAAACAACTGTTAGGGGAGGGTAGGAAAGTAAACTGGAAGAGAATATGAACGGAGCTTTAGTAAAAAGAAAGAAAGGCCATGCAGCTAGGGGCCGAAGGGACGCAGCTAAGAACTTTAAGTAACGCCTGCAGTGCACCGCGAAGGGTGCACTGACGTCAACAGCCCCCTACGGTAATTTTGAAATGTCAAAAGTTTCGTTCAGAAGAAACCGTAGTTGTATGACCTCAAGAATGGGGATAAAGTATAATTTTAAAGTTGTAAAACTGCAGAGACTGGTTTTTTTTTTCCCACAGATGGGAACACAGAAAAATGCTAAGAGTAAAAATATTCCGTAAAACCCAATTTAGCTCTACTCATTCACTTTCGGCATACAGAACAATTATATAATCAAATAAGAACCAGCTCCATAGGCTAGAGATTAGTCGCAAGTAACCGAGAGATCCTCACAGGCGATCACCATTCATATCTCGTCTTATTTTATCCGTTGTTAAACGTTCTCATCATTGTCATATTATTATTATTATTATTATTATTATTATTATTATTATTATTATTATTATTCAGAGCATGAACCCTACTCATTTGGAACAACCCCACAGGGCTACTGACTTGAAATTAAATATTTCAAAGAACATGATGTCCATTAGAAGCAGTAAACAGTAATGAGAAATACAGAAGAAGAGCATTTATTACAAAAAGAAAATAAATTAAATAAATGAAAAAATACATAATAATGTTAATAAACCGCTCTCGATAAGAGCCAGTGGAGGCCGAAACTGTTGAGCTAAAAGGAATTTCAGCTTTTCTTTTCCCCTGTGGACTACAACCTCATAATAATGTAAGTAAATTATTAAAGTACAACAAGAATTGTATTATGGTAGTAATGAATCTGTTCTTGAACTTTTGAAGTTCTAATTGCACGACCTCATGGAGGATTCCAAAATCCAACGGAATATGACGGAAAAACGACGGACTTGTGAAAAACTTCGACAAAACTGTAATACGTGCAGATGTCATTTGAAAAAGTGAGCCCAAACATAAGGCTATTTATTCAGTCACTGCTATCTCCCTATCCAGAACGCTGCTATTGTAAAGGAAACTCTCGACCAACATCCAGAAATAGTTTCTCTGGATTGGTCTTTGATTTCAGATGGTTTAAACTACAGCGAAAACTTGTGGTAGTTATTCCATGGCTATATATAAGCCTCCTCCAGACAAAGAGACAAATTACTCTGTGATTAGCTTCAATGGTTCATCAGATGTAAAGTTATCTTGCAAACTATGAAAACAGTATCCCTGGAGAAGTTATAATAATAACACTAGTAGTAGTGGTAGTAGTAGTAGTAGTAGTAGTAGTAGTAGTAGTAGTAGTAGTAGTAGTAGTAGTAATTGTAGTAGTAGAAGTGGAGTAGTAAAATCAGCAGCAGAGTACAAAAGAAGTAAACTTACACCAGAGTAGGCCTCAACTTCTCCAGCTTCGCATTTTTTCGATTAAAAACTGCATCATAGAGGTTTTCCAAGAAATATGCTAACTTCAATGTACAAATAGAATTTTCAAAAACATTTTCCTTGAGCAATGGTTACCCATAGATAACCACAACTCAATCAATCTTTTAATATTGCATATGAAAACTTATCACAAACACGTACACCTCTTAACTTGATAAGTTAAATACGTATGTAACTTATCAAGGAGAGGAATTGTGCAAGGAAATAAGCCTCGATTTAACAAAAACAAGGCGTGATCCGACCTCCAGCTTACTCGAAACACGTGCAAGATTTTCCCCACACGCATGCTGTAGACTTTATATATTTTAACTTTCAACGTAAATCAAAACGTGCTATATAATCTAAGGTCAAATAGAGCCTTGTTTCACCAACGAAAATCAAAATAAATACGCTATATTAGAAATAGTTTTTCTGTCCTATTTAACATCCACATTATTTATGCTTTACATTTTCATTTTAATAAATAAATCAATAAATAACCTATCCTATAATTCCTGTATGTTTAACTCAACGCGAAACACCCTTTTCACACCTTTTCAGGCTCTTCCATAGACCTTTCCTAGCCCAACAATAACAACAAAGTAGTTTGTAAGCTTACTCCCCGAGTAAGCAATAACAGACATTTGTCTCAGAACAGTAACTTTCAGGTGCAAAATTCTTCCCACCAGAAAAACCAGACCCCTACCAAATGGTGTTCAAACACAGATTACAAGTTTAACTGTGAAGTTTGCATAAACTACTATTTAGGATCTAGCAATGGGCTCCTTGGTGTCAGGACATTGGAACATCAGGAAAAAAAGCTTTAGAAAAAAAAAGCGATTCCAAAATACCCCTCAAATCAGCCGAGAGTGAGAATTCAGAGAAACATCTGTAATAATCAGGTAAACTTTAAAAAAATACCAGATCGTATTTAAACAAAATTATCTATTCGAAATGCAGCCAGCCTCTTTATTGACTCCTAAAGGTCAAATTTTAAAAACGAAGCCTCGAATTCTCCTTTGAAACTTTTTTAGCTATTTCATTTCATATGTAATGTATATATCTAATATACTGAATCTTTTACCTTACCTTTTCTGGTTGTTTTGTTAATATAATTGCATACAGTTAATATTTCTAAATTTGCTCAATCTGACATGGGAGAAACTGTAATTCATTTTAACATTACTGACAATTATGCTCAATTTTAAACTTATTTCATTGAGGTACCTCGCTTTTTAAACTACTTGCCTTTATATTCAGTTATAATTAAATCTGATTATTTGTTAATACAGAAATAAACTGTATCTGATGATGGGTTAAGAATAGGAGCCCATACACTTTATAAGAACATAATGGAGGTAATGGGAAGATGGATATTGTTATTGAAACTCCTGTTATTCATCCTTCGTTTACGATTTCCGAGAGGGACCCCACCAATGGAAATAATAATAATAATAATAATAATAATAATAATAATAATAATAATAATAATAATAATAATAATAAAATGATTCAAATAACTGGTTAACGAGTAAGAACACACGCGTTGCCATACAGGTAACCATCAAACTTTTAAAGCAAAATAAATTTTCTGTTACCCTTTGTAATTAAAAGTCAACGTCTTCACAGGCGTAGAATAACACTTCGTGGCAGACATGAAGCTTAGGTTTTTAGTCCTATAAACGTATCTATACCGATATAGCAGGAGCGCCTCAGCACACCCTGACGTAGTATTAATTAGAGCAGGTGCTCCTGGTTCACTCAAGTTGCCGGATACTGTTAAAGCAATTAAATTGTCAGAATAAATTGTAAAACAACTGACTTCAGTGCACCGGAAACCGCCTTAGTTCAAGATATCAATAATTATCCGCGGAGAAGGCTTTTAGTTTTCTGAAAAAACTATTGTGCCGGCTTTGTCTGTCCGTCCGCACTTTTTCCGCCCGTACTTTTTCTGTCCACCTTCAGATCTTAAAAACTACCGAGTCTAGAGGGCTGCAAATTAATATGTTTTGATCATCCACCCTCCAATCATCAAACATACTTCTAGCCTCAGTTGTTTTCATTTTATTTAAGGTTACAGTCAGCAATAATCGCGGCTCATACAGCATCATACCGAGATCACAGAAAGACAGATCTATTTTCGATGGCCTTGATTATAAATGTACAAGAAACTCGACTGCGCCGAAAAAACTTTGGCGCATTTTTATTTTCTTATTTTTGCAACTATTTTACAGCTTCCATTTTCAAAATCATAACTACACCGTATAAAATGGCATCTGATTCCATAGACAGTAATATACTTTAAGCAGTCCGAAACTATTATATGGCCTTTGCATACTGATAATGAGCACACATTCATATAAATTCTAAGAAGCAATACAGATCTCCTAAATTCCCAACCAAATTCCCTTTAAGAACGTTCCGACTAATGAACTGCTGAGGACTCCACCGTGACTCTCGCAAGGGAGATATAACTAACAATTTTCTCCCGAAAGGACGCGTTTGGTAAAATGTCAGCGGTCTCCCGTACCATGAATCCAATTTGCCATCGAAAATAACAAAAGAGAAGAGCAACCCGACGGACAGGCAGCCGATCTCACTTCCTTTTTGCACGCGCATGTACCAGTTACGACTGAAATGCCCTCAACTTTATAGGAAGAGTGACAAACGGAGGGAAAACCTTAATTCCACCTCCCAACTTTGTCGCTATTGGACAAATAAGCAAGCTTCCAGAGAAACAAATCCTTAAATACATGAATTATTAATAATTCGAGAGGAGTGAACTAAGAGGAAAATTTGGAAAAATCCATGAAGATGAATCAACAAACAAAATGAATAATATGAATACGTTGCAGAGGTACAGAAATAAAAGATAGGCGAACTAAAGTAGCATTACTAATTAGTAAGTGTTCGTGAATCAGCAACCAAAGTTTCACACCCCGGGGAGTAATGGAAGTAAAATGACAATTGCCGCTACAAGTCAATCGGTGCCACTGAAGCCCCAGCTTTGTCAAAGTAAGTATACGTGTCCACCTTAGTACAAACGACAACAAATGGCTTACCATCACTTAACACAATCTGCGCCTTCTCCTGTTACATGTTTCACTACTTCCTATCACTGGCATTCTCCTTCTCCCATTATTCGTAATTCCTACAATCCTGTTTTTCATGCTATCTTCACATACATACATACCTAAACGAACATATTAATGATCAATTTTGTTTGCATACGTATAACAAAATTAATAATACGGGAGCCGTGACATGACTGGAGCAGCGCTCTGCGCATGCAGTATGCAAGGCATACGGATCGTTCTTGGCTTTACCAACCCCAACCAGTCTACATGAATGCAAATGGATACCTCCGTCTGTTATGGCCAAGCAAAAGGGCGTGGAGCTAGCAATCGCATCCCTTGTGACTTAAACGTTCCCTTCTGGGACAATTTTCTACAGGGTGAAATTTCGTAAAGAAGAAAAAATTAATTATGCCGATAAGATCAAAAACAATAAAAAGAAAAAAAGAAAACAAAAAACTATAATCATATCTTCAGATGTTGGTCTATCGTTTCTTTCAGGGTTATGTTTCCATCCTTCATTCACCTTCCTCTATTCTCTATATACTGGTATTGTATTAATTTATTCCGTTCCTTTCTGTAAAGTTGAATCATTCTGTTGCCGTTCCATCTTCCGCTTTTAAATATCGCAATGGTAAAGTGCGTGATTAAGCATCACACATGAATGCAACTAACTATTGAATCACTAAAGGACAGTCATTATCCTAAAACCATTAAAAAAAATTCTGCCATTTCAACATAAAATCCTTGAATTATAAATCTGAACATCGTAAATATATAATTATGAAAAAGGAACTGCAGCCTTCATCCGAAAAGTACGGTAATTTCATCATTCAAGACGATTTCCCTTACCACAGCCTTAGTTCGCTTCAAGCTGAAATGGAAACAAT
>NC_087205.1:84017124-84094624 GCF_015104395.2 Macrobrachium nipponense
CAAGTAAAAAAGGTAGACTAATTTTCGTTACATTACTCCATTCTCTCTGGCTAAAGTGCTGTGACTGTGGTGGCTATCTGGAATTGTGATGTGTTTTTCTGCTCGACTTGTCTTAACAATTTTAACAAAGTGATGTATCCAGTCTACGAAACAATCAGCATTAGACCATCCATTTGCTGTGCATCTAGCAATTGATCCAGGTGAGTTGCCGATCTTAAGTAGTGAAGTCATCCTTTTACGGGCAAATATAAACATAAGAGGAAGACAAACTCCAGCTGCCTTCACTGCACAAATAATATGTTGTCTGCCCTCTTTCACCACTGGTTACACGGCCAACTGATCAGATGGGGTAAAACGCCCCATGGGCTTCTTGCCCCAAAGCGTGGTGGGCCTTTTACCCCACTTGCCATTTTTTAAGGAAACTAAATCCACCTGTACCTCAATTGAGTTTTCAAGTCTGGATTGCATCGCAAGATATTTCTTAGCTCTCATTTAAAGTAACTGTAGTTAAAGTACTGACTTTACTGACAAGATGTCCGCACAGGATATCCCTGATATAGCACGCATATTTACATGAAATGTGTCCAAAGAAGAAAAATGCGTGCTGGCTGTGTCCCATTCTAGTTCTCCCTGGCTGTTTGGTATAGAAAGCTTTAGGCAGAAGGTGTAGCTGCACTGATCAGCTGACTAAGTTGCTATGATATGTAATAAGCAAGAAAATAGGGGGAGGCGTTTTACCCCACGGGATCCTTTCACCCCACTCTACCCTATATATATATATATATATATATATATATATATATATATATATATATATAATATATATATATATATAACATATACATATACATATAATATATATTATATATATATGTGTGTGTGTGTGTGTGTGTGTGTATGTGTGTGTGTATAAACATTATAATCCCATAAAATCAAGACTATATACGTGTATATTATATATATATATATATATATATATATATATATATATATATATACGTGTGTGTGTATATATGAGAGAGAGAGAGAGAGAGAGAGAGAGAGAGAGAGAGAGAGAGAGAGAGAGAATTATAGTTCCATCAAGCACTACCGCTCCTAGTACGTCTAACTTATGCCATGTGTGTTTGCATGTATGTATGAGAGAGAGAGAGAGAGAGAGAGAGAGAGAGAGAGAGAGAGAGAGAGAGAGAGAGAGAGAGAGAGCAGTACGAGAAAAAGAGCAGATTGTCTAAGGTAGACGCAAGGCTTAGGTTCATTAGGAACGATTTAGATTCAACTCGGTTGCCAGGAGGAGTAATGTAAACCTGTAAACCTTTCCACAGGAAGTAATGAGAGAGAGAGAGAGAGAGAGAGAGAGAGAGAGAGAGAGAGAGAGAGAGAGAGAGAGAGAGAGAGAGAGAGAGAGAGTTTGTAATTCACCAACAGGTCGACCTCTCCAAAAGTCTTCAAGAATGGTCTTTGAACTAGTCGGAGAAGTGCATTCAGATTTAAAATAAAAAAAAATTAAAAACAAATAAATAAATAAAAAACTTCGAACTTCAATTTCGTTCTATCTGCAAATTCTTCAAGCCATAAATTATCAAGTGTGTTTATGCTTTCGGTTACGCAAGCATCCATTATTTAATGCCGAATACAACGTAATGTGCATATATGTAATAATTATCATTATTATTAGTATTGTTATTACTGTCATTCAGAAGATGAAACGTATTCATATAAAAACAAATTACCTAAACTTGCGAACAAAATCTAACTTTCGTGCGGCATTTACTGAAATTTTCATTATATGTTTCTCAGAAGTTAGATGTGAGTCAAAGGATACACCTAGAATAGTTGAAGCTTCTCTCTAATTATCCATCTTTGTAAATAGATAAGTACTTCTGTATACACATGAATGCACTATATATAAGCAAGGACATTCCGCAAACATACCTCTCTTTCTGTAAACCTGTCTAGTTATCTACATTTGCGTATTCAAATTTATGTCTATTATAAAGTACAGGGATATGTGAACTCTGAATACTTGTTCGTTATATTAACGTGAATCTCTGCGAATATGTGTGTACATTAGTAAAGTTTGTATATATATCCGTTTTTATGCACAAGTACATTATCTCTATTCCAGCCATTAAATAAGCATATGATGCAAACAAAATTTATAAATTTTCTTTTTGGCGCTTTTAAGCAGACAAGTGACTCAAAAAAAAATAAAAACAGTTTTAGAGGGCCATGACGTGGAGCAGCCAAAAATGGCAGGAACCTCGAATACTGGAGAGGTCGACCATGACTTGAGGTCTATTTGCCGCCAGGGAATCAAATGAGCTCACGCTGACAACCTTAACAACACTCTTGACACTCCATTCTCTTTAATCAACCCTTCCAGAATCCTTCGATCTCCATCACTTAAAGAGGGCAGGTGGTTTTTAATGGAGAGGCCGATGGAGGCGGGTGAACTTCCCTAGACTTGATGGGATCATGAAAAAGAAGGGAAAGGTGGGAAGTAACCAAAGAAGGAAGCAATGGAACTACTTCTAAGAAATGTTATATATGCAGGGAAGTAAGTTGGAGACTTTCATGTTAGCCAAATAAAATACCTCGGTGAATCTTGTGAATTCGCAATAAGCGGGCACGCAATTTGTGTTCTACTAACAAGGATTCTTGGAACGCACTTTACCCACGGATTCATCCCGTGAATAACATCAGTCATTCTTCTAAATATGTCCTTTTTTTTGTCCTCAAATGCCACATCTTCAGCGGAAAATTAAAACAAAGACAGTCACTACCGCAAATTTTGATGACTGACGTTGTTAAAAATTATGTCAGGAGTATTACATTTCTATTTCTTTTGGTGTGATTTGTCAACAGAAATTTGTTACGGAAAGATGGCAATGTTGAAGAAAATAGAACACTAAAACTGATCCAACTTGCGAGGTCAAACACAAAAATAAATCCTATTAATATCTTAAGTTCCGAGATATCGCGATACAGAGTGTCCAATTATCAAGTCTCTGGCTCAAGGGACGACAGAGACCCTCCTAATATGATTGAAATAATGCTCTCGAGTTCCGTCAGCTCAAAGGTTTAAACGCTGACTGGAAGGTTTCCGGATAATGATCAGCTAGTCTGTGAGCTATAACATTAACGTCAAAAGTTTGGGATTCTGATACGATGACAAGTGGCTTCAATTATTTCACGAAAGAACAGGCTTCTCCCTACGGATGTAGCAGCTTCAGGATGCAAATGTCCGATTTTAGAGAGATAAAATGATGAAGTGAGGAGATAAAATATAATTCTCAGTGCTCAAGAGGCCACTAAATTCAAAACCGACACGCGTTTGATCTTGGGGAACATACTCAACACAAACCTGGAGTTGATTAAGATATCACTGTTCGTGTTTTCCTTTTGAAATGACCAAGTTGTTATTGAAAAGACTACAAACAATCTCATTCCTCAGTCAGTTCTCGAGTTATCCCATGAAATAATGGAGTGAAGGTCTTACCTTCCAGCAAGGAGGCATATGCACCATGTCAACAACCAATAAGTTTCTCTGTTACCTGAATCAAAGGTCCCTGATTATTCTAAAATCACGTGAACATAATTTCCCACTAAAGGTATCCTTTTTTTGCGAGTTTGCAAACCTGGTTCACTGGTGTACCTGTAATATAGCAGCCAATGTTCAGAAATCGTGTTCCTTAAGCATGTGTATAACTACGATTCTTGGTGATATTTCGTTCCGTGTGACAAGAAGTGAGATAATTCAAGAGATGAAGGGCTCAGAGCGAAGGATGATGATTCTGCCTTGGGGACCTAACATTCATAAGGAATCTGTTTCTAGAAATATTTTTCTGACATCCGAGTGCTGTCATTTATATATATATATATATATATATATATATATATATATATATATATATATATATATATATATGTATATAAATATATAACGTATGCACCTTCAATATACCTGTTTCCTACCTCCTGCGTTTCTGTCTCTATAGTCCATACCATTTTATCGCGTTTAAATAACTGCGCAAAATAGAGCATATATAACTGAAATTCACACGAAATCTGATCATTATTAAGAGAGAGAGAGAGAGAGAGAGAGAGAGAGAGAGAGAGAGAGAGAGAGAGAGAGAATCCAGCTTATTAGTGACGCTGTGTCTAGCCAGTCAGGGGGTTGAGAGGAATAGCATACGGAAAACATTGGCCAATTGCCAGAATCGTGTTGGCAGAGCAATGGTGAGCAAGACCATATACTTAACAGTTTGTTCTTTGGAAAGAACTTGCGTATCCAGGGAATTGCCTTCCTATTATGTATTTCGGTTCAAAGTAACTATAATAAATTCACATCAACCGTGCATTTGATGTCTAGGATAGTCCCTTACGACGCTCTGCTTGGCTGTTGATAAGTCAATCACAGGCCTGGAAACTCTCAGTCTCTCGAGAGAGTTCACGGGTAGGATCTATCTATGTTCCACCTCTCCTGAAGGATACGTCTTTCAAAAGTATCCTTCACGAGAGGTGGAACATACATCCTGCCTATGTGAGCTCTCTCGAGAGACTGAGTTTCCAGTCCTGTGATTGGCTTATCAACAGCCAATCAGGAGCGTCGTGAGGGACTGGCCTAGACATCAAATGCACGGTTGATGTTAATCTACTATAGTTCATACCTATAGCACTCCTTCCCCTCTCAGTGTCACAGATATTTTTCATGCTGGCTGTAATTGTCGTTATTGTGTGTACTGTAAGTGGATATGCATAAATAACGTCACGGTTGATTACCATACCTACGAGTAAAAACATTCGTTACAACATATGTCACACATTTTCTGCTGGCAAAAAAACGACGTGTGTTTCGGAGGCATTTTAGCCTACACATTCATACATTATCAGAGAGAGCTTTAAGGGGAAATGAACAGCAATCAATATCTAGTAAGGCAGCCTTATATACAATGCTTATTCATGCCTATTCCTTGGATCATCTATGAAACACCAGCTTTAACGCCACCGAGACGCCGGTCGGCTTAGTTATACAAGTTATAACTAGGCTTCAAGTGCATTAGTTCTCCAATTGTAAGACACGCGTTTCAACGGTTTGATTAATTATTGTTAAATAATGAGCAGTCTTTCAATGGCCTCAAGCATTCATCCCTCTATAATGCCGGTTTCTACACAATACTATTTATGATTCATAAGCATGAAAATTCTACACATCGAAATTATTATTTGTTCACAAAAATAAATGTGCTTATGTGAAATAACAAAAAGGAAAATGACATCAATATTTCCAAAAGTTGTATACAGTTAAAGCCACAAAAAAAAATCAAAGAAATCTTCAGCTTAAAACTTATCGCAACGTCAATCAACAGCTTTGCTGCTTCACAAATCAGCACCGAAACTTCAGCGATGATCATTAAACATATGACTGTAGAAAATGAGGATTATAATGCTATGATGCAACTTACAATATAATATATATCTATATAAAGTATATTGTTGTTCAATTTATATATATTACATATAAAACCTTACTACATCTATAAATCAATAATATATATATATATATATATGTATATACATATTACATATAATATAATATTATATGTATATATATATATATAGATATGTATGTACAGATATATATATTACATATAAATACATATATACATATACATATATATATATATATATATATATACATACTATATATATATAATATATATATATATTAATAGTATATAGTATATATATATATATTAAATATATATATATATATATAAAGTATACACACACACGTTATGACACCGTTCATACTAAAAATACCTGACATATTTATTTTACGTTTTATAACGCAGTAACGACTATGACCATGGAAACCGTAACCAACAAATGAAATGTACAAAAGGAAAAAACAAAAATCTCACGTTTCTCAATAATAAATGGAAACTGACTCCCCCTTTTTACAGCGAGTGCGGATTACAGGAGGGAAATCAAGAATGCTACTTCGAAAAGTTTTACAAGTTTGGATTTAGAACCGATATCTAAGAATCCCTTGACGTTCGGATCTATGTTCAGATCTTAGGAGTCTCTCCGCCCTCAGATATCATCTTCCGTGGCCTATATGTGTACTTGTTCGCAAGGTAATTTTCGGAAACTACAGAGGTTCCACTAAAAGACTACGGGTTACTGGAAGCTCGCATCGATTCTCATCGGCGAGTTTGTTTGTATGGTGCTTTTACGTTGCATGGAACCAGTAGTTATTCAGCAACGGAACCAACGGCTTGACGTGACTTCCGGAACACGTCGAGAGTGAACTTCTATCACCAGAAATACACATGTCTCACTCCTCAATAGAATGGCCGAGAATCGAACTCGCGACCACCGAGGTGGGATGTTAACACCATACCAACCACACCACTGAGGCGCTATCATCGGCGAGTTAACCATAGACGTAGGTGTACTTACAAAAATAATAAATAAAATAAAAAAAAATTACACACTAACAACAACAACAACAACACCAACAACAATCCAACCATCAGAGAACATGCAACAAAGAACAAAACAGCGTCTTCATATAAAAACTTTGAAATTATTACACAAGCTTCAGGTGACTCTTAGGAATCTGTTAATGAAATAACTGTTGCCAAAGCTCAATAACCGAGCTTTCTACATTTTCATTTGAGCTATTTTAGTATCTATGGTCCCTCAGCGTTTTCACCTACTGCTGATGGGTTGGTCTCCGTAGTGGGTTCAATTTTTTCTTTAATAATATTTTTTTTTTTTTTTTTTTTTGCTCTAGACTACTAAGTTTTGAATTCAACATTATACAATTCAACGATTTTCAACGTTGTAGTTTTTTTTTAATATTTCCTATACGACGATCAGTTTTTTTTTTATTGTGTATACATTTTAAACAGTTTTACTCCATAATTATCTTACTTTCTACGTCCTTTGTTATACTTGACAACTGGATAAGTCCCGAAACGTTGAACAAGAAAAAAGGAAAAATATTCTCCAGATTATCTCATCACCCTTTTCATTTTATAACTAAATCTCTCTAGCTGTAATAACCTGCCTCATTTTATCTATCAGTCTATATATATATATATATATATATATATGTATATATATATATATATATATATATATATATATATAAAGTGCGCCCTGCTTTTAAAATGGAAAGCTGCAAAATTAAGTAAAGTCAGCATGAAATATCAAACGACTGCACATGGGACGAATGCTCTTGAAAACATAAATATGGATTTTCGCTCATTTCCACAGTAGGATAATAAGTTTATACAGTATGACGGGTGCTACAGTCACATACCACGAAGGTAAAAACCTAGTTACATATCAACGGAACTAACCCAGATAATGCCTGTAAAAACCCGATGTTATACTCATAAAACAAGTACCTCCAATATGAAAGCAATATTCTCAAAATGGAACTGTGACCAATACAATGTTTACGTATTTGAAATGAGGGAAAACTATCACTGGCAAGGCAAAATTACCCCTACAAAAAATCATAACTAAACTAGTCCTAGAAATACGCCAGTGCAAAAGCACAGACATACGAGAAAAAAGAACCCAGCGTAAAACAGGAGGGATGCTGTTGTTCAGCTGTCAGAACTAGAGGCACAAAAGAGTCAAAGAGAAAAGCTGGAATGAAATCTGCAGCCGATGGGAGGAAGATTGGCCCAACGAGTCTTTTCTCAGACTCTGTCTAATGCCTCGGAGATATCGAGACCGATAACTAAAGGATTCCATGACGACACCCCAGAGGAAGGATGCCCATACAGCAGCAGGATGTGAAAAAGGAACCTGCCAAATCTTATACTTGCGGAAGTCATGTAGCTGTTCTACGGATGATTTAGGTCAAGATATTTGTGAGGGCGGGAAGTTGGTTCAAGTACGGAATGCTTTCCCATAGCATCAGTACAATGGTGCGTACAACTATACTCTGTTATTTTCCATATGTCCATCCGCCTGTGGTGTTTTTGTATGGTAACACTGCGTCCCGGGCTTTAGATAGTTACATTCAGCTTACATTCAACGATTATAATAATATCTTATTTCGAATATTAACGGTGTAATTAGCATACAGTAAATTATTAAAACACTTTTCAGTTGCAAATGTACACCCAGATATCCTTTTATTTACCTAAAACTTACACATAGCGTAACTATCTAAAGCCCGGGACGCAGTGTTACCATACCAAAACACCACAGGCGGATGGACAGATGGAAAAAAAACAGAGTATAGGTTCATTACTATCATTTACATTTACATTACAGATAACCATGTGCTTGTTTAGATAAATTCCCACAAAAAAGTCAGGAGAATCATGAATACCTGCGTACTAGGTGATTCATCATATAGTATTCTCACTATATTCTGATCTTATGACTTATAACATCAAAAAATAACCATGTATGAAACCTGGACATACCATAACAAAATCAAACCAGACTATTAATAAAAGACTCCCATATTTTGTTAAAAAAAAATAAATTAATGGCTCTACAATACTGACATTGTTTCCCATCTTTTTCGTTATATATATAAAAAAAAAAGTGGTTCATTACACTTTAAGGTCGAACCAACAAAAGGTATTTAGTAAGACTTTCGTTCTTACTCATCCATTCAATTAATTAACTAAGTCAACTGTAAGATTTTTATTTCAGCGTTTTTTTATGTTGGATGTATTAAAAACTTCGAGAACCGACGAAAATAAAAATGAATAATACGATTAAAGTACATTAAAGTGTTATCCAAAACATGTAATCCACAGATAAATATTTTCTATAAATAACTGTAAAAATACAATCATTAAAGCATAAGTGTTATACATGATACAATCATTAAAGCATGAATGTTATACATGATACAATCATTAAAGCATAAGTTTTATAAATGCCTGGATCATAAATAACCAACGTCTCAAGAGGACAAAAAAAATATATATATATATACAAAAAACTCACTAGCACACTAGCAAACAGGTCAAGTGTCTTAAGGGAATAAATATACGCATTAACACGATTACGACCACTGGATGACAACTGACTTCGAAAAGCCAATGGCGAATACGGTAAGAAGTCATTTCCATTGCTAATTTAAGTGAGGGGGGAGGAAGTGATGCTTATCAAACACGGAATTATATTCGAATATTAGAAAATGCTTTGTTTCGAATGTACGCTCGAGATACAGGTACAACTACTAGAGTGTAATAAGAATAAATACCAAGTGCACTTACTTTATAGCTTCTCGATCGCGTGAAACGAAGAGGGTTTGCTAGAGGATCCCAAGCAGGAAGCATTACCTCCTGTAAATGAGAAACACGTGAGAAATGAAAGACAACCTTACGACTACAGCCAGCGTCATGCAAGTACATTTCTTGGCATCTCTGAGCATCTTGCAACTAAACTCTGAATCATGCGGCCAATAGGTGATCGCGTCCTTACACACGAACACATCATTCGGATTCAGACAGTATCACATGGACGATTTCCAGCATCTTGCAATGCCGAGACATTAACAAGGGTGCCAGAAGGCAGTCATGTTGCCACAGCCCGAATCGTTGGTTACCTTAAATATATATTCGACGAAATAACTTACTCCATTCTATCCATCGCTTATGGAGTAAGTGTCATTCTACTTGCCATAATTAATCACAGTCGTTAACTGGCTTATAACTTCCCAACAAGCACATTAAAGCAAAAAATTCACCTCTAAAAGGGACTCTACTATCACAGGTGGGTTAAGTTCTGGACAAAATTCACCTTTCCCACAGACGCAAAGGAGGATATATATCTTTAGGTTATTTATCTTTCACTGTAGGATGAGTTAAGGAACTTTAATTTTGCAACTACAGCTGGGCAAGATGCTAAAATTTACTAGAAATTGTGCCCATGTATTAGCGCATTTCATAAATTTTGCGTCCAAGAATTGGCACCTTTGTTTACGTGGGCAAAAATGGAGACTGCTGTCAGATACTAATGGCAAAATAGGTTATATCAGCACTTTGAACCCATGATTAACTTCTTCCATTAGTTATATTGCATAACATTCTTGGAACTACAATTTTCCTTTAGCATGTATCTAAGTTTTCCTTTAAGACTTTTTTTACATCAAAATCAAAACTAGGTCTATCACAAGTAAGCTACCAAGTGTAGCAGTCAAATATACTGAGTTACCTAATGTCCTATAAGCATAACTTATTAACTAATAAAGTAATTTGGGAAACGGACAGTATTCTAAGTAAACTGATTAGTTAAACGCATAGGCAAACGCTTCCTTATGAAAGAACTATGCCTCTTCATGGTATATAACGATACACCCGTGCGACAACCTACCGATATTTTGGTGCCCTTATTGGTAGCAGGGGCTCACAAAATGCCGAAAGAAATAGTCCCAGTGACACCTACTAGTTAACGACCGTACCTAACGAGAGTACAGATCTGAAATACTGGCTACCACGTGCAGAGTTTGTAACAAGATGCTGGCAAATGCAAGAAAATGTATTCGTCTGATACCGACTTGTGTTAACAAGAATTTTTTTTTAAACCTCTTGGTTTAAATCCATCACTTTCACGCATATTAATATCAACCACAAGCATATTGGGAATTCACACTGCTACAAATTATAATCGATTTTAAAGGGTATTCACTAGACTACAATATAATATAAAATTTAACTCACAGAACATTTCAATAATACAATAAGTGAAAGCAAATGATCTTGCTTATATAAAATGAGTGAAAAGAAAAAATTAAGAATAAATTTAGAACACACACGCAAAACACAAAAGAAAGAGACGAAAGATTCCAACGAAAAGGCACTAGAATAAAGTAATGGGAATATTTCTAACACCAATGGAGAAAAAAGGGGGAGGGGGAGGAAGCTTGGAGGTTACGCTACTCATCAATGATTGGTCAAGTTCCATGTCTCCAAAATGCAGTTTAACGACAACCCTCCAATATGAAGGTACGCTGAGCAGAAAACATATCCGATTCCCAATTTCTTTCTCATCATCATCATTATTAAGATGGAAAAAAAAAAATAATAATGTATGCACCTTCGGCCTCAAGCCGATCCGCAATGATAGATTCCTTTCAGCGACCATCAGCGAGGCCAGATTAATATCTGTGTTAATATTCCGTAAGCCTTCGAGCATAATGGATCCCCATCTGTCACAAAAGCCCCCCCAGCCAATCTACAAGAAGATCGGTTTCATTCCTTCACTTTGATCATCTTTAAAACCAACACAAAAGAATATAATCCTTCTGTGGCCCATCTTCTTTAGGCCGTCCCAATGAGATGGATTCTTCCTTCCTGTATGGCTGCTCATCAAACACGGAATTTCAGCCGACGACAACTTTGTTTTTTTTCTTTCTTTCTTTTCCTGTAACAGTAATTTCAGCCCCACTCTACGTAACCTAAATCTCAGCCGATGCCATCTTTATTTTTTTTTCTCTTTTCCTGTAATAGTAATTTCAGCCCCATTCTAATGTAACCTAAATTTCAGCCGATGCCAAACTTTGTTTTTTTTTGCTTTCTCTCTTTTCCTGTAACAGTAATTTCAGCCCCACTCTAACGTAACCTAATATTATAAAGTTTAAATGATATGAAAGTTATATGACTTTCCTCCATCAAACACAACAAACTTCTCGGTAGATGCACAATGCCGATCGCACTAGACCACAGCCACCTATAGAGTGGCCGTGACTAGACCCTCTCCCTGTATTTCTATCTTGTCATCTGTCGTGTTTTCAAGCGTATCTTCAATGGCTCGTGCATGAAGGCTCTTCATGAAGGTGCCTTTCCATCTCACCAGGATCTACTACCCACTGGTCTTCCACCTTCCACCTTACCTTCCTTAGAAGCATTGATACCCTGTCCTTCTTGGATAACAACTTTTAATCAACTCCCTTCAACAGCTTTCTCCTTATCACTAAGGAATATAAGTAATCGATACATTGACTCTGAAATAAACAATTACAATATTTTTTAAATATTACATAGGCAACACAGAGGGATGTCAATTCTTGCATTCACGATTTTCAAATCAAATATTTATCTGAGCAAAAATCTACCTCAATGACCATCAATCGGCAAAAATATCTCTCCATCAATTTCCTCTAAATTTCCATATCATCTTTGAAACATAAAATTTCATTTCCTCATCAACAATCTGCTGACCAATCAAGAAGGAAAGATTCATTTTTGGCTTCTTCAAGGACTCCGGAAATGTGATCTTTCGTCTCGGCATTATAATTCTTCCAAATCCCAAAATTGACTGCCATTTCCTCGCAAAAGAACTCAGCCTAACGACATTGTATGGAGGATGATAGTCATTATTACTGCTGCGATTGGCATTGCTATTTAAAAAAAGTGAGCCAATATCTCCAACAAAGTTAATTTTGGAAAAATTTCAATCGAAGATGATCCAAATATTTTTTAATCACACAAGGCTGGCTGTTCCTTTTTGCAGTAAAAATCCAATCAGAAAATTAATGTCCATCACTAGGGCCACCATAAGTAACGACCTTCAAATATCAAGGAGGAAAGAACCGAATAATAACCATAGTAGATTCACATCAACCGTGCATTTGACGTCTACGCCAGTCCCTTACGACGCTCCTGATTGGCTGTTGATAAGCCAATCACAGGGCTGGAAACTCCAGTCTCTCTCGAGAATTCACATAGGCAGGATGTATGTTCCACTTCTCTTGAAGGATACGTCTTTTAGGAGAGGTGGAACATACATCCTGCCTACGTGAACTCTCTCGAGAGAGACTGAGGGTTTCCAGCCCTGTGACTGGCTTATCAACAGCCAATCAGGAGCGCCGTAAGGGACTGGCCTAGACGTCAAATGCACGGGAGATGTGAATCTACTATAGAACTATGCAATTAAAGTAACAACTGAACTGGGAAATATAAAACTGAGCAGTAATCCACTGCTAGTTCTCTCAGAGCATACACACACACACATATATACACACAGAAATTCATGGAGCCAAGATATAGAAAAAAAATTGTAATCTGAAGAAAATTATGCTATTTACCACCTATAAAAAGCGATGCAAATTCTGGGATAAGTGAAATTTCCGGTTAATAGTGGAAACTTTATTCACTAATTTGAAAGTTATTGCTCCCTATACTAGATTAATGTTGAGAGAGAGAGAGATTGGTTGGTTGGTTTTATAAAGTTTAGGTGTAACACCAAGCACTGGGGCAGCAAAGGCCATTCAGCGCTTACTGTAGAACTATGAAATTATAAGACGTGTTATATCATATAAAGCAGGTTTATTTCTTTGAGATAATTTACTATATTTCGAAGTGGGGCATTTTCTCCCAATAGTTCTTTAAGTGGGATATTGTATATGTTGTTGGATCTTCGTTTTCTTTGAGAGAGAGAGAGAGAGAGAGAGAGAGTAGAGAGAGAGAGAGAGAGAGAGAGAGAGAGAGAGAGAGAGATCCGTCCCCTTACTTCTCGCAGAGAACAAAATGGCAATTTTCTGTCTTTGACCGGAATAAATTTAATCATTTTTGACCAATAACAAAGATATGATATTAATTGCTCATTTTTCAAGCACGTAATTGCTTAAATCGCAATATCGTGATTACATCGGTTAATGAAAAACTCGTCCGGAACTAAACGCGAATGAAACCGACGCATGGGAGGTCGGGAAAACAAGAATTTAATAGGTATGCGGTTTAGAACATCTGATTATTATTTATATATATATAATATATATATATATATATATAATATATATAATATATAATATATATATATATACTGTGTGGTGTGTGTGTAATATATAATCCTCAAGAACATAATGTTTCCGCCAGTCTCACGTATTTCTTATTGCCAAATTTAAAAATCTTGCATCTTTTCATTTGCAATGTCACACTTCGCAAGATCTCAATTTTTGTTTTTTATGACATATTCATTAAATATGTAACTTCTGACAATTTTAAAGTCAGATATTTCTTGTAATGGTAATATATATATAATATCTAAACACAAAATCATGTCGTAATATTTGTCTATTTTGACATCATATTTCCTTTAAATCAAAGTTGCCGTGACTGGGATTCGAACCTGTCTTTTTAGGTTGCATGTAGGGTATATACCAGTGACCATCATAAATTTCCATCTATCAAGGAAGAGAGAGAAGTGCTTTCGACTCTGCTTTACTTATTTCGGTCGAATTCAGATTCTGTCCTAGCGAAGTCAGTTACTTATTGTACTCATTCTTTTTTATTCTTTAAAATATTGGGAAACACACGCACACACACATTAGTCCAAATGAAAACCCATTTATATCGTATTAAATATACCTTGAGAATAACTCGCTCAAATGTAGTGTGCCATAAATATGCAATTTTAATATACGTAACGACTTTTGTGAATAGTCGTTACATATTTATGGCCCAGTACATTTAAGATATATTTAATACGATATAAATGGTTTTTCATTTGGACTAATATTTGAAGGTATACTCTCTGTGTGTGTGTGTGTGTGTGTGTGTGTGTGTGTGTGTGTGTGTGTGTGTGTGTGTGTGTGTGTGTGTGTGTGTGTGTGTGTGTGTCCTAATATTTAAAGAAAGAAAAAATGAGTAAAAAAGTTACTGATCTCGTTAGGACAGAATCTGAATTCGACCGAAATAAGTGAAGCAGAGTCGAAAGCACTTCTCTCTCTTCTTTGATTGATGAACATTTATGACGGTCACTGTATATACCCTACATGAAACCTAAAAAGACAGGTTCGAATCCCAGTCACGGCTCTTGAATTCTATGAATCATAATTCCATTTGGGTGTAAATTATTGTCATGGAAAAGTGAATTCTATGTTGATGGGTTAAAACTGAATTCAATGGGACTAAGTACAGAAGAGTAGTTAGTTCCAACCCAATTACGCCTCTTTACAATACAAATGAGAGAGAGAGAGAGAGAGAGAGAGAGAGAGAGAGAGAGAGAGAGAGAGAGAGAGAGAGAGATTGGATTCATGTTCTGGTTACTATGAGAATAGACTGTGGGGAAAAGTCACTGATAACCGTGTCTGTCTGTTACATTCGGAGGCGATGACTTCGAGAACAATAAAACATGCAAATTACAGTTAATTATTGCCAGCTTTTAAAGCTAAGGCGTACGTCCACACACATAATATTAAGACGAGGAGCTGAGTGAATACTGCATCCTCAGCTGTGGCTAAGAACGGCCAGTCATTAACAATTCCAGCAAATGTTTGTAATATCTAATATGCTTCTCATCGCACCACAACTAGAAACAGAAAATGTAAATGATAGAGGCAGGGGATACTAACCAATAGCGCTAAAGCACTATTGATGCAGTTCCTTGCCAGGTCATCGGAGCAAATTTTCATAAACATTCTTGCAGCATTTGATTTAGACTACTATGATTTTTGTAAATTTCATTAACATATGGTCGGAAGATCTAAAAGACTCAATACTGACTACCAATTCAGTACATTTTTAAATTTCCAGCTCTCCTTTAAATTTGTAACACCATTCTCTTTTAATTAAAACTTGCACGAGTGAAACAGATTGTAATTTCCCAGTCTTTTCCAGATTTATAAGAATTAAAGCGACGACTTATTTTTTTTTTGCTACGCTCAGAATATTTCATCCATGGCCTCCAACCTTACTAAGAGATACTAATTATTAACTACTAATAATTGGTTTATAAAAGAAACTGACACATAAACGATCACAGAAAAGCAACAAAGTTGCCCCCACACACACACACACATTAGCAGCAATGACTCACATAGCTTTGTAGCACATAAATATTTCCGAATTTATTTTCGTGCTAATTTTTTCTTTCTTTTTTTTTAGTGTCATACCTACACTCTGACCTTCGATACCAGAACTTAATTTGGCATCATCTCATGTCTCTTCATTACAAATAAGAGTGGTTTTCAATTAATAAGGTTAACCAACTCTGAAGTGATATCCCAACAATATCCCATCTAAACTTGATCCCACTGTTTACACGAATCTGATTATACGTCCTTGTCACCTCAGAGTCCTCTAGCACACCACAGTAGCATGGACTATACTCTGAAACCAGGAGTGACCAACACTCAGTTGATCACTCTGCTGTATCCCCCAACACTTCCAAGGGGCCCAGTACTAGCAAGTAGACTACCCGAGGCTTCCTGTTTAGCTGTAGGGCAAAAAGGCAATCACCAGGGATCCTCAAACAACTTGCTCCACTATGTGTGAGTGCAGGGAAAATCTATCTCCATGACCTGCCCTTGGCAAATAAGCTAGATGGCAAACACTTTCCACAATGATGTAACGACCCACTAACTCATACACAAATGGGAAACAAGACCATATAGCTCCCTGTATACTGACACTCTTGTTTCTCTTGTTGACCACAATGTAATCTCAAAACCTATGTAGAAAGACAAAACTGTGATGAATAAAAAAAACACACACCACCTTACATAAAACAAAAAGGATTTAAAGTTTTAACTTGATCAGTGTTAAGCAGACTGTGGCCACAAAAAAGGTGCTTGATGACGGAACATTAACCTTGCTATGAAGTTTCAACAATCAATTCCAGCTTACACTAAGTAAAAGGTAATGGTTTCTGCCCCTACATAAACAAATATGGCTTACATCTTTTGAGAGAAAGAAAGGTAATACAGTGGTACCTCGAGATACAAAATTAATCTGTTCCGAGGCGGCCTTCATATCATGAGTTTTTCGTATCTTGAACCACATTTTACATGTAAAACGGCTAATCCGTTCCAAGCCCTCCAAAAACACCCCAGTAAATTTCATCCCCAGTAAATTTCATAATAAAGCTAAATTGACCTATATACAATGAAATACTACAACAATTTGGACCATTCAATACCTAACTTAATACGTACTAGTAGTACTAATATGTATGTACCTGTAAATAAAGTGTCTAATATGTATGTACCTGTAAATAAAGTGTATTAGCGTACATGGTAAACAAGAAATACTGTACGTACATACGTACGTATGTAGTAAAATGTGGAAGCTTACCTTTCGAGTGAGGCTATCTCCAAAAGTGGCGACAGAGGAGGAGGACAAACGGCAGATACATACACTGAACTTTACGAAACACATAAAAAAATGTCACGAAAACATAAACTAAACTTTACGAAACACATTAACAAAACTGTAACACTTAACTTTACAAAAAACTTAAAATTAATTTTTTTTTTCTTTTTTTGATTTATAATTTTTTTTGTTTCTTTATATATATATATATATATATATATATATATATATATATATATATATATATATATATATATATTTTTACAAAATTTCAACTTCTTCACCACTTTCAACTTTCTGTTTTTTCGTAGTATCACTTGGTTCTTCCTTTTTGCTTACTCCTACTAAAGGCCTCTTTAAAAAATAACTATCCCAGGAAGATTGCTTCTGCCTGCTTTTGACAATGTTCCTGAAACGACTCAGGCAAACGTCATCGAACTGTGCAAGTATAAAACCTGTGTAAGCCTTTTCGGGGTGTCTTTTCTACAAATGATTGCACCTCATGAAAAGCAGCTAGAGCATCCTTAATTTCTGCCGTTGTCATAGTCGTCGTCCTCCTCCTCGCCGCTGCTAGAGAACTCTTCTTGAACGAGGTTATGTTGCATGGCCTCCAACTCCTTCAGGTCATTCGTCGTAAGCTCCTCTTGGTGCTCCTCGAGAAGGTCATTGATGTCGTCCTCGTCGACGACCAGCCCCATGGACTTAATGCAACGATCTCGTCAAGATCTGGTTGCGAAACAGTTTCAGGACCGTCAACTGTTCCTGAATCTGCAGCACCAGCTTCGCCCACGTCGAATCCCTCGAAGTCTCGGGCGGATACGGCATCAGGCCAGAGTTTCCTCCACGAGGAATTCAAGGTTTGCCTCAAAACTTCCTGCCAAGCTTGGTCGATGAGTCGGATGCATATCACGATATCGAAATGCTCCTTCCAAGATTCACGCAAGGTGAGGTTTGTGGTATTGGTGATGTTGAAACATCTCTTGAAAAGATGTTTCGTATACAGCTTCTTGAAGTTCGATATCATTTGCTGGTCCATGGGCTGGAGGAGAGGGGTGGTGTTAGGCGGATGATAAAGAACCTTGATAAACGAATACTCCGCTAGGATATCTTCCTCAAGGCCAGGAGGGTGAGCAGGGGCATTGTCCAACAACAGCAGACATTTCAGAGGGAAGCGCTTCTCTTCCAAGAATTTCTTCACTGTTGGGCCGAAACACAGATTTACCCACTCCGTGAACAAAAGTCTCGTTATCCAGGCTTTCGCATTAGCCCTCCACATCACTGGAAGCTTCTCCTTAAGCACTTTGTGGGCCTTGAAGGCTCGAGGAGTCTCCGAATGATACACAAGTAGGGCCTTCACCTTGCAATCCCCACTGGTGTTCGAACAAAGTGCGAGCGTAAGCCTGTCTTTCATAGGCTTATGTCCGGGTAGCTTCTTCTCTTCCTGCGTGATGTATGTCCGACGAGGCATTTTTTTTCCAAAAAAGGCCAGTCTCATCACAAGTGAAGACTTGCTGAGAATTGTAGCCTTCATTGAGTGTCATCTTGTCGAACGTCCTAATAATGGCTTCGGCTGCTTTCATGTCCTAGCTGGCCGCCTCCCCATGCCGCACCACCGAATGGAGTCCAGTCCATTTATGGAATTTTTCGAACCACCCATGAGAAGCCTTGAACTCTGGGGTTGGCGTCGATGTCCCTTCTCCTCCGTCGTCTTCGCCCTGGGCAATCAAATCAACGAAAATAGCGCTGGCCTTGTGGCAGATTGCCGTCTCCGTTATCGAATCGCCAGCGATTTCTTTGTCTTTTATCCAGACAAGAAGCAGCCTTTCCATTTCATCGTACACGTGGCTCCTCTTGCTGGACAAAATAGTCACGCCCTTGGAAGGTGTAGATGCTTTGATGACATCCTCCTGTTTAAGGATGGTGCCTATTGTCAATGGATTTCGGCCGTATTCCTTGGCGATCACACTCAATCGCATACCAGCTTCATATTTTTTAATGATCTCCATCTTCATCTCCAAAGAAAGCATCCTCTTCTTTCCTACTTCAACTTTCTTGGGACCCATGACTACGTATATACTGTACGTAATTAAGTTATGTAGTACGTATACGGATGAAGTAAAATTCTCACACAACATGATAAAGTAGTACTACAACAAAATCAATAACGAATTTACGTTAATAAACGAAATCGTACAGAACGAACGAATTCTGCGTGCTTACGATACCGATGATGCCGCGAAGTGGCCAAAAATGCACGCCGCTGTGTAGATGCAAGATGGGATCATGGGAGAAATGCTGCCCAATAGGAGAGAAGGATCTTATGGCGGTGACTAGCATCAGGAACCAATGGGAGAGCAGGAGGATGGTGGCGAGTCTACTCAGTTGGTGGTCCGGGCGAATCTCGGACTTTACAACAACAACCTTTCGTATCTTGAACAATTTACGTATGTAGAGCTGCAAAAATCTTCGTATTTGCTTTCGTATCTCAAGTTTTTCGTAAGTTGAGCCTTTCATATCTCAAGGTACCACTGTATTTTGTAAGTTGTTCATAATTATTCACAGCAATTTTGTATTGGTATTTGTTCATACTTCAGTAATTGATTAGCATCGTAGGTTAACTTAATATGGGGAGAGTTAGGTTAGGATGTTGAGCACAATTGCACTCTTATAATTTATGCCACCATAAGTTAGGTTAGGTTCGGCTAGTTTAGGAGGAGCAAAGTCCCCCAGGTCAAATAGGGCCTTGCATTATGGGTTTGGATAGATTATAGGAAGATAAGATTAGTCTGCACCTCTGTATACCATCACATGATTAGGGCACTTTAGATTAGACTGGAAATCCAGAGGGCCTTCCATCTGCAGAGTCAAGTATGACTGGGCATTTTAAGTTAGGTTAGGTCGTTTCATAATCATTCTCATATATCATAACTTTATAGTTTTTCCCAACTAAAACCCACGGGTTCACACTGAGGTCCCTACACTATTAATGTAGGATAGTTAGCGATTTAACATAAAAAACAAAGTACGTATGTGTATAGACAAGTTAGTGTCAACTTTGTTCAATACAATAAAACACTATATATAAAAAAAAAAAAGTCTGTACCATGTTACTAAAATACCGCAATTCTCTTTAACATGCTTAGTACAAAACTCATGCTAAAATCTATCACAAATTTGCTGTTACTAAGATATTCACCAATGAATGTTTTTACCTTCTAGAACTTTTTAACTTGAAGTTCTCTGTTTAAGTTAACAAGGTCATTGGATTGGGGTTTCCAGTTCGACTCTCTTTGGCAGAGTTTATTGTGGGATGGATAGTGTATCTGGAGCATCTCTGTTATTTTCGCCGGGAAACATGGCACTTGAGCAATGCAAAAACCCAATTGATTCTTTTGTTGTAAGTTTCACAAATCTGATGGATTTTGGAATTCAGCTATTACTTCAAAAAACTGGCTTCAATTCACAGTCATTGTTCGTTGGGTGAAGAGGTGTAACTCTTATCCCTTGTATTTTTCTTTTCTTTTTTTTTCCAATATTAATTTTGGGAACATATGCATAGTTTAAAGATGCATGAACCCCTTATAGCCTACAATTAAGGGGGACCAAACTGGAAAATACATCAGAGAGGAATATGCCTCCTTGGAGTATTCCTAACATTACCAAGCTTGCCAACTTCTGCAAGTTTTGATTCTGATTCGGGGAAGGTTTATTGAACATTTGGTAGTTTAATTTTTACTATACAACATAATTGCATGCTGAAGCTTATAACATTATTTCTCTAAGTTCTGGTCTTTTAAATGTTTCTATTCATTTCAGTACAACGTTAGTGGGTTGCAATTATGGGGACCACTTGGGAACCAGGGTTCTTGGGTGACATGAAAATACAAAAAGTAAGAGACAATATTACTGTCTAACATGTCCATGATAACTATTAAGTTCTGATTGTAATTAAGGTAAGGTTTACTGAAGTGTTTAAAGCAACACATTATGCACTATGTAAGCAAGGACCTGGTAACCTAGATTATGTTAGCAGTGGGCTGGGTGAGGACCTGGAGCCCTAAGCAAATTTAAGTCACAACCCTGTCATTTTGACTGATACTGACCCAAGTTGGGTTTTGGGTTAAGTGGGTATCCAATCAACCCTCTACTATGAAAAGACCAAGGACCCTGAGTTGGGTTAGGCATGGTTAGGTTAGGTTGCAGCCCTATTATCTTACTTATAGTAGTGGCTTTTGCTAGGTAATGGGGATTTCAAGGGGATGATACCCTATGGCTACATAAAGGGCCTGGCATCCTACGGTTGGTTAAGTGGGGGTACAGGGCGGGGGGAGAAAGCCCCCTGGATAAACAAGGACCCAGCACCCCCTAGTTAAGGTTCAGGGGTAGAGAGGCCTTGGCTAGTTAAGAACCCACTCCTCAGGAATTAGGTTCGGATACATCCATCCTTGAATTTCACTAAATGGGTAGGCTATGTATTTACCCCCAACCAAAAACTCCACATTAAATCCTATGGAAATAGCATAACGTAAACCCTGGAATGCAATGATGGTTGAAATCAAAACTTACAACTTCTTTCAATGCTGAAATCAAATTGGTATTATTAAATTGTAAAATGTTTACACTCACATTTTTACACATGCATATACATCTTAGTAACCTATATGTATATAAAAGTGACGCCATCATGTCGCACCATCTTGTTTGTATTTGTCCGCCAATTTTCAAGCAGACGATAGTCATGGCCAACTAAACTGTAGGCACTCTATTTAAATATATATATAACCCTTACAAGAAATATCTGACTTTAAAATTATCAGAAGTTACATATTTAATGAATATGTCATTAAAATGTTATTGTTATGATACAATAAAGTTTGTTCATACTTACCTGGCAGATATATATATAGCTGTATTCTCCGACGTCCGACAGAATTTCAAAACTCCCGGCACACGCAGTGGGCGGCCAGGTGGTTAGTACCCATTCCCGCCGCTGGGAGGCGGATATCAGGAATCATTCCCATTTTCTATTCAGATTTTTTCATACCACTGTCCCCTGAGGGGAGGTGGGTGGGTACTTTAATTATATATATCTGCCAGGTAAGTATGAACAAACTTTATTGTATCATAACAATAACATTTTGTTCATGAAACTTACCTGTCAGATATATATATAGCTGAATCCCACCATTGGAGGTGGGAAGGGACAGAATAGAAGGATTTAGGAAACACCTCAAGTGCAGATGATTGACATCTTGATTCCTTACCTGTTAGCATAGCTGACTTCTTGATTACTGTCACCGAAGTCTGCTTTTGCTTTACTAGAGTTGCCAACAAGGTAGTTGGTGCGCTCTAGATGATCTGTCAACGGGGGCGTGACCACAATGTGACTAGACCATATTGACCATACTGTGAGGGCAACGAAGCTAAAACCACCACCTGACCTAACCTATCGAAGTTAGTCCCATAAACTTCTAGGCTAACGAAAGGGAAAGCGCCTCAAGCGACCAACCCTTCAAAGTTAAAAGCACACCTATCCCTTTTCTATAGGATAGGATTCGTGCTGCTTCCTGCCTCCAATAATATTTCTACGGATATGTATGGTCCTAGCGACTCGCAGATCTCATATGTCGTCTTCACATCCCGTCGGGAGTGTGAAGCGAACACAGAGTTGCTTCGCTCAAACGTGGCACTCAGGATATTACTGAGTGTCATGCTCTGTTGAAATGCTTCCGAGGCCGCGCCCTCACCTCGTGAGCATTTACTTTAAAAGGTTTCAAATCTTTGTTCAAACATGACGAATGAGCCTCTTAGAAAGACTCCTTAAAAATAACGCCAGGGCGTTCTTCGACATGGGCAAGTCTGGTCTTTTTACGGAACACCGCAGATTGTCCGAATGACCTTGACTTTCTTTAGTTTTATCAAGATAAAACTTGAGAGCCCCGACAGGGCACAGGACTCTCTGTGGCTCTTGCCCAATAATTTGTGCCATCCCCTTGATCTCCAGGCCTCTGGGCCAAGGGTTAGACGGGTTTTCGTTCTTAGCAAGAACGGAAGGCTTAGAGGACACCGAATTATGTCCTCTAAAGCCAAAACCTCTGATGATGGCTAAACCTCACTAACCCTCATTGCCGTAGCTAGAGTGGTTAGAAAATTAGCCTTTCTGGTCACGTGTATCAAGTTTACAGAAAGGAGAGGTTCGAAATGCTTTGACATCAAGAACTTCAGACTACATCTAAGTTCCATCAAGATTTCCGCAGACCTCAAAGATCGTGAAGGGCTTTGTTGTTTGACAGATCCGAATCTCTGAGCCTAGAGGCCGTCAACAACATATTTCCGTATTCTACAATCGTTGGGACTGTTAGCTTATCCCATAATTCAGACGGAAAGGGAAGACGGTAAAGTAATTCACAGAGGTGGAGGTGTAGGAGCAGTCATTCTTCCTGCACTATCTCCAGAATCGGCCCACTCCGATTGGTACACTGCAAAATATGCAGCACTGCTTTGCTTTGGCAATGAGACTTGTAATTAATCTTGAAGATCCTCTCGCTTCTCGACAGTCTGAACGCATCCAGACTCAGAGCGGAGAGGTTTTAGGTACCTCTCGAAGTGAGGCTGTTAGAGTAGACCGATTCTCTCGGGAAGGGTCCTTGGAAAATGCCCTCTGAAGGACGTGACCTCTGTGAATCCAGCCTCTCGAAGGCCAACATGGGGCGATCAGCGTCTTTCTCGCTCCCTCTGACGCCAGCGATTATCTTATCAGATTTCCTAAGCTTTTGAATAGGGGAAAAGAGACTAACCAACTATCCCCATTCCATACTATATGATTGCGTCTATTGCTACCGCTCTCGGATCGAGAATAAGGGAGCAACGTAGAGGAAGCTTCTTCGTCTTCAATATTGCGAAGAAATCTACGAAAGGACGTCTCCAACGTCTCCACAACTCTCGACATACTTCTAAGCGAGGATTACTCAGACGTCAGTAGTTGCTGCCGCCGATCGAGAAGATCCGCACGGACGTGCAATAGTGTAACGAACCTCTTGAGGATCGTTACGTTCCGTGCCTATGTCGATAACCATCTCTCTCTTCTTGGGATATGAGAGAGCTGCGAAATTATCTGAGATGATTTGGACCAATCGACCAAAAACTCACTCTTCGAGGAACTGGAGAGCCAACCAAATTGCTTCCAATTCTCTTAGATTATGTGCCAGGACCTCTGTACCTCTGTCCGGATGCCTGGCACCCTCTCGGTATCACCTGAGGTGATCGTCAACCCATTGAGAGATGTTTAGAATTATTTCTAGATCTTTGATGTTATTTCAGTCCTCCTGCAGGAAAAACTGTAGAGGTCTGAATTGCAGTCTATTCAGGGAAACAAGCTTCTCCAGCGAGGAAATGGTCCCCCAGCAGACTCATCCATTCCCTCACTAAGCATGCTTCCTTCCCTAATAAGGCTGCGCTTTGCATAAGCAGAGAGCATTATTATAGTGCTATGCCGCGGTAAACTCGTACAGAATTCTGTTACAGTGCGGTAAGCAGCGCTGAACAGGTCTAAGAGATATCTCTGTTGAAAATTTCTTAGCAATAGGAAGTCGTGTTTATTCATGATTACTAGAAATCCCCTCAACCCGAGGCGAAAGTCATGATTGTAGGGTAGAGATATGGTTCGTCAATCAATCCCGCGGGAGAGAGAGACGTAACCGACCGAGCTTAACAGCGAGCTACCTGATACTGAGTTGGTGACACTGTGACAGTCACAGGCAGCAGGCAGCAGCTTATGTTCACCTTCTCGCAGTCTTATGCCGAGTTGCCAGCTATTCTATTCATCTAAGGAATAGATTTTACATTATTTGAACAGAAACTCTCAAGTTGGCATATTTAAGCGAAACAAAATTCGCTAAATACAGAAGCTGATTTTGTGTTGTCGTAACATTACGCTTAATTAACCAAATGTTAAATCGGAAACTCCTGGAAAGTTGCCTGGAGTACCGATTAAATATACTGCGTCATCCACAATGACAGCAACCTCTCGTCTCGCACTATTCTGCCTGAGTTACCAGCTACTCTCTTCTACGAAGGAATAGGTTTGTTACTATTATCGATAAGGAAATTCTCAAGCAGGCATATTTAAGCGAAACATAATTCGCTAGATGCCGACGCTGAGTTAGTGTTGTTGTAACAATACCTTTAGCGTTGTCCTTACAGCGGAAACTCCTGGAAGTTTGCAGGAAGGACCGATTAAATACATTTACAATAACCGTCTTTTCGGTTGCCATCTGTAGAGGTAACCATGATATGCGTATATGACTTGAACCCTACATTAGTAATATGACGCAAAGATAAAATACGTAAGTATTGTAGTCACTTGAACATAAAATTCTCTACTACATTCTTTCCTCGACGAGGAAGAGAGAGAGAATGGAAATTGACTGTCTTCGTTCTCTTTGCCAAGAGAACGAATTAACATTATTCGAATGGAGATCAAGTGATAAACCGAGAGGATCGAAAAGGACAAAAAAAAAGTTCAAGCTTCTTATGATATTGGACATAAGACTTCATGGACGTAGTCTACAAGTCTTTTTCCTGGATGAGCCTCCGACTAATGAATGAGAGCTCTCTCGAATTTTGTTAATGAGAGCTTATCCGCTTAAGCGATAAAATGTTATGAAGATCTTTGTCAATGAGAACTAACCCATTTACATGACAGAAAGTAATCCAGGAATTCGAGCATATAGTTTTCCCGATTCCCGCAGAAATCGAGGAAGGGGCAAGATTCCTAATCAGAGACTGGGCTTACGACAGGTAGGACCTTAATGTTCCCCTTTGGCAGCGCAGTCCCGAAAGCAGACGAGGCGTTTTATGACACCGAAATCTGCTTACAGTTTTTCTGGAATTCATCAAGTCATGGATTCTATTGAACGCTCCCTTCGTAGAAAGCAAAGTAGACATCTGAAGAACGTCCTGGTAAGTGCTCTGCTGAGCGACATGACGTGTAGGATGCCGAACGTCTTCAAAAGCGTCCTCGCTAGCGTCCTGGCGAGCGTCCAGATGTGTAAGACATCGAGCGTCTTCCAAAAAGCTTATCAATGTTTATGACGTCGAGCGTCTTCCAGAGCGTCCTGATGAGCGTCTCTTCGTGTAGGACGTCGAGCATCGGCAAAAGCTTCCTCACGTCTCAATGCGTAGGACGTTGAGCATCTTCAAGAGACGTCCTCGCGAGAGTCTTACCGAGCGTATTGGTGCCTAGAACACCAAGGGCATCTCAGAGAGGATCTTGTCGAGCGCCCTGATGCATGAAAGGCCATAAGACTTGACCATACCGTAGACTTAAAAGTGAATTCTCTACTACATTCATCTTCTCACTAAGCATGTACTCTAATAAGCCATGCTTTCGTAAGCATGAGAACATTATATAATATATAGTGTTCTGCTGCGTTAGATTCCTTTAATAATGTTACCTACGGTAATCAGCATTGAAAGGCTGGAATATCTTTCTTATTGAACGTTTCTTAGCAAAAGGCAGACAATATTTTATTTATGTTTGCTTAACTATCCCCTCAATCCGAGGCGCTAAGACCGCGATTGTAGGGGAGAGATACGGTTAGTCATTCCATCCCGCAGGACCGACCTCTCATGACTGAGCAATAGATGGTTACTGCGTTGGTCTAATCGATAGCAGCCCCCTCCGTTAGCTGTCTGGCCTTACTCTTCCAGAGTTGCCAGCTACTCCATTCAATAAAGGAATCTTATAAAATTATTATCGAACTTCAGGAAGTTCTTATTAATGTATATTTAAGCGAAACAAGACTTCGATAAATCTAGAAGCTAATTAGGTATTGTCATAACAATCCCTTTAAGCGTAGTCCTTCCTAGGAAAGTCCTGTAAGGATACTGGTAATAGAGTTGCACAGCAAAGAAGTAACTACGGTATGTGCTTATGATTTGACCGTATCGTATTATCATACAGCAGATACTCTACTACCTTCTTTCCCTGCCGAGGCAGATAGAGAAAGGAAAAAACTTTTACTATCTTCGTTCTTTTCGTTAATAGAACGATAGAAAGAGAATATATTTCCTTAAGGAAGGAAGTTAATCCAGGAACTCTTTAAATCTTCGTAATTTCCTCATAAATCGCGGAAGAGACAGAATTCCTGTTCATCTCTAGGGTTTACGGAAGGAAGTAGATATTTTCTATCCGCCATCATACCCAAACGTCGATAAGATTCTTATTAAGAAACCAAGGTTTCTCCCGTACGTCTTGGTAAAAACTTCGACATGACTGTTGCTTATCAAATACGGAGGCGTCCCGAAAAGCGTCCTCAAAAGCGTCCTGCCTTCAAGGGGAGCGTCCGCTCATGAAGCGTGCTAGTCATAAGCCGATGTACGGTGATCGTCGTCCGGACGAGTATTATGGACGTTCGCAACTCCTGACAAAGACGGCGGCCGCTTGTGCGACATCTTGCGTCTCTGTCACGCTCATCGACACTTCCAGAAACGCACTCAAAAGGACGCCTTAGGGTACGCCTTCTTCCTTTTCACAGTAAGAATGATAAGGCGATCTGGGCGCTTAACAGCGTTCTTCCTATTTCCTTCTTCTTTCTCCCATGTGTTGGAAAGTCGTCAAATTGTTAAGGCGGCGATTACAATCGCACGACAATAGAGAGAGGACGTGAAGCGTCCTCCTCAATAAGCTTCTATTTAAAGGGCGCGAGTCCTTCCGAGAGCTCCAACCCCTGTACGGGGAGGACGCCTCAGAGGACGAGAAGCAATCCTTCAGGATTCGTGCACGTGCACGATCTTTGGCAGCCTGAGAAGCGTCTTCAGGTCTTGCCGAAGGGACGCCAGATCGGTGGGGGTTCCTCGTAACCCTCCTTCGGCTTTCGACATGCCCTCTCCCTGTGGTCCTGGGAGTCCGACAGAGGTCTAGACCTAGAGGCATTATAAGGCCGATCTGACGCCCCCTCCACAACACTAGGGGCAAAATCAACATCACTACACTCACAACACTGATTGGAGAGCGAGCACTTTTTCAAGCTTACTTGATGTAATCCACCATAATAGAAAGGGCATTACGTCTCACAGAACTTCCTCTAGGCCCGTAAGCCATACCACAGGGTTAGGCAAAATAAAGTCTACTGGAGGTTAGTAGGTTCATTATCCTAACTTCTGTTACTGTGGAGGAAGACCTCCTGATTCTATCACGCTCTAATTTGCGTACATACGAATCATACGTCTCTTTCGGAATCAGTCAACATTACACTAATTACATTGATCTTTCAACAAAGAAAACATGTAAACGTCATGTATACTAAGCGAGTGTCTACCGAAGGTTTCGGTAGCCTCCCCTTACCCGTTGCAGACAACAAAGTCTGAAACTAGGCTAACTAGATTCAGACATCATATGCAATGAAAAAATTTTAATTAATTTATGATAGCGTATGCCTAGCCACAAATCCAAGTCAATCATTCAAAAAAATAAGTAGGATACTTAAGCGGCTAATGAAGTTTCAAAATCCTAGGCGGAGGTAGTGGAAACAGGTGTTTTCACTACCGCGACAGAGAAAAATCTGAATAGAAAATGGGAATGATTCCTGATATCCGCCTCCCAGCGGCGGGAATGGGTACTAACCACCTGGCCGCCCACTGCGTGTGCCGGGAGTTTTGAAATTCTGTCGGACGTCGGAGAATACAGCTATATATATATCTGACAGGTAAGTTTCATGAACAAAACAAAAATTGGGATCTTGCGAAGTGTGACCTTACAAATGAAAAGATACAAGATTTTTAAATTTGACAATATGAAAAGGGTAGTTATAGTTTAGTTGGCCAGGCCGCGTAACACCTTTAGCCCGGCCCATAATCCCTCCGCCAAGGTAAGTAGTTCTGTGACCCAACCCTGTCAGCGACTTCGCGACCCAATAGCCTAGACTCACTACAGGAATAGTGTAGCCCCTCGTATGTAGTGTAGTGTAGTGTAGGTTAGGTTAGGTTTGGTTAAGTCAGGCCAAAACATACGCGTTATCTTTGTAAAGTTTTACCAAAATATTATCTTCCATTCGGCTGCCATCATGTCGCGCCATCTTGTTTGTATTCGTCCGCCAATTTTCTGGTGGACGATAGTCTTGGCCAACTAAACTGTAGGCCTTACCTACATTTAGACAAATGGACTAGCAGTGATTCTCAAACTGGGGTGCCACAGACAGTGCCTACGGGTGCTGCAAGATTGTCATGAATTTTGTCTTGGCTAGATCATCTTAATGAACATTTGTAGAAAATTAAAGAGAAAAAAAAAGTTTCCAATAGTCTTACTACCTATAAGCTGCACAGAATGTAGCTATAGTCTAGCGCTGGGTTAGGCCTACACGGAGGTAGCCATAACGACGGTATGTCAGTAATTAACAGCGTACCTACTATAAGCCTAGCTAAATAGGTAGTAGTAAAGTAGTTGAAAGTTTGGTTATTTTTCGGAAGACTCCCGCCACCTCCCTTATTAGGTTATAGGATAGGCTAATTGGTAATTTCCAATGAAATATCCGACACGGAGTTATTACCTATATCTACAGGGTCGACTGTGATTAACCCCCAGGGGCTAGTACTAGCCTAAACACCGGGAAATACATTTAACGACCCCTAGGCCCCAATCCCCAGTGTTTACGTGTGCGTTCCACTTGAGCCATCCTTAACTCAGCCGACCTGACTGAGTTTCAGTTCAGAATTCTGATCTATTTTATAATCACAGAAACTTGCAATACATTCTCACCTTCTCTGAGCTTCTTAATCAAAATATAGATGGCCTGCAGCTGCAGCTGTATAGTACTACCTAGCTAACCTTAGTTTTAGCATAGACTTAACAAAGGTGTATATAGTCTTGTACTATCATAATTTACCGCATTCGTAGGCAATCACTATGTTCTAAGCCACTGCTGAATAATCACAGCATTCAATACACATAACAATGGCAATTTTTGTTTAGGAAATCGGACAATTCAACAAGTTAAAGGATTTTTTCACTGACCAACGAAGTACGAACCTAGGGTAGAGTTGCCGGTACGTCACTTCGGGCCGGTATCACCGTCACTGTCCTGCTTCTACGCGTACTAATCTAGATCTATGGTAGTACTGATTACTAAAAGTAACTAAATGACTCTGGACAGTTCTTGTAACTATAAGGCTACGAAATCTTTCGAACCTGCAACCCCGAACAATTTCAGTATATATGTAAAAATAAGCTTTATCAGCTATTGCAATGTTAATTTTTAGGAAAGCAATGGAATGTAAAATTTAGGTCCGGTCCAAGCACTAGGGCCTGTAAGGTCCTTTGGTATCGATAGGAAAATTGAGAGTAAAAAGGGTTAAGTTGCATCAGGAAGAAAACTTCGCAGTTGCAGTGTGAAACAATTGTTAGAAGGTGGAAAGTAAGATGGAATCAATATAATTTAAAATGAGATACAGTAAAAGGAAGGAAATCCACTTTCAGTCACAGTCAGTTGCCAGTTATGCAATATATCCAACTTTATCGAACTCGATGATCTTGTAAGTACTCCAAACTTAGCGGTATGAATTCCCAACCAATAGCTTTTTGTTTTGTTTTTTACCTGATAACTAAGGATAGACACTGACCCTTTCCGTTTTTAGCTCATGCTGTTTAAACATTTAGTTAGATTTTTATTCTAGTTTATTTCGACGAGTGGGTAAAAGAAGCAAAACTTCTCAACAAAAGTCGGTACTCCTTTAATTTGATGATGAAAAACTGGAATGAAACTTATCTAATTTGACGATGAAAAAAGTAACATAGTTGTTTTACAAGAAGTTATATATATATATATATATATAGATATATATATATATATATATATATATATCTATATATATATATATATATATATATATATATATATATATATATATATATATATATATATATATATATATATAAGGCATCTTAATCACATCATCGTAATGAAGTATAACGATAATTTTTTAATGATGTTCAATCCGGCATTATTGCCATAAATATAATGATTAGACCTATATCTTGGGCCAACTAACACTGTTGGTTATATGCTCGCAAGTGAACTTAAAAAATAATTATCACTGTATTGTATCATTGTAATTACATAATTACCATCACTTTCATAAAGAATTGAAGCTGCAAATGTAACAGTAAGCACCAGTGTTATATCTATGTCATATTTTTTAGAGTAAAGTAAACTGGCAACGTATCCTGGATCTAGGCTAATGTACTGAACCATTTAATTTTACATGAGGATTTAATTACCACTGCATCTCACTTCTATCGTTGTTATACACATAGTCATTCATTTAGGTCAATATCAACTGACAACGAAATCATGAGCGCTATCATCTATACTGGTAAACTAGGCCTATGATTTTTGCTAAGGTCTTACGTTATACGAATTACAGTAATGAAATCATTAAAGCCCGTTCATTTCAAAAGTTTATGTCACCGTAGTTGTAGAATAACCAAATTGATTATACAGGCACGTTAATCATTTTCACAAGCAAAAATTGCAATGTGTATTGCAAAGCTGTAAAGTGCATCGCTGAAAAATAATTTGCTACATGGCAGTATGAATGTATGCATATATTTCACCAAATTTTCAAGAAAATATACCATCAAAACTAGCAAATTAAGAATACTCTCTAGTATTATGAAAAAGAATAAATGTAGATTTTGTTGAGGACCAGATTGAAAATAATTTTGAATAGGTAACTGAGGCTGGTTGGAGCTGGAGTCAGCCAGTTCGTACGGTCAAGATCTAGCTTATATTCTAGGCCAGGGCCGTCCAAGTTGTTTAGTCTGAGGGCCACACTTGAAAAAACAAAAAGTCGTGCGGGCCACCTGTGTGTATATATGTGTGTGTTTATATATATATAGCATATATATATATATATATTATATATATATATGATATATATACATATATATATATATATATATATATATATAGATATATATTACTTAGAAATTATCAATTTGAAACTGACAAGGACTTTATTTCAGAGGAATTCAAAGAAATATATTTTGAAGAAGGCAAATAAGAGTTTATTTTATTCAAACAAATGTAAATTTAGTGGGAATGCTGATAATAGCTTGACTTTATTATTTAAAAAAAATCAGGGTGAAAATCAGTGAGAGCACATCTTAATTCGGAATCAAGATTTGCGTCACTAATAGAGGATCGTAATGTTGACTTTAATAACTTCATGAATGAAAATGTGCTTTCACAGAGCCAAGCTGAACCAAACATTGACAACAGTTTTGATACATAAGCAGAAATGTGTGGGTAATCATGTGAGCAGGATATTTGTGTCCAAAAATCGAATTGCACATTTTGGTGGGCATAATTAGTGTTCATTCCAATTAATTCTTCTTGAAACAAAGGTACATTGATTTTGCATACAGTTGACAATTTACACACATCTCTATGACTTATTTTTCTCTCGCGGGCCACTTTCAAAATCAAACGGGCCACTTTTGGCCCACGGGTATGGGGTTGGACGGCCCTGTTCTAGGCCTTGGTTTGCACATGAATCAACGGTCAGCGACTCAGCGTTATGCATCAGATAAACATCCAAAACCATCAGGATAAAACTAATTATTTATTTTTCTGGATATTTGTGTGTGAGACATAAAATAGAATAGTAAAAAATTTTCATAACTTATTTATTAGATTTTAACTAGCATACGCTTTTTAAGTAAAAAGCGTGGAAATTTTTGTGTGGAATGTGGATTCCACACTCCACACCTAATCACAATGTCGACAAAATAAGCAGTATTAGTGATGTCATTTCCACACTTCGGCACCCCTGCTAATAACCATATGTCAAAACTCGTTGTCAACACGTTGGTGTGTTTTATTTTGATTTTGTAAACGAAAAAAACTTAGCCTAATCGGTTAGTGGGAGCATAAACTCATGAATTATCTTTAATTTCAACAAGAAATATTCTTCTGTTTTCAGCACGCGCGTGGGAATGGAATGGAATACGGAAGTTTGGCAACAGCCCAAGCGCTGGAATGTGAGGTTATTCAAGGCTGAAAGGGAAACTTATAGTCTTTGGGGAAACTGAGAGTAGAAAGGGTTTTAAAGGTGTAAGAGGAGGAAAACCTCGCAGTTGCACTATGAAACAATTGTTCAGAGAGGGTGGAAAGTAAGATGAAAGAAAATGTGAATGGAGGTACTACAGTAAAAGGAATTAAAGGGGTTTCAGCTTGGACCTAAGGTATGCTGCAAAGAACCTTAAGTAATACCTAGAGTTGGCCGCAATAGGTGCAATGACAGCCCTACCACCCTACGGGTTGCATGCATGTAAGACCTCAGTGATATGACAGTTTTGGTTATTATCAATGATGAACTTGCCGAAACAGTGAAGTTTAGTAATCCAGTGCGGAAGCGATGGGCAGGACCTAAGAATCGCCCTTTCAGGCCCCGGTACTGCCACTCCTGAACTCTTCCTCTACAACTTTCCCCCTCTTTCCCAGCGAGTTACAAACACGTTCTGACTCCACTGATGTTTACCATTTTTCCGTAACGTATAGGGCAGTTTTTGTGGTTTGCTATACTGATTACAATATCATGACTATCTTTGGTTTCCAGCATCCTGTTTAATTAATTTAATCTGTTGGGGAAGCATGGGCCCCCTTGAGCATCCTTTGATTCGGTTTAAGCTCTAAAAAGTTAAGTAAAAATAGATAAGCTATTGTCACGGGCTACGAGACTGCAGGGACCAAGAAAATTAGTAACCTCCCGCCCTGAAAAAAATGCTTGGGCAAGGCAATTTGCTATTGCTGCTTAGAGTAATTTCCAGAGGAGATGAAGTGGGAATAGCATTGGTTAACGTTTTAGAAGAGGGAATGGCATTGGTTAACATTTTAGAGATTTTGGAGGGTCATAAGTCTTTTGTGCGTTATGGATGATACTATGCACTATATTATTTTAATATATTTACATGACAAGGATATTATGCTATAGCTGAAAATTAAACCTTGATAACAGGAATTAGGCTAGTGTTGAATACAAGGTTGTAAAGAAATTTACTTTACAGTAACTATTTGATACATTTGCATATAGTAAGAGCTGAAAATTTATTGAAAGTCGAGCTCTGTAATTTCAAAAACAGGTTTACTAATTACTATTATTTTCCTCCATTCAAATGGATATATACATTTGAGATTGGCATATTTTCCCAATTACAGAACTGGTATATTAGTTTTGTGTAATTTTCTTTAGCCGCAAAAGAATTTCTTGGCCCCACCTTGGCACTCCACTGATGAAATGCCCGCTACGCCACTGCTCAAAGCCACCATAAACATGTGGAATGCTTTTCATCTAATGGTTGTAACTTCTCCTATTCACCTATATATATACAGGGAGAACAAACAGTATTTTGATGGTTTTATTGAAACCAGAAAATATAATGGAAAACTCCAAGTCATTCCATTATGCAAGAAAAAGTAAGCTTGCTTTGAATTTTTAGCATCAGCTGTTGCTTAATGAATTTAGTTTCAATATCACCTACACATTGCTCAACACATTCCACTTGCATAATGAGTTGAGTTGAATATAGAATTTCAGCCAAAGGCCAAGCACTGGGACCTATGAGGTCATTCAGCACTGAAATTGATATTGACAGAAAAAGGTTTGAAAGGAGTAAAAGGAGGATTGTTTGTTTGTTTGTATGGTGTTTTTATGTTGCATGGAACCAAGAGGTTATTCAGCAACAGGACCAACGGCTTTACGTGACTTCCGAACCACGTTGAGAGTGAACTTCTATCACCAGAAATACACATCTCTAACTCCTCAGTGGAATGCCTGAGAATCGAACTCGCGGCCACTGAGGTGGCAGGCCAAGACCATACCGATCACGCCACTGAGTAGGGGGATGAAAACCTCGCAGTTGCACTAACAATAGTGTTAGGAGCGGGTGGAAAGTAAGATAAGAAAGAGAATATGAAAGGAGGTACAGCAAAAGGAACAAAAGGGGTTGCAGCTAGGGGCTGAAGACACTGCAAAAACCTAAGTACTAATGCTTACAGTAAAAGTAAACCACACGAGGTCCACTGACAGTACTACCCGCCTACGGGGTCCACATTTCAAAATAAGTTTTAATGCCTTCAAACAGGTTGTCCTGGTACCTGTTAGTACTAACAAGTGGAGACCTGTCATATAGAAACAGTATCTGTATGGGCATGCTCCAGAATTGTCTAGCATTTACTCTACTTTGTGTACCTCAGGTGAAATGCAGGATGACGACTCATAAGCAGTCTTCTATTTTGAAAAGGAGCAACAAACTACACACTGAGCTTAGTAACCATATCAACCCTACATGCAGTGGATTAATTCCCATAGATGAATGAACATTGTTGTCACCCCTATGCACGAGAAGGGCACTTACAGCCCTACAAGACCTTTTAGGAGAGGCCTTCTTGGCCATCTTTCTGCAAAAGATAGGGGATAGCAGAAGGCAGAGCTAAAGAAGGGAAAGGAAGGACGGCATCTTGCTCTTAGCTAGTCTCTAGTGTTGAACAACTGGTTGAGCCAAGGGTCAGTGTCTTTCAACTACGTAATCAGGGTTAGAGTTGATGCTGCTTAGGCATCTCCACCATAAGAGGCTTAAAGGAGTTTCCCTCCCTTGCTGAAGTAGCAATAGACCTTCCTGACTTAGCTAAAGCTGTGGTCAAAGAAGACCAAGAACAATGAACTTCTAGGGATACCGAGGGTATGTCACACCTTACAAAGGTATTCAATTATGAGGTACCAGGAGACATGAATCGGCAGGAGTAAGCAGTGACGAGGCACACTCAGAATTTTACCTTCTTGCATATACTGGCCCTGGACCAAGAGAGAGAAGCAAAAGTGGCAGGTACAGGGGTAGGTAAGAAAGGGGCAGAGGGGGACGAACTAAAAGGGTTCTGCGATGTGTCTAGAAGGGTGTTCTTCCCTGAAGATGCCAAGGAATACTCCATACTCTCTCAATCTTTTCTCGATGCAAAGTTGACCACTTTACACATTCGCTGTGGCATTGTACAACCTACCACTTTAGTAGCAAAGTAAGTGTTCATTAGACTGTAGAGACAAAGAACCAACACATACACACACTAATCCCTTACCACATTGTATGTTTTTTTTTAATCATGTTAAAAAAAAAAATAAGCAAAACAGTCATACAGGAAAGTTTCAACTTGCCCCTTAACCACCAATTAACTATCTTCTTACCAACCAAGTTTCCAAGTTTCAACACCAGATTCAAGCTCACACTGAGGAACTCCAGAATGAGGCAAAAGTTTGTGTGTTAATAGGAATAAATGTTTGATAACAATGCTACAACACAAACTTAGTAAAGGAAGAGTATAATGTACATACAGTATTCAAGGTTTAAGGCCTGAAATTCAAGTAATGTCTTGATGCCAAAGTCATCCCTCTACATTATTCTTTAAGGAATAAAATTTTAAAAAGGAAATAAGAATGGAAAATAACCCAATTTAAACACAACACTGGTAACAGCCTTCTGTATTATATATGGAATTAATGAAACTATGGTACATGTGCAGGAATTGTGAAGGGATTTTCAATCAAATACAAATAATTGGCTAAATTTTAAGTACAGTAATAGTAATTTTCACTGAAGTAATGCCTCTTGGTAAAAACACATCTGTGATATTAATAATAAATGTAACTTTGATATTTTAATAGAGTAATACAAGTATTTCAACACAGTTTACAAACTTCAAGTGGGATTATCCTTGATGTGTAGCAAATACAAAAAAAAAATATAATGTAACTTTCATTTAGCTAAGCAACTTATGCTCTCTGTTTTTCTTCGGCATACTTGTAATGTAGATCCTTGCAGTCATCTTCAGTAATCTTGACCCAGCCATCTTCTTTAATCTGATAAACTGAAAAATATCATAATGGTGAATAACAGCACTGATACAAAGCAATACAAAAATTCCATAATGGTAAACAACAGCAATGGTACTCCATTATAATTTACAGGGCCCATATTCCTTAAATTGCATTTCCAATTACCATACATAAATAAACATGAAGATAATGTTCAACAACTAGTGATCAATAAAGTGGAATATAAATGAAAACAAGAATATCCAACTTCAATGCTGTACAAACTATACATAATAATATTCAACTCGACTTTAGTTAGAGAGAGAAAATTACAAAAATTAGCAAATCATTCTATTTACAAATAATGAATTGAAGGATAAAAGTACGTATGATATATAATCTCTCTTACTATTAACGAATGCCAAAAGGCTTAGGCACTTCCAGTTTAGATAAAAACAAATGAATGGACAAGTGGACTGCATTGTTTTCCATCAAATTAATAATAATCCAATCCTTTAATCTGCATAAAGTTGGTAAAGGTAGATACACTAATGATGAACTCTAAAGTCATCACCTTCAATGCCTTGTTTTTGTACTTTAAGTACAGAAAACTGTACAATTATATTTAAATATTAAAATGGAAGAATTAAATGAAACAGAACACCATCTTTCATCTTGTTACTCCAATATTACTTTTTATTATTTGAAATTTGTTCCATTGATGTTATTGTGCGTTCAAATAATACGCTACACTATTTAAGAATGTACTGTATTGCACATGTAATACAGTGCAGTATACTACAGCACCATTGATGAATGCACCAGTATTCACTAGGGATGTTGAGTGGAATGGGTAGATTTGAGATGTACAGTAATGAATTATGCTGGTGTGTGTGTGTGTGTGTGTGTGTGTGTGTGTTTGTTTGTTTTTTTGTATGGTGCTGTTACATTGCATGGAACCAGTGGTTATTCAACAACGGGACAAACGGCTTTATGTGACTTCTGAACCACGTCGAGAGTGAACTTCTATCACCAGAAATACACCTCTCTCACTCCTCAATGGAATGGCCGAGAATCGAACCCGCGACCACCAAGGTGGAAGGCTAATACCATACCAACCACACCGCTGAGGCGCTATATGTGTGTTTGTGTGTGTGTGTGTGTGTGTGTGCACTTACTTTTTACTGGTATACTCATCCATTACATTTTCATATTGTTAAGTATATCTTAGTTTAACCAGACCATTGAGCTGGCTACCAGCTCTCCTAGAGTTGGCCAAAAGGATTAGATTGTTTGTTTACAGGGCTAGGAACCAGTTAGTTACTTGGTAACAAGACTTACAATTTATTGTGGGATCCGAACCACATCGAGAAATGAATTTTTATCATCAGAAATAAATTCCTACGATTCCTAGTTGCCAGAGTGGGGAATCGAACCCGGACCCCGAGATCAGTAGTCGAGCACGTAACCGACTCTTCCGACAAGGAACTATTTTCATATTGTAAAATACATACAGAATCTAGCATTACTTGTGAGTAATATTACAATCCGTTTTGATTTTGATTATGTTGTAGTTTTGCTTCCTCAAGTACTGTATTTATGGGCAAATTTTAGGTAAAATATGATTTTATTTTACTCCTTTTACACTACAGTACAGAATTGTTCTTACTTCTATAGATTCTATAGGTTTTACTGACAGTTTGTTCACACACAGTAGGCAAGGAATAATGCAATGTTAGGCTTGGGTTGTGGGATAGTCTACAATAGACTACACATACTACTATTTCCTTGTTCACAGCTGTCAGCAAACCCTTTTAAATGTATTAGTTCATATAAAATCTCAAGATTCTTACTAATCTTGCCCATAAAATTCTTTCTACAGCAAGTACTGATATATAAAAAGAAACCACTGAAAATTAATAAATAAGAAATGAAAACTGCTGCAAGGTAAAGAGGTCATACAGTTAAGTAGCGAGACCAATGAAAATGGATAAAATGTAACAGGAGAAAGCAATCCAGCTGATGGCAGGTCACAGCATAAATTTTTTTACTTTTGTTCTTTCATTTTCCTATTATTATTGCCTTATAAATAATTTTACACTAATATGGCCTAAGCGTTTCCCCTTTTTGATTTTACAATTCTTAAGCCCTGTACCAAGTATCCTGTTTCATAAACATTCGTACACACACACAATACTCCAAGTGCATTCTTCTACCTTACCTCTAACAATACCACCAGAGTATGCATCACGAAAAGTAGCACCATAAATTGCACGTCTAGCCAAATCCTGAGCCTCAACGTCGGTCAAATTTGTACGGTATCCAGTGTCCAAGATACCATATGCAGTGATGGAACCAGACCCAACACTGAAGACATTGCCAGCAAGGCGGTTGCCATCGTTGTCTACATAATAAAGTCCAGGTCCCTAGAATATAAAAGTTGTTAAGCAATTATTGTAACAATACAGTTCTTATAATATAGAAACAAGAGAGGTAAAGCTTAAATATAGTTATAGTATAACTAAATATACAGTTCAAGGTTAAATTTAAATACAATAGCCCCTGTAAAAGTTACAATTTATTTCAATATTCAAAACAACTGATGAAGCAATTAGATTCAATACCTATGAAATCCCTAATAATAACCTCAATAATGCTGTTCTGGGTTCATTTCTCAAATGAATAAAAAGTAAAGAGAAAAATATGCAATAAAACAATGTCAAGTTTTGCTGTTACAAATGAATGCTTCCCACAAAGCTTAATGGCAAGAGTAAGTGCTAAACCAAATCCTCCATCCAATTTTAAACCATCACCTGAACTTTGAAGGAAAAATGAGACTAGTCTGACAGACACCACAATGCTACTTATACCATTCTCCCAGACACTTTTAACTTGAAGAATGCTTTGCAAAACATAGCACTGATCAGTAGGAAGAGGGCAAACACTACATGTATTTAATAGACAATTTAAAAATTGTGTTGACTGAAACTAACAACTTTTCTAAACATAACCAAAATGCTAGTTATGTATCAAGCTTTTGACTTTGGAATCCCACTGCAACTGACTTGAGTCTGTATCATATTTTGATACACTCAAGCATTAGAAAGACATGCACTCCACAGAGATGTTTCGTCCTCCAACCTTCCCTGCCATCTTCTCAAACAGTGCCAGGCTCAAGCAACTTAATCAGAGCACTAAGGGTAAGACTTACAACAGGGATTTGTTCTTATGGGCAATGCAAACTGGAGCAAGTTTAAGTTGGAGAAAAAAACAAAAAAACAGGCTGAGGGGCTAGGATGTATTTCTGAGAATGGTCCCTTTATTGGCAGATGTTCAGTAACAAGCAACTGCTTCAGTAGTTGGTTTTACAACTCAATACCTGGTAATAAAAAAATATGCAATAGGAGACAGCAACTTTAGCAAACTGCATGGGGAGGGGGGGGGGGGGGTGCCTGCAAGGGAACACTTCAGCAAGATGCCTTGCAATCAGTTACAGGGTTCAACTCATAAAAGTATCCCTTGGCTCAGACTATGTTACAATGAAATGCACCCATAAAACGGAATTTCTCTTAAATTTTACCTGATACAAGCAAGAGCCCACATATGGGCCAAAGGTTGGAAATACCTTAAGTTATGGGGCATATTAATCGCTTCCAAAGACCCTAAGGGAAGGCAAATCTGGTGTTTCCTAGGTTATATAATAACCTAAGTATAAAATGTCAAGGAACTTATGAGTTTATGGCATACTCAACAAAAGAATTGGAGAACTGCCGCCTGCTTTTTTGGGAAGGTGAATTAGACAGAAGGGGGTAAATCCTTTGGTAGTTTGAACATCTACAGTATTCTCCCCCCTCTCCCCTTTTTGAGTGCAGTAAGTTGCTACTATGTACTACCATATGTGAGGCACTAAGTATATAGGCATGACTAGTGTCATATAGGTGCATGATCCTCGTCATGTTTACTAGAGGCCACATCATTATGTTTTCATGTCAGACCTTCCACTTACAGGGTTGGATGTAATTTTTCTTAATACTTTTTCTTTTTATCTGGCCCAGTCTTCAACTATGCTCTTCCTCATGATCATCTTGACCTTTCTACAGGTCTCCAGTCTACTCCTTCCACATATACGTAGTACTATTTTCCTAACTAAATGCTCCTCACCCATTCTAAACATCACAAACTATCTTGGCTTTTTAAAATCTCTCAAGATTTTGAACAAAAGATTTGTCCAATTCTCATCTGTAATAAGCTCTTCCCAATGGATCCCATATGAGGTTCAAGATTTTGCTGTCAAACCTCTTCAAAACCTTAAGTGTAATAAGATCTGCTCAATGTAACCGACATGAATTTCAGCAAACTTCTGTCAAACCTCCTCAAAATGATTACCATCTAGAGTGCCCATTTCTGCTCCACAAAATAGAAGAACCCTTTTGCATACACCATAATTTTTTTTTTTTTTTTTTTTTTTGCAGCAATTTATTCCTGTCATCTAGGCTATTGCTAACATCTCAATACCTGTTTTAGAGTCCAGTTGTCACCAAGATAAATGTTTTCTATTTTTAAAAACCTGTCCTTCCACCTCCTCTCTTCTTTATTTGATCTTTCTAAATATTGCATGCACTGAAAATCCCCAAAACATTTATATTTTGCATTTCAGAACATCTTGTGACAAAATTTATGCGCAATACCCAGTAATGAGTTCCTCCAACACCCTTTTTGTGGCATCCACATTGGCAATTTTCTGACTGAACATTTCCCTTTGCTTTTTTTCATGTCATCACAAGTTTTGTTTTGTGTATGCTGATTAAAATCACTCTCCTATTCATTCCATTCTTTTCTTTTAAACATTTGTACCACGAAATACCAAACTTGGTAAATATAACTGTTATAGAGACACTTTTTCAATTTAATATCCCATGTTTTTGAATTTACATGAAAGTGCACTTGGGAATACAGTATATTCAGTAGTACTGAATATACTGCTTACTAAATTGGCATATAAAACTAATAGACATAGAGAATACTACTAAAACATCAAAACCTTTGCCTACTCACCCTCTTATCCCATCCAGCAATCATAACACCCATAGAAAGACCATAGCCTTTATACTGGTACACCATATTAGCCAGTAATTTGGAGGCAGCAGCTACTGAAATTCTCTCTCGATTCCTGTGGGATGAAATTTTGTGTAACATTATGAAATCTTATATGACACATCAGTCTTGATAGTACTATACGTCATCCTCTTGTTCTCAGAATACCTTCCCAGCAATCAAATTCAAAATTTAAAATCATTAAACACATATGATTTCTGGAAAAACTTTAAATACTATCCATGAAGCAAGAACTAATGAAAAACCTACCAAAAACAATTAAATGGAAAGTATAGAATCTGATTATGGTGTCAAAATAAGCAGTACCGAACAACAATTAACAACTATCTCCCTTTCCAGTCACAATCATTTATGCATATACTAGACTGTCTATTTCTTTTTTCCATTGAACTCTTATTTTTTTTCTGCATATTTGTAAGAACACTTCTTTTTGCTACTGGTATTAGCACTGCATGTATTAGATCCATTACACCCCTTTCATTGCTCCCTTGTACATTCTTCCATTTAATAAAATATGCAATCAAGAGCTCAGTAATGGTCCTTCATTTGATCAAATTTTACCTCATATTCTTCTGAAAATACATGTCACTAAATTTCTTATGTATCTTGTGTACTGATTCTCTATTATCACAGTCCCAATAAGTTATTCTGGTACCTTTTGTCTTCATGAGGTTCTTCCATTTACTCTGTACACTATCTTAGCATTCTGTCAAATGCCTTCTAACCATTTACAAATACTTGATAGTATAACTTTATCCTTTTAGTGTAGCATTTCTGCCACTGCAACAAATTAAAGGTTACCTTTGAAATAATATCCCAGGTATGAAGCCAAAATGATATCTAGTAATTTTAAATTCCATTGACCTTACATCAACTATCTGCTCCCATACTTACATACCAGGTTACAACATTCTTACTGCTACCTCCTTTCCATATTGTGGTGTACACCTTATTATACTTGTATTCCTATTGTAACATTCTTCCTACTGTTTTAAATCCTCTTTAGTAACCAGTTCTTCAGCTGCTTTTAAATATCAGCTGCTTTTAAATAAATGCAAGTTATAACTGGTGGTTCCAGAGCCTTAACATTTTCTATCTCATGGATTCTCCTCACCTCTATGCTGTAGTTGACATTCTCTTTGTCTCTGTCAAATCTACATATTCCAGAACATTTTATCTCTTCTCTTAGTATATATGCTCAAATTGTTACCATGATTGTTTCAGGATTTCTTTCTTTCTCAATTTTAATTCTCCACAGGTATCTTTTGTCTTCTTTACCACTTTCATATATTTCACACATCTCTTCACTTCATCCACTATGATTTTCAATGGTTTTTTCTTCCCTGTGTTGAGATTCTAATTGTAACCTGCTCCTTTGCTTCTTGATACACTACTGTACTTCAGCAACCAATCAAAACATGATACAGTATATAATGCATATAGTACAATATATTTGGTCAATTAATATCTTGGTGTCTGATCTGGGAACAAGTTTTAAATTTTAAATCTTAGACAAAAGAGAACCATGAAATGCCTTATATAAAGTTACAATAATCATAACAGAAGCCTAACTAGGGTTGAAAGACTGGTAACATGCCCTTCCATTTTCTTTTAATAATAGAAAAGACCTTATAATAGCTAGTATTGATTTAAATTACAACTAATAAATAAGAAGGCAAACATACCTCTTATCACATTCTTTTTTTGTTGCACTGAATTAAGAACACTAACATCTTGAAAGAGAATATTTTAGCTGAGCAGCATAACAATGGTATTATAGAAAAATGACAAATTACCTGAGTTCATATAAACGACACTGCTTTGCTAAGACACGCTCCCAGTAAGTGCAGTCAGCTGCTCCTCCTGCCATTGTACCCAGCAAATAAGGGTTGATCTCAATAATCTTCTTAACTTGCTGAGAACCTGAAATAAAAGAGTTCACTCCCATCAACAGACACAAACATAATAACATTAAAGTGAAATGCATACATTAATATTTGCCACAAAACATCCAAACAGATTTTTTAAAATATATGTTACAAAAATATTTCTAAAAAACCATAAATTTTATCACAAATCCATGACAATCTTAACAAACCCTTGAGCCCAACTGATTCTACTTACAGCAGTCTTATCCTTTAAATCTTAAAGTCTAGAGCATACACTGTAATTTAAGATCTTAGTCACTACCCAGCATAGGCTATATATATTAGTACTATTGAAATAAGGAAGAAAGAAATATACAAGGCAAGAACACCAACACCACACTTTACAAAGTAAGCCACTAAACAAAGTAAGCCACTAAAAGATCACAACTGAAGAACTATACAAAAGTTTACTCTGGATTATACATGATACTAAGCTAAGCTTCCAAATGTGGTAGCCATTTTCAATTCTCATTGAAATACAGAAATATGAACATACTGTATATAGTAATAGTTTAACCATGTCATTGAACCAAAACTCTAACCCTTAACAGGGATGACCTATAATAAATAAATGAAAAAATGATATTGTTATGATACAATAAAGTTTGTTCATACTTACCTGGCAGATATATATATAGCTGTATTTTCTGAAGTCCGACAGAATTTTAAAAACTTCCGACACACGCAGTGGTCGGCCAGGTGGTTAGTACCCATTCCCGCCGCTGGGAGGCGGGTATCAGGAACCATTCCCATTTTCTATTCATAATTTTTATTTCCACTGTCCCCTGAGGGGAGGTGGGTGGGTACTTGATTATATATATCTGCCAGGTAAGTATGAACAAACTTTATTGTATCATAACAATATCATTTTGTTCATGAAACTTACCTGTCAGATATATATATAGCTGAATCCCACCTTTGGAGGTGGGAAGGGACAGAATAGAAGGATTTTGGGAAACAAATGCATGCAGATGATTTACATCTTGGTTCCACCTGTTAGCATAGCTGGCTTCGTGGTTACTGCCACGTAAGTCTGCTTGTGCTACTAGAGTTGCCAGCGAGGTAGAGACCTATATAGCTGGTGCACTCCAGATGATCTGTCAACAGGGGCGAGACCACGACGTGACTAGACCATATTGACCATACCATGAGGGCTAAGAAGTAAAATAAATATATATATAATATATATATCACCACCTGACCAACCTAGCCAAAGTTAAGGTGTGTTAACTAAGGCTTAAGAGTTAAGAAGTCGCCGTTGTCGGCGACTCAACAACTAAATTAAGAGCTCTTCCTAACCATTTTCTACAGGATAGGATGAGTGGTACTTCTTGCCCCAAGATTGTGTCTGCAGACACGTATGGCCCTAGCGAGCAGCAGATCTCATATGCCATCTTCACATCTCGCAGGGAGTGTGAAGTGAACACAGAGTTGCTTCGCTAAAACATGGTACTCAGGATGTTGCTGAGTGCCATGCTCTGTTGAAATGCTTCCGAGGCCGCGCCCTCACCTCGTGAGCATTCAGATAAAAGATTTCAAATCTTTGTGCAAACACAATGAAGGAGCATTTTTGAAAGAACTCCTTAACACTAAAGCCAGGCTGTTCTTCGATATGGGCAAGTCTGGTCTTTTTCGGAACACTGCAGATTGCCCGATTGACTTCGACTTTCTTGAGTTTTATGTAGATAAAACTTGAGAGACCCGACAGGGCACAGGACTCTCTCTGGCTCCTGCCCACTAACTTGTGCCATCCTTGCTTCCAAGCTCCTGGCCCAAGGACAAAACGGGTTACCATTCTTAGGCCACAACGGAAGGGTTAGAGAGCACACCGCCTTGTGTTCTCTAAAGCCAAAACTTGTGACGATGGCTTAAAATCTCACTAACCCTCTTTGTCGTATCTAGGGTGGTTAGAAGAAGGCCTTCCTGATCACATGCAAGAAGTTAACAGGTAGGAGAGGTTCGAATGCTTTGACATCAAGAACTTCAGACTACGTCTAAGTTCCATATTGAAAGCTTCGATCTGGACATGCACAGTCAGTCCGTCTGTACTAAAGTCAGGTGACCGACCAGTTGACCAGTCAGACGAATCAAGGACAGCAAGGCTGTACCCTGAAGACCATAAGGCACTATTCTTCGCTGAAGGATGAGTGTCTGGACTGCCTGGGCGATTCAATCTAAGCAAACCTTGGGGGTGTATCAACGCAACCCAACGTCGTCAGCGAATCAACTCCTGACTCGAGCTTCTGGTGCCAGGAGAAAGGAGCGAGGAGCAAAAAGGCGATTCAGTCCCGAAGGAAGAATGCCTGACAGTCCAACCTGGTCTCATGTTACACGATCATCGGGGGTGTATAAACGCAACCGACTTCGTCAACAAGAAACTCAGGGCTACTATATGTCGCCTGATCTCGCACGAGTGTCTGACTCCGAGAAAACAGGTGAGACAAAAAGTAGATGGTGAGCGAGGTTCGAGATTCCACAGAACTCAAAGATCGTGAAGGGCTTTGTTGTTTGACAGACGCAAATCTCTGAGCCCAAAGGCCGTCAACAACATATTTGCGTATTCTTTAATAGTTGTGACTGCCAGCTTATCCCATTCTTCAGACGGAAATGGAAGACGGTAATCTTATTCCTGTCAACATCTCGATAGCCTGAACGTAGTCAAGACTCAGAGCGGAGAGGTTATAGGTACCTTTCGAGTTAGAGTAGACCGACTCTCCTCGGAAAGGTCCTTGGAAAGTGAACTAGGAAGTATGTGACCCTCTGTGAATCCAGGGATCCTGAAGCCCAACATGGGGCGATCAGCGTCATTGTCGCTCCCTGTGACGTCATAAATCCTCTTATTACATTTCCTAAGCGATTGAAAAAGGGGAAAAGAGACTAATATCCATCCCCGTTCAATATCATAGGATGGCGTTTAATGGTACCGATCCCGGATCGAGAATAAGGGAGCAGAGAAGAAGAAGCCTCTTCGTCCTCAACATATCGAAGAGAAGAATGAAAGGGCGTCCCTAAAGTCTCCACAACTCTCAACTTACTTCTAAAGAAAGATTCCACTCGGAAGTCAATAGTTGCTGCCGTCGATCGAGACGATTCGTACGGACTTTCGCAATCCGGTAACGAACCTCTAGAGGATTGTTACATTCTACGCCTGTTGTTATAATAGGCTTTCTCGTAAACTCGAACAGGGACCGAGAGAAGATACTTCTTAAGATATGAGAGAGCTGTGGAATATCAGAGTTGATCTGGACCACTGGTTCCCAAAACTCGTTACGAGGACTGGAGGGACTACCGAATCGCTTTTACTTCTTTCAGATTAAGATCCAGGACATCTGAAACCCTATCCAGATGTCCGGCACCTTTCTATCACCTCAGGTGATAAACGCACTGAGAGATGTTCAGAATCATTCCTAGATCTTGAATAATATTTCAGTTTCCCGGTAGGAAAAAACTGTGGTCTGAATTGCAGTCTATTCGGGGAAACAAACTTCTTCAGGAAGGAAATGGTCCCCAGCAAGCTCATCCATTCCCTCCCCGAGTATGCTTACTTCCCTAATAAGGCTGCGCTTTGCCTAAGCAGGAGAGCATATAAAAGTGCAATGTTGCGGTAGACTCGTAGTTTCTATACCGTGCGGTAACGAGCACCGAAAGGATTAAGAGATAACTCTGTTGAACATAGTAAGGCAAAACGAATGCAACGTTTATTCATTCACGTAAGAAATCCCCTCAATCTTAGGCTAAAGTCCGTGATTGTAGGGCAGAGTTACAGTTAGTCAGTCAATCCCGCAGGAGAGACGTAACCGCCAGCACAGAGATACGGTTAGTCAGTCAATCCCGCAGGAGAGAGAGACGTAACCTACGGCGCATGACAGCGCCCGATCTGTTACTGGCTCGGTTGGACTGGAAGACAGACACAGCGTGACAGCAGCAGCCAGCAGCTTACGAACGTCGTCTCTTAACTTTATGTCTGGGTTGCCAGCTACCCTATTCTACGAAGAAATAGGTCCGTTATTTTTTGAGCCGAAAGACTCTCAAGCTGGTATATTTAAGCGAAACAGAAAACGCTAAATATATAGATGCGTTTGTGTCGTCAGAACACTACCATACAACGGTAAAAGATAAATCGGAAACTCCTGGAAGGCTGCAGGGAGTAACGATTAAATGTCCTTAAAAATAAAAGGCAATAGACCTCTCGGTTGCCATCCGAAGAGGTAACTACAGCAAGCGTATATGACTTGAACCAACCAGAAGTAAAATAACGCAAGGCAAAATATGAAATTATATCACAATAAAGTTTGTTCATACTTACCTGGCAGACATATATATAGCTGAATTCGGAAATACAGCTACATACATATCTGACAGGCAAGTTTCATGAACAAAACTTAAGAGAATCGAAGCAGTCAGCTCAAGCTTCTTATGTTACTGGACATAAGCGTTCATTGACGTAGTCTACAAGTCTATTTCTTGTACGAGTCTGCGAATGACGAATGAGAGCTCTTCCGAATCTTGTCAATAAGAGCTTATTCCCTTAAGCAATATCAAGTTAATGAGATGTTTGTCAATGAGAACTAACCCATTTACGGGACAAAGAGATATTTTGTCAATGAGGGGATACCCACTTACTTGACAAACGAAAGTATATTGTCAATGGGGGAAAGTCACTGAATGACAAAACGTAATCCAGGGAGTCAAGCATTTAATTTTTTTCGATTCTTCCCGTCTCAAACGAGGAAGGGGCAAGAATCCTGTTAAGAGACTGGGCTTACGGCAGGTAGAACGACGATGTTCAATTCGGCAGCGTAGTCCCGACTAGAAACTAACAAAATCTATCATCTGAAAAACCCTTTCAGATGGGCTAAAAAGCTTGCAAAATTATCCTGGGAAGAGGAAGAAACTCTCCAACCAGCTTCCTCTCCCGTATCACAACTAATGCCTGCTAAAGCTTAAAATTTATTGGCAGTATGGCAAAGGAAGTCCTGTCTTGCGCTTTCCTGAAGAGCGTCCTTTTGATGAGTGCCTTTGCAAGAATCCCACTGAACGTTGCCGAGAGTCCTGACGTGCAGGACATCGAGCCTTACATAACCCGTAACTGCCTTATCGCAAAGTCTTGACTGCGGTAGTGGCAACTTAAATTTATTGGCCGAATGGCAAAGGTTGCGGTAGAGCAAACGAGATCTTCCCTTGAGCTTTCCTTAACTCCATCTACCTATGCGAAAAGCAATATTAATTGACAGAGACCTCTTGAATTCACGAAACCCGATGTCTTGCTGGGTTTCGAAGAAGAAGTTGTCTGTTCACTTTAAACTTCCTCCGAAGCACTGCCTACTTCACATTCTTTGCAGGTGAGGTAGAAGGTATCACCGGAGGTAGAGGTAAAACTTCTTTAGGCCCATATCTGAAACAAGAGCTTGAAGAGTTCAACAGAAACGTTCAGCCAGGCGACACACCTGGCGTGCGCTGGTGCACGCTCGGCGTCCACTGGCGCGCGCTCGGCGTCCACTGGAACGCGCTCGGCGTCCACTGGAGCGTGCTCGGCGTCCACTGGAGCGCGCTCGGCGTCCACTAGCGCGCACTTGGCGTGCACCCGCGCGCGCCTGGAGTCCATCCGAGCGTCCCGGGCGTCCGCTCTCAAAAGCTTCCTGCTACTATGACTTCTTTTACGTATTTCTCGGTGGAAAGACGGACACGAGTTCAGGCGACGTTCGCCTTCTTACTTCTCACTGAAACGCATAACGAGAGAGAGAGAGAGAGGACGTGAAGCGTCCTCTTCTATAAAGCTTCTATTTAGAGGGCGCGAGTCCTTCCGAAAGCTCCAACCCCTGCATGGGGAGGACGCTTCGGAGGACGAGAAGCAATCTTTCAGGATTCGTGCACGCGCACGCACTTTGGCAGTCTGGGGATTTTCATCAGAAACTGCCGAAGGCACGCCAGATCGGTGGGGGTTCCTTGTAACCCTCCTTAGGCTTTCGACATGCTCCCTCCCCGGGTCCTGGGAGTCAAGCAGAGGTCCCGGCCTAGAGGCGAAACGAGGCCGATCTGACGCACCCTCCACTTCTGCACTTCACTTTTACTCTCTAAAGCAAGCACTTTCGATTCTAAGATACGAATCGAAAGAGTATCAGAGAAAGGGTAATTCCTCTACAGACACTGCTTAGGGCCCGAAGGCAACACTGCAGGGTTAGGAGTAACAATTACAGAAGTAGCACTTCACAGCAATGAAGGAGAGCGAGCACCTCTCGTAGACATATTCATAGCCGTAGGCATACTACAGGGTTAGGGCAAATAAAGTCTACAGGAAGGTTAGCAGGTTCACTACCCTGACTTTTGTTACTGATTAATTGCGTACATACGAATCATACGTCTTCCTTACGGAATTAGACATGTTTACTGATTAATTGCGTACATACGAATCATACGTCTTCCTTACGGAATAGACAAAGTCTCACACTCCTTACATGACAAATCTCAACAAAGAAGCAAGACCCATACCCCTCGTACATACCAAGTGCGGATCTACCGAAGCTTTCGGTAGCCACACCCTATCTTTGCAGACAACCCCGTCTGAAACTAGCCTAACTAGATTCAGATATTTTATGCAAAAATGAATCAAATTCAAATCAATTTAAGATAGCGTATGCCTGGCCACAAATCCAAGTAAATAAATCAAAAGACAATTAGGATACTTAGCGGCAATGAAGTTTCCAAAATCCTAAGACGGAGGTACTGAAAACAGGTGTTTTCAGCACCAGCGACAGAAAAATTATGAATAGAAAATGGGAATGGTTCCTGATACCCGCCTCCCAGCGGCGGGAATGGGTACTAACCACCTGGCCGACCACTGCGTGTGTCGGAAGTTTTTAAAATTCTGTCGGACTTCAGAAAATACAGCTATATATATATCTGACAGGTAAGTTTCATGAACAAACTAAAATATACTGTACTACGTTTACATCAAGGGATATCAACAATAACTTATTCTTACCAATGTATTGTCCTGATGTAGCCCTGGAATCAGCAGCCAATATTACACCACCATCAAACTTGAATCCCAAGGTTGTTGTTCCATGAGCAAAGTTGAGTTTGATCTTTCTGCCAGTTTCATCAACAAGAAACTCTCCAATCTGTGACTCAGACTGAAATAAAGATAAATTTCTCATTGAAAAAAAAAAAAAATCACTCAACTGCAGAATACTATACAATGAAACTCAACAAGACTATAAATCTATGGGAATTTGTCCCACAAGAATCTAAACCTTCCATCCATCATGTATGGAAGCCTCTTCCAATGAGAGAAACAGCTTTATGAAAATCATGGAGCTTGGGCTATTTTAACTTATTATTTGACATAAAGTTGCATGTTTTTATGTGCAAACAAAATGCCTGTATAATCTTGGCATTAAACATAGTCATTTAAGCAACCATGAGAATGATGACCTGCAGAACCTCCTGTACACCATGGCATGAGAAATGACCAAGATGATAGGGTTGTCTGCCAGTGGAACTTGTAACCTAACTCTTAAAAAAAAAAAAAAAAAAAAAAAAAAAAAAAAAAAAAAAAAAAAAAAAAAAAAAAAAAAAAAAAGGACTTAAATTCCTCTGTAAGACAGGAAGATCAGCTCAGTAGGTAGCATTTATTGCTAAATCCTAAACAGTTATATAAAATAACCAACACCCAACCCCTACTAAAAGATGGATGGAGTGTGTCACATCTCCAATTATTAAATACTGGAGATTATGCTCTGTAAGTAACTAACTTGCATCTGGCCTGGAAAGTAAGTGTTGAACTTTAAAACTTACTAACTTTTACAAGTTTTCCCATTATTGTTTAGTGATTTATGTTGGATGCTTTAATTTATCAGCATTTTTTACAATTTATCAGCATTTTTTACAAGTTTGAAATGTTGTGATGTTTTCTCCAGTTTTTTTTTTATTTCATTGTTAATAGGGGGTATTTGTTCTTTGGCAGAATGTTTCAACAGACCCATGATTGATTGGTGAAGATATGCTCTCGTAAAAAATGACAAAGTTATGTGTAACAGACTTCAGTGGAAAGTGGGTTGATTTAGAGACTAGTAGGGAGAAATTAATTACAATTCCCCACGTATCATACTTGCCAGGCAATTATTTACTTTTCTTTGGGGGAATGCTTAGAGTTTAATATCCCTATTCCATAACTTTGTTTTACATGATCACTTTTTTCACTCTATATTTAATTGGTGAAACATCAATACAATTGAATATTTATTAAGCATACCATTCAAAAGATTGAAGTTTTGTCACCAAAATGAGATATATGAAACCACCATACAAAGTAAAATAAGCATGTGAGGTCTTCGTAATATGAGTTCAAGGCAGTTTTTACATCCAATATGACATGATATCGTTGCGAGGGCCATTTGGTTCTACAATCGCGGCCACTTCCTTCCCAGCCTTCCCAGAGCTCATTTGAACAATATTTGCGTATATATGTAACGTTTATTAATATTACTCAAGATTATAGTTGTAATCAGTAACATTTGTTGCCTATACTAGTGAAAGTATGAGACATCTTATTCTCAGCAGTCATGTTTTGAATTGCAATGCATTTTTACCTTGTAATCAGTGGTTTTATCCTTACTGCCATCACAACTGAAACTCCACAGTGCTTATTTGATTGTAATTATACACATTTCGTTCTAAATTCGCTCCAATTTCCACTTGTAATACGTGTTTGTTTACAGCAAAGCCATGGAGGGAATAATTTTTCAGCCTTATTGTACTGACACTGTTGCCAATTGGTATGTATTTATCCTTCAAACTTGGGATTAGACTTACACAAAAACAGGAAGTAAGTGAATTTAGCGTAACTATTTGTAATATATACGTATACATATATACATAAATATTAGAGCAACTCTATCATTATTGCATTACTTTGACTGCTACAATTCATGGAAACAGTGTGTAAAGGCATCTGTGTATGTGCCAAGTTCCACTAAATTGGCAAAGATAATTTGCTTTTTCTTGCATGCAAACATTAAAGTTTAAGTTTATTTCAGCCATACAATTATTAAAATTTTCAAAGAAAGTCACAATAGTAATATAAAAGCAGTGAAAAGTGCTATAAAAAAAATACAACATTTTTGTTAAAAACAATTCATTAATTTGTTGTCTGCACAAGTGCTTTTGGCAGCCAGATGTACAGGGTGTCCATAAAGTCCTAGTACCATTACAAGTATTTATTGCTCAGAAACCATAACATAGAGTAATGCAGTTATCATTTCCTCAAGTTTACATTCAGAGCACTTCATTCTACAAAATACAGCATTAGTCTGTTATATGGTTTCTGAACAATACTTGTAATGGTACTGGGACTTTTTGGACACCCTGTAGAGTGAACAACACATCCTAGTTAATGATCACAGTAAAACCATAGAAATTTGTGTCAGAAATCTGGTTACTTTTACAACAACGAATATTTTCAAATGAGTTATCAGGAATACATAATAAATTTAAGCAATTCATAACCTTATTCTGGTGTTTAACTAATTGTTTGAAAGTTATCTAATGCACTCTTCTTCTTATTCTTCTTCCCAAACAATTACCATGTTTCCCCGGTTGCGAGTGCAAACACCTTCGATGTTTAAGATCATTGTGAAGAAAGTGTCTTGGCATCTATGGGTATAAGTGGTGTGCAGATTTAGCTCAGGAAATGGGAAGTTTGTTTTCACAAAAGACTCCGCAAACATATAGATGGCGCCAATCTTCCATATGTAAGGCGTTTTCAGTAAAAATTTTGAAAGCATCATGGAGGTAATTTAGCACTGCGCATGGCTACTTTCATTAACTTCTGATTTTTTTGGAAATTAATCTTAGCGATATGTAGGGAAAAGTACCGGTGTGTGGTGTACAGCTGCACGGTCACTTTCCCATAAAATAACTTTAGCACTTCTAGCATGATATTTCACGATATTTTTTTTATGTTGCATGAAACCAGTGGTTATTACGACGACTTTACGTGACTTCCGGACCATGTCGAGAGTGAACTTCTATCACCAGAAATACACATCTCTCACTCCTCAATGGAATGGCCTAGAATTGAACCCGCGATCACCGAGGTGGGATGCTAATACCATACCAACCACACCGCTGAGGTGCTTTAGCACTTCTAGCAACCTGATTTAGATGTCAGTCACAAGCCAACCTCCATGGAAGCAACACCTCGAGACTTCTACCGTCTCGAGGTGTTGCTTCCATGGAGGTTGGCTTGTGACCGACATCTCATTCAGGTTGCTATTAGTGCTAAAGATATTTTATGGGAAAATGACCATGCAACTGTACAGGTGGTCACCTGGCCACACAGCGGTACTTTCTCCTATATATCACAATGATTAATCCTATCCTGGGTTACAGGACTCGTTAAAGTACTTTTTCGGGAACGTGGCCACGCTACAGTACAGGTGGCCACCAAGTGGCCATTCAGTATTTTACCCTAATAGAGTAAACAATCACAGACGATCCATCGTCATCACGCTGGCCAGGCCTTATTCACTCGATATTTAATTGGTGAAACAAGAATATACAATTACAACTTTAAGCATACCTTTCAAAAGATTGAAGTTTCGTCAACATAATGTGATATATGAAAGCCCCATATGAACTAAAAAAAAAGCATGTGACGCTCTTCGTAAAATATGTTTTCAAGGCAGTTTTGAAATCTAATATGGCGCCAATCGTGTGGCTGGCCTGTCTAACCACGGACAATCCACCATCTTTCCTAGCCTTCCCAGCACTCATTTGAACAATGTTAGCACATACACATTTTGGTCTTAATCCACTCAAAATGAAGTTTTTATGATAAAATGTTATTGTCATGATACAATAAAGTTTTATGCATACTTACCTGGCAGATATATACTTAGCTATAGACTCCGTCGTCCCCGATAGAAATTCGAATTTCGCGGCACACTCTACAGGTAGGTCAGGTGATCTACCGCCCCGCCGCTGGTGGCGGGAATAGGAATCATTCCCGTTTTCTAAGACAGATTTTCTCTTCCACCTGTCTCCTGAGGGGAGGCGGGTGGGCCTACACGTATATATCTGCAGGTAAGATGCATAAAACTTTATTGTATCATGACAATAACATTTTTATGCATTCAACTTACCTGTCAGATATATACTTAGCTGATTGGCACCTTTGGCGGAGGGTAAGAGACAGCTAATCTACTGAAATAGACAGGAAACAACATATGTTGTAGGTAATAAAAATAAAAACCTTGATTCCTACCTGTGTTAGCGAAAGACTTCATGGCTACTGCCTAGGAGCCCGTATCGCTTCAAGAGCCTCAGCGAGGTAGTGACCTCATGCTAAGAGTTCTTGATGGTCTGTTACCGGGGTCTTACCCACTTACGCTTCAGAACCTTAGGATCTTTGTCAATGGGGTCCTATCCACTTACATGACAAAACACCTTGCCTATTGGCATGATCATAGAGCACGACACTAATCCCGATCACCTGATCCTCATTGGGGTTAGTACTACGATTGAAAGGAGTCATCCCCGGACATCCTTTCAAGCAACCCACAACTCAACAACAATATTAAAACTAATTATTAAAATATTAAAAACCAATTTAAGGATCAGCGTCTGCTCCATTTCCCAGCATAGTATCCGCTGATACATAAGGTCCAAGAGAGAAACATTTATCATATGTTATTCTAACATCCTTTAAATAGTGGGATGCAAATACTGAATTGCACCTCCAATAAGTTGCTGCTAAAATGTTTCTCATGGACATATTCTTCGTAAAAGAAAGGGAAGTTGCCACAGCCCGGACTTCGTGAGCTTTCACTCTCAGCAGCTTTAAAGAGTTCTCTTGGCAATTCCTATGAGCTTCGGTAATTACATTTCTGACAAAGAATGCCAGTGCGTTCTTTGACATCGGTCTCTTGGGGTTTCTTACCGAACACCAAAGACCTTGTCGACATCCCTGAAGCTGTGTCTTCTTTTCTAAATAAAATTTTAAGGTCCTGACTGGGCAAAGGGACCGATCCAACTCTCTTCCTACCAGAGAAGAGAGTCCCTTGACTTCGAAACTTCTAGGCCAAGGTTTAGAAGGGTTCTCATTCTTCGCTAGGAAAAGATCCTGGAAAGAAATGACAGCCGAGTCTTTTCTAAATCCCACCCGAGAGTCCAAAGCATGCAATTCACTGATCCTCTTAGCAGTTGCTAGAGCCAACAGGAATATGCATTTGCTAGTAAGATCTCTGAATGAGATTTTATCTATAGGTTTGAACCTGTCCGACATCAAGAACTTTAGGACAACGTCCAGGTTCCAACTCGGGGGAATTGATGATCTCAATTTTTTAGTCTCGAAAGACCTGATGAGATCATGAAGATCCTTATTATTCTCGAGATTCAGCCCTCTGTTTCTAAAAACAGCTGAGAGCATGCTCCTATATCCTTAATAGTTGATACGGCCAATTTGGTTCTTCTCTTAAGAAGAGGAGAAAATCCGCGATTTCGGTTACAGAGGTATTGGAAGAGGACAGCTTCTTCGACCTACACCATTCTACGGAAAACTTTCCCACTTCGATTGGTAGACCCGCAGGGTAGAGGCTCTGCGGGCTCTAGCAATTGAAGTTGCCACTTTCTTTGAAAAGCCTCTCGCTCTGACCAGTCTTTCGATAGTCGAAAGGCAGTCAGGGAGAGACTTTGGATGTTTTTGTGGAACCTCTCGAAGTGGGGTTGTCTGAGCAGATCTGTCCTGTCTGGTTAGAGATCCTTGGGGAAGTCCACCGTCCATTCCAGTACCTCTGTGAACCAGATTCGGGAAGGCCAAAAGGGAGCAATTAGAGTCATTCTCATTCCTTCCGATGCCACAAATTTTCTTACTACTTCCCCCAGCAATTTGAATGGGGGAAAAGCGTATGCATCTATGCCTGACCAATCCATGAGGAAGGCATCGATCGCTGTGGCTCTGGGATCTTCTTCTAGCGAGCAGAAGTTGTCTATTTTCCTGGAGAGGAACGTGGCAAACAGGTCGATCTGGGGTCTCCCCCAGAGTGACCATATTTGTCTGCAGACTTCTGAGTGGAGCATCCACTCTGTCGGGAGAACCTGGTTCTTTCTGCTCAATCTGTCTGCCCTTAGGTTTTTTACTCCTTGGACAAACCTTGTACGCAGAATAATGCCCCGTTCCTCTGTCCAGGTTAATAGAGCTCTCGCTATTTCGTTCAGAGAGAAAGAGTGAGTGCCCCCTTGATTCCGGATGTAAGCCAGAGCTGTGGTGTTGTCGGAATTGACTTGAACTACCGCCTCTCTGACTTCCGCTTCGAAGTATTCCAGGGCTAGATGAATTGCCAGGAGTTCCTTCGCATTGATGTGCAGAGTAGTTTGTTGTCTGGTCCAAACCCCTGCTACTTCCTTTGGACCCAGTGTTGCTCCCAACCTGTTTTCCGAGGCATCGGAAAACAACACTCGGTGAGGGTTCCGAATCAAGAGGGACACCCCTTCGTTCCTTGTTAATGGGGTTAACCACCACTCTAGGTCTGATTTTATCCCCTGTTGGATGGGAAAATTGTCTGACAAGTCTCCTGTCTTTTGACTCCACATCCTCTTTAGATAAAATTGCAGAGGTCTGAGATTTAATCTTCCCAGGGAAATGAACTGCTCTAACGAGGAAAAGGGTGCCCAGCAGACTGAGCCATTCCCTCGCCGAGGTCCGTTCTTTCCCTAAGAAGTTCGAGATCTTTTCTAAGCCTCGAGTAATTCTGTCTTGAGATGGAAACGCCCGAAAACCCCGAGAATCCATCTGTATCCCCAGATAGACTATGTTCTGTCTGGGGATCAATTGTGATTTCTCGAGGTTCACGAGCAGTCCCAAAGATTTTGTCAAGTTCAAAGTCTTCTCCAAGTCCTTCAAGCACTGAATTTCCGATTTTGCTCTTATTAGCCAATCGTCCAGATAAAGGGATATATCCCCTCTAGATGTAGCCATCTCGCAACGTTCATCATTAGCCTCGTGAACACTTGAGGGGCCGTTGAAAGGCCGAAGCATAGGGCTCTGAATTGATATACTTTCCCCTGCATCATGAATCGGAGATATTTCTTCGATGATGGATGCAGGGGGACATGAAAGTATGCATCTTGTAGATCTAAGGAGACCATCCAATCTCCTGGACGAAGAGCCGCAAGAACCGATTTTGATGTTTCCATAGAGAACTTTGTGTTCTCCACAAATCGGTTCAATGCGCTCACATCCAGGACCGGTCTCACCCTCCCGAGGATTTCGGAACCAGAAAAAGACGGTTGTAGAATCCTCGGGAATGCGGATCCCGAACCACTTCGATGGCCTCCTTTTGCAACATCTGTTCTACCAGTTGCAATAATGCTTCTTCTTGGCAGGGTTCCCTGTATTGGGCTGACAGTTCCCTCGGGTTTCGTAGTCAAGGGGGAAAAGGGAGGTCTGTCCTCGAAATGGGATCATATATCCCTTTGTTACCACGGAAAGGGACCAAATTTCTGCCTGTCTCCGAGCCCATTCTTCGGAAAATTTCCGAAGTCTGGCTCCTACCGGTGCTTGAAGGACTGTTGTCTCATTTAGCTCTCTTGATAGGTCTGAAGGAAGGCCTACCTCTCTTCTGCACTCCTCTTTTCTTAAAAGAGGGTCTGGCCGAGGTACTTCCTCGAAAGGGCTGTTGAGGAGCCCGAGTCTCTCTCTTAATAGGATCCGAAGTCCTCGATTTCTTTGCAGATTGGGCCAACAGATCTTGTGTGGCCTTTTCTGTCAAAGAATGAGAAATATCTTTTACAAGATTTGAAGGAAACAATTGGTCCGACAGAGGAGCATACAGAAGAGATGACCTCTGAGTAGGAGTAACTGCTTTCGTCAGAAAAGAGCTAAATAAGACTCTCTTCTTCAGAATACCAGTACCAAACAGAGAGGCCACCTCTCCCGATCCATCCTGAACCGCCTTGTCCATACAGGAAAGAACACTATGAAGGACTTCTGGACTAAGAGATTCCTCCTCTTGTGTCTTTTTGGCCAACACCCCAAGGGACCAGTCTAAGAAGTTAAAAACTTCTAAGACATTAAACAATCCCTTGAGGAGATGGTCCATCTCAGAAGTCCCCCATGTGATCTTTGCTGATGACAAGGCTTGTCTCCTAGACGAATCTACCAGATTCGAAAAATCTGCTTCGGCAGTGGACGGGAGGCAGAGTAGACCCCGTGGTTTGCCCGGTCTCGTACCAAATTCCCTTCTCCCTGATAGTCTGGAAGGAGGGCAGGTAAAGACTGTCTTCCCCGCCTTCTCCTTGGATTCCAACCAATTTCCTACGAATCGGAGAGCCTTGTTCATGGAAATGGTTGGCTTCATTTTAATAAAAGATGATTGTTTCGGGACCTTCGTGCTTGTAAACAAGGACCTTGGAGAAGGAGGAGCAGTAGGGCTTAAAGAGTCCCCAAACTCTTGAAGTAAGAGGGCTGCCAGCGTCTTGTAATCTGACAAACCCGGAGCCGAGTGATTTTCAGAGTCCGAAATCTCTTCCAAATCCAATTCCGAAGAGGATTGTTTATTTCCAGTAGGAGACTGGCCTCTTGCAACATCCACCCCACTTTCGCAAGAACGACGACCGCTTGTGCGATAACTTGCGTCCCTACGAGAGATAGGTTGATCCTGCAAAAACGACCTTATCCTTCTCCTGGCAAGAGCGATGGCCGCTTGTGCGACACCTTTCTCCTCTGTCAGACGAAGGATGTCCTCTCCTATCGCTTTCTCCGGAACGACCTATGTCCTGACAAGGAATACGGCCGCTTGTGCGACAACTAGAGTCCTTGTCAGGTAAAGGTTTATCCTTCCGAAAGCCAAACAAATCTTCCTGGCTTAATTGTCTTTTGGAAGAAGTTCGTCTCTTATTTGTCACTTGTGGCTCATTGCGCCGGGTTGACGCTCGTGATTCCTTGCGCCAAGCTGGCGCTTCTGGCGCATTTCGGCAGGGTGGCGCTTCCGGCGCTTCTGGCGCATTTCGCCAGGCTGGCTCTTCTGGCTCTTTCTGACTCGTATGGAGTCTCAAAACTCATCTGGCGCATCTGGCGCATTGCGCCAGGTTGGCGTTTTTGCGCACATTCTTCCTACTCCTCGAGTATAAGCCGAAAACTTCCGTTTCTTCTTTCTTTCCCTTCGTCTTCTTTATAGGAAGGAAAGAGTCCTTTTCTCCTGGGAGTTTCCTTAGTAAAAACTCCTACTAAGGCTGAAAGTTTGCTCCTGACATTTAGGATAATTTTTGCAGCCGCACTCTCTTTTTCCTTCCCTGATTCAGGTGAGGAATGTCTCGAAGCGGAAGGAAACTCCGATTTCCGTTTAGGCACCAATCTCCTTTTCTTCTTCTCACAAGGTGATAGATCGGAGAAAAGCTCAGGGCTTGAATCTAAAGTAGGAGCCTTCCAACTTCTCTTTAAGGGGCGTGACAGTTCATCAGAACTCCATCCCCTTACATTCGGTGAAGAATCTGACGAAGAAAAACACTTCTTTAGGATGCTTTTCGATAGCGATCCTTGGCAGTTCGGGTCGTCACAGAATCTGCCGAGGGGAGCCTGATCGTGGGGATTCTCCGTAACCTCCGTAAGGCTTTCGACATTCCTTCTCCTCTGGGCCTGTGAGCTTGGAAGAGGTCTAGGCCTGGAGCGAGACAGAGCCGATCAGACGCACCCTCCACTGCACTAGGGACACTTAATTCACTTAATCACTATCACTGTGCTTACCTTTCAACGTTCAGCATTTGACGTTCCATCGTTTGTAGCGCCAGCTTTAAGATCTGCCATTTCCGTTGCCGGATTTGCAGTCTTAGTACTAGAGGAAGAAGATAGAGGTTTAGGGTTAGGTGTTAATTTAATAGCTCGTTAGAGCGAGACCTACTTACGCTCTGGGAGGAAGCCTTCCTAGCCCTATCCATATCTAATTTCCTTAAATATGAATTAAATTCTTCCATTCTTCCTCATTCATATTTACACATTCATCACGGTGTTAGAAATTGAAACATTCATTCCTTCTACACCCCTTACAAACTGTGTGAGGGTCTACCGAAGCTTTCGGTATCCTCACATGCATCCCTCATTTACACACTGTCTTCTAACCGTAAAGCTAGAATCCGCATCATGAGAAATATTCAAAACCAAGTCAAAAAACAGTCCACAAAAGCGTATGCCAAGCCAGAGATCCAATACGTCACCAAAATGACAATTTGTCGAAAATTGCATTTTTCCTAACTATACAAACCTGAGGTCCTTTAACAATAGGAAGTAGCCAGCGGCAGCTGGAACGGTCGTAAGCTTCGAACAAGGGGAGAACGGTAGTTAACTGCTTGTCCGACAGTCGCGCGGAGGTAAACAAATCACTTTTGCTTTTGGCCCATGCAAAATACGCAGAGTGAGGGGTGGCATGAGGAGGGACTATATGTAAAGGACCTCAGGTTGTATAGTTAGGAAAAATGCAATTTTCGACAAATTGTCATTTGTTCCGATACGTAATACAAACCATCGGTCCTTTAACAATAGGAAGACTCACTTCTTGGTGGGAGGAATCTGAGTCTTTTGATGAACAGACTGGTGTTCGTCCATCCCTGGAATGCCTCCCTGGTCGTAAGAGCGAGGGAGGGATCCAAGCCTCTGTCCGATTGATCGGGGTGTGCACCGCAGGATCAATGGTCAGACCTCTGGGCCGAGTACTAAGAGAGAGGCAAGCGTATCTCTTCGTACCAGCAAGCAAGAACTTGTTCCTGTTTGCAAGAGGCAACATAAAGTATGGGTTGTCTCAAGCTGGCATCCACTTCCTCCCCCTTGTTGGAGGAAGTGGTGGATATACGCTCCTATCCCTAGTGAAAGGGATAGGATGGGGCTCTGTTGAGTAGCTCACCTGCATCTTGTCCTAATCCAGCAGGGTGACGACCGTGTCCCTCTAACCACAGGTAGAGGGGAAGAAAAAGATGGGAAGAGGAGCCAGTCACACTCTCATTCACTCATCCATTACGGTCACACCAGGACTCGATGCTGTTCAGCCTGCGAGGGGGTCTGGGTTCGCTACACAACGTGTTGAGCAGCCACCACGGGTCCCAAGGAAAAGATCCAAGGACCTGTGGGGCAATATCCCGAAGGTAGAAGGAAGGGCATGTGGTCTGGTTGGACCAGACCCCTGCCTTCAGTACCTGCGCCACGGAGAAGTTCTTGCGGACAAGGCAGCATCTCCTTCGCATCGAAGGCGGTGAAGTCCATTAGGGAGGGATTGTGAACGACTCGAACCATCGTCAGGGACCGAAGGGTTCTGAGTCTTCGCTACGAAGTTCGGTACGAAATCGAGCGTCACGGATCCCCATCCCCTGGATGCTTGACTTCGCAGGAGAAGTCATGCAGTTCCTCAGAGGAAAAGAAGGAAATAGTCGCATGACCTATTCCTCTTCTCTACTTCGGTGATGTCCAGTACCCATACTGGTCTGTCCGTTGCCACGAAGTCTCTGCATCATCCTATCCCCATGCAGCGAAGTTCTCGGTAGTGGATAGGACACCGACACTCCATGGTGGGTGTCAATGGTATGTGTACTGTGACAAGCTATTAAAACGAAGTAATGATTGCTGTGTAACAACCGAACTAAGTCAACAGCGTAGTTCGTAACTGACTCGGGCGCTCTGACAGCTGCCGACTGACTGCGTTCGGGTAGGAGGCAAGTTGTCAAAGCATCCGAGTAAGTCACGTGACCTTCGCCTTAAAAGGGTTATGCCGAGAGACCAAACAAATAATGTATTTGTTTGTCACCAATGCCGGACAGCGAGGTGATGATTCTCTTAAGGCATGTGCCAAACAGGCGAAAGTCAATTGCCTTCTAGAGACCGAGGTCCCTGAAGGCAAAAACATCTCATGGTTGTTGAATCTCAGCTAAGGGAGAAACAACCACTATGTACCGTTGAAGACGAAGGTAGATATTGAATGCAACCTACGTCTTCACAAGACGAATCGAGAGAAGGATTCTCAAGATTCATAACCTGTGCTTACAAATGACTGAAATGCTAACCGCTATTTCATTGCTGTCGGTGAGAAGTCGTAGTTGCAATGAAAGCGGGGCGTTCTTCAGTAAGTGAAAACACAGGGGAAAACGCCTGAAGAACTGCTTCTATGGGCTGAACATTTGGAAGTAGAGCTGTCAGGTCGGAGAGTAGGCGATGTCTTCTGACAGATCTCGTAATTCGGGTTGAACAATGAACAATTGTACACCTACGAATACGAGATATTTTTGAAGACAAACTCAGATGTCTGCAAAATCATTCGCATTATCGCAGTGCGATGCATGCTGGGAGACTTGTACAGATTCTGTTACCGTGCGGTAAACAGAAAGATGAAAGAGTCCAAGAGATATCTCTATTGAAAATTCTCGCAATGTCGAAGGCGATGGACTCTAGCGTCACAGCAGTAAATGGTCCTTCATTATTGCGAGAATCCCATTAATCAAGAGACCTAAGTCCATGATTGTTGGGCAGAGATACGGTTCGGTAGTCAATCAAACCAGGGGAGAGAGAGACATAACTGACCGTGCATCTCGGAGGCCCAGCTGATACTGAGCTGCTGTCAGGCAGTTCAATACGTAGTAGTTGAGCCTGAGCTCTCGCCGACTCGTCATCCTGAGTTGCCATGTAATCCATTATTCCATGAAGGAATGCGTTCGGCTAGAACTACCGAGCATAAAAGATATGCTCGAGCAATTTATATTTAGGCGAAACGAATTTCGGTAAATATAAAAAGTTGAAATGGTGTTGTCGTGACAAAACCATAAGTATATAAAATTGAAACTGAAAACTCCTGGGAGGTTGCAAGCAACCCCGAGTTGCAGTTCAATTAGAATACTTCTCTTCTAAGTCGCAATCCGTAGATAAACTAGGATATGCGCCTACCCCTCGGACAATTCAACTGCTTAGTAGAATCATGTCGCGAGGTTAATATACGTAGTATATTTGTAGGATTCTGAACAACGATCTCCATCCTAAATTTCTTTCCTCAAGAAAACAAAATAAGGATTGGAGATCGACCACCTTCGATCTCTATCAAAGAGTTGAAGGAGAAGTCTTCCTTGAAGGAAAGCTTCAATGGTGAACAGAATACTAAGACGATAGTTCAAGCCAAACTGGATATTCCCGTCCGATCTTCTCTATTCCAGGTTGGTCGCCTACTGTAAGATAGTTTCTTTCATCAGCAGTCTTCTTCCCAATGCTAGAAATTCCAGGAATTCGAGCATAGGCGAGGTTCCCGATTATCATGTAACATCGGGGATTCTCGTCTCGCTCACTTTAGACCGTGGTCTCGCCTAAGTGTTTGGAGATCGTAAAAAACTCGAACACTCTGAATGCGCTAGAAATTCCTTAGAATTCTAAGCAGTCTGCGAAACCCCCACCGAATTCGTCAAACGATATCGGCTGGTGGTCCTCTCGATTCCCGTAGAAATCGAGAATGGGGCAGGATCCCTCCTCAACGACCGGGCTTACGTCAGGTAGGACCCGAAGGTCCCCCCGGTAGCGCAGTCCCGACGTGGGATCCTACAGAGAAATCTCTGTAGGATCCCTCCCCTTTCCCTCGTAGCCGTAAGGAGAGAGGGAATGGGGGAGGAATTGGATACTCGCTCGCCTTCCCAGTGGAACTAGCAGTTGGAGAAGAATAGGAGCAGCCATCGCCTTGCGGCGATGGTCTCTCAGAGTCTGGGAAAACGTATCGTCAGGAGAAAAGCGTTTTCCCCCGCGGAGGGTTACGAACTCTCACTGTAGGTAAGGTCTGCCGCCACTGTGAACGTCGTCTGGGTGGGGCTGATCGACACCTGACGGGGGAGAGCCGATACCGTCCTCCGACTCATTCCAGTCCTCGTCGAGGTCGAAACCTCTCAGGAGGACGAAGGAGTATTTAAATACGGTGTCCGAAGACACGTAGAAACGCCGCTGTCGCAGTAGAGGAGGTGGAAGTAGCTTGATCGACCGGCCAGAACTGAGCGAGCCTTCTTGTCCGGAGACGAGAGACTCTGGTTCGAGACAGAATCGGCAAGCTCCGATCGCGGCAGACCCACCGTCGGTTTGGGTTCCCTCTCGGGCCCCAAAACGACTCGAGCAGAGACGTGGGCTCTGCTGGTGGGAGCGGCAATCCTTCCGCAAGGTCATTATGCTGACGAATCAGCTTAAGACTTCTGTAATCTCCTCTGTATCTCGGGAGTAACCGCGTCTTGCGGAGTAGGACCGTCCAGTCCTTCCAACAAGAACAGATCCCGAGATACTCCTCCTTCCGAAGGAGGGAAAAGCGGCAGACCCCTGACGGTCGCCTCCAGCTACTTGCACGTATGTCCTGGTCGGTCCTAGAACCGTGCCTGGTCCATACGGCGTCATAGCGGGATCGCGAGCGGCGCACCTCTCGCGATCACTCATAGGTACCTCGCTCCTCCCGGTGTAGCCCGAGGAGGTTGAAGGTACAGGAGAGGCAGACCTGACGCCCCCCCCTAGCTCGCTGGCAGGACCAGCGTGCTTGGAGGGCTGCTGCTGATCGTCAACCCGCGGTGGCGATCGAGCAGCAGGCCTAGCCTTGCCGCTCGCCTGGGGCGAGAGGCTCGGCTGAGAACGTCGACGCTGATCTCTAGCGTCAGGCGAGCTGTTGCTGGTTACCATCTCGCCCGGTCCCGATGGGAGCGGCGTCAGGTGACCTGCTAGGTTCACTGTCGCGGTGAGACCGGCGAGCGTCCTCTCGGCGCGTCGAGCCGCTGGTACCAGCCGTGGGCTGGTACCGACGGCCGCGGGGACCCCTTCCTCGCCTCAACTCGTGGCTGGTCAGCGACCGTCCACGTCAACCGAGCAGCCAGCTGGTCGCTGCGAGAGCGTCCACTGGCCTGACGAGCGTCGTCTGCACGACTCTCGTCATCTTCTGCTCCGCGCTTCGGTCTTGACGGCGAGCGAGCTCGGGCGTCAAGACTTTGGCTGGACGGTCTCCCGCGGGAGACCGTCCACTCGGTACTTCTCGCTAACGAGAGCCGAGGCGGATCCTGGTTTAGCGGCAGAACCGCTAGAACCGGCGAGGAAGTGCCAGCCGAAGCTGGTACTCCTCTGGTCCCGTCTTCTTCTCCTTGGTAGAAGAAAAGACGGGCCCTGTTCCGAGGGAGCAGGAGGACCAGCAGAAGAGCTCCCCGAATCGCCGGAGCGAGACGGGCCCTTAGAAGGTCCCGAAGGAGCCTTCTTAGGGGGGAATACCCGGGTTACCAGCTGGTCGCTGCAAGAGCGGCGCTGGCTGGCAAGAGTCACCTGAGCGCTCTCACCAGCCTTCTGCTCCGTGCCGCGTCTTGGCGCCGAGCGAACTCTGGCGCCGAAACTTGGCTGCACGGTCTCCCGAGGGAGAACGTACACTCGGGATCTCTCGCGAACGAGAGACCGAGCCGGAACCTGGCGTAGCGGCATCGCCGCTAGCACCAGGCGAGGAGTACCAGAGCTAACGATACTCCTCTGGTCCCCGTCTATCTCTTCCTTGCGGAAGGGGAGACGGGCCCCGCTCCCGAAGGAGCAGGAGGACCAGCAGAAGGACCCCCCGTCCCACCGAGGTGGGACGGGCCCTTAGAAGTTCCCGAAGGAGACTTCTTAGGGGGAAGGCAGCCTTCTTCTTCTTCGGCTTATGGGCCTTAGAAGTCGAAGGGGAAGAGGCAGCAGCAGACGATGAAGACGAAGATGACAGCTTCCTCTTTCCTCTTCCTTGTCAGCTCACGCAGGACAGTCGTCAGGTCCTCCATCCAGGCCGGAGCCGGGGCTATTGCCGAAGCAACACGGCCGACTGCACCTGTCCGGAAGGACCTGGGACTGGGGAAGACACACCGTGGCAGGACCAGCATGGACAGGCACAGGAACAGGAGCGACAGGAACAGCAACCAGCTCAGGAGCGGCAGGAACAGCGGCAGCGGTAGACCCAGAAGGGACAGCCAAGCCAACAGCGGGAATCACATCAGCGGCAGGTACGGCAGGCCCAGCGATCGCCTCGTAGAATCATCGGCAGCCAGCGGAACCTGGGTCCTGGCGCCCGGTCCGGGGCGAGCTGCTGGAACAGCGGAAGTCTGGGGCAGGCAACACGAAGAAAACAGGCGGCGGCGGCAACCCCACCTCGGTACGGCTGCGGCCCTAGTAGCGGCAGACGGCGTCATCGACACAGCATGGGAGTGTAGACCAGGAGCAGCAGCAATAAGCGGCCGTGGTAGTAGTGGAGACCGCCCCCAGACCTCGCTAGACGCTGCAGCAGCCCGTGGATGCTAGGCACGCCCCTGCCTGCCCCGCGGTGGTCCATACCTGTCCAAGGTCGTCTCCCACGGATGTAGCACCTGCGGTAACATAGATAGATTAGTAAGATGGGTTCCCTCACGCACGGGGGGAAGACATGCCCCACCCCGAACGCAAGGAAGACCCAAATACAAAATACAACGAAAAAGCTGAGCGGGGGCAGGAAGGAAGACGAAAGAATCGGATACCAAGGGAGTCGCGGGAGAGCTTTCCGACGACTTCCTGGCAGACCTTCGCTTCCCCTACCCCCGCACAGCAGTGAAAAGTAATATGAAAAATGAAACAGAATACTGCCCTTGCGATTCACTTCATAGAACTTAAAGGGGAAAAGATCAATTCCCAGGGTAAGAACGGAAACTTGATCCAATAATAGATGCTATCATAATATATATATGAAAATGAAACAGAATACTGCACTTGCGATTTCATTTTCACTAAAAAAATCGTAAGGATCAATTCAGGGTAAGAACGAAAATTGATCAAATTAAATTTCATGCAAATAAATAAATGAAAAATGAAAAGAATATTGCAATTGCGAATCCACTTTCATTGCATTCTATAATACAAAATTAAAAGGCTCGTGCCGAGCGCAAACAATCTCGGTAACGAACGCACAGGGCAAACATATAATGAAAAGAGTACTTACATTTTCAATTACACACTTTCGCCCACAATACATGACTCGGTGCGAGCGCGCCCGCCCTCGGCACCGAGGCCATAATTCAAGGGTTCAATTCATGAAAAGAGAGGAAATCGCCGCATCTACGGCGATAACTCCATGTTGGTTCATAATTAAGTAATGAAAATGAAAACAGTGTACTTACAGTTTCATTTTCAAGTCAAACAAACCATTAGTAGAAAACACAATATAAACAAAGCATACGACGATGAAGCGGGCAGAGAAGCGATGACGAACAACGTCCTTCACACCCGCGGCCGAAAGCAAAAGTGATTTGTTTACCTCCCAGTCGCGCGGCGCGCGATGTCGGACAAGCAGTTAACTACCGTTCTCCCTTGTTCGAAGCTTACGACCGTTCCAGCTGCCGCTGGCTACTTCCTATTGTTAAAGGACCGATGGTTTGTATTACGTATCGGAACAAATAACCGGCTTAGAAGATCAATAGCGATGAAAAATACGAAAAATCAAATCAGGAGTAACAACAACAATGTTGCTGTCACGGCCGATAGAGAAAATCTGTCTTAGAAAACGGGAATGATTCTACCTATTCCGCCACCAGCGGCGGGGCGGTAGATCACCTGACCTACCTGTAGAGTGTGCCGCGAAATTCGAATTTCTATCGGGGACGACGGAGTCTATAGCTAAGTATATATCTGACAGGTAAGTTGAATGCATAAAACAAAGTTTAATGTATACTTACCTGGCAGGTATTATATATAGCTATATTCTCTGTTCCACCTGGCAGAAATTTTCAAAACTCGCGGCAAACGCTAGTAACCTATTAGTAGTTCAGGCAACCACCACCCCGTTACCGTGGCGCTAGCGCTAGGAAACGTTCCCAATTGGGCAGATTTTCTCTGAACCCTGTCCCCTGAGGGGAGGCTGGGAATTAATTATATATACCTGCCAGGTAAGTATACATTAAACTTTGTTTTATCATAAAAAACTTCATTTTAATGTATGACACTTACCTGGCAGGGTATATATATAGCTGATTGACACATTTGGAGGTGGGCAAGGACAGCAACCATCCTTAGAGTATAAAAATATTATTAAAATATTATTAAAACTCCAGGTTCCTTACCTGCTAAGGTAGCTGACTTCATAGGTCCTGGCCTCTAAGCCTGCTTAAACTTAGTAGCTCTCAACAAGGAAGTGTCCTGTATGTTGAAGAAGCTAAGACTGGAACTGACAACTGGACGTGACCAATGTGTTGACAGAACCTTACAGCCCTCTTATGCCACGGCATTCAAGCTAGTAACAGATCCATTTACCTGAACTACACACACACCATCACGTATCATACTCAACAAGACTGAGAAAAGTACCGCACACTTTTCTCAGACGACCAATAAACACAAACACCATCACCTAATAAAATCAACTAGCTTAAAAGAAGGTTATGGGGTAGTAACTCCTTTGCCCAATACTGTACCTGAGGACACGTATGGACCTAGCGTCTGACAATTATCAAAGGTTGTCTGAACGTCCCTAAGATAATGAGACGCGAATATTGAATTAGTTCTCCAATATGTAGATTCAATAATTTCCTTGAGGGCTAAATTCTTTTTAAAAGCTAATGAAGTCGCCACTGCCCTGACTTCATGAGCCTTCACTTTCAAAATACCAAAGCTCTGCTCTTCACACAACATATAGCTCTTTCTTTAATTAACTCTCTTGTGAAGAAGGCTAGAGCGTTCTTCGTCATGGGTCTAGTGGGATCTTTAACTGAACACCACAGAGCATCAGACTTCCCTCTGATAACTCTTGTTCTTTCTATATAACATCGCAACGCTCTTACTGGGCAGAGAACTCTTTCTTGCTCTTGACCCACCAATTCAGCTAGACCCAAAACTTCAAAGGATCTTGGCCAAGGATTAGCTGGATTCTCATTCTTGGCCAAGAAACCTTCTTGGAATGAACACACTGCATTGCCATGTCTCCATCCCACCTTCTTCGATATGGCCTGAAGCTCACTAACTCTTTAGCAGTTGCTAATGCTACTAAAAAAGATAGTCTTCTTAGCAAGATCTCTCAGAGAGGATTCCTCTAACGGCTCGAATTTGCTAGAAGTTAAATACTTCAAGACCACATCAAGGTTCCAAGCAGGTGGCCTGCATTCTGATTGTTTCTTCGTACCAAACGACCTAATCAGATCTCTAAGGTCTAAGTTATTCGAGATGTCTAGATCCCTGTGTCTAAAACACTGAGGTTAGCATACTCTTATAACCTTTGATTGTCGAAACTGACAAGCTGTAAATCCTTCCTCAAGTTATAGAAGGAAATCTGCGATTTGGGTCACAGAGGTACTGGATGAAGACACTTTCCTGTTCTTACACCACTTCCGGAAACCGGAAATTGTCCCACTTCGACTGATACACTGTGATTGTGGAGGTTCTTCTGGCTCTAGCCACTGCACTGGCCACCTCTCTCGAATATCCCCTCGCTCTGACCAGACGGTTCGATAGTCTGAACGCAGTCAGACCCAAAAAAAAGAGCGAGGGTATTCTTGTGAAAACCTGTCGAAGTGGGGTTGTCTGAGTAAATCTACTCTTAGAGGAAGAGTCCTTGGCGTATACTGTCCATTCCCAGTACCTCTGTGAACCAACTTTGGGCCGGCCAAAACGGGGCTATTAAGGTCACCTCGTACCTTTGCTCTCCCTGAACTTCTTCATCACTTTCCCCAGCACCTTGAACGGAGGAAAAGCGTCTTGCTTCTTCCGCAACTATTTTCCTCCTAGCGCCAGTGCGCCCTGCGTCCTCGGCGAACGCGTCCTTGTCTTCCCTTTTAGAAGACTTAATGGGAAGGAAATCGTCCTTACGCCTCGAAGATGCTTGTTCAGGAGCATCCCAAGACTTCACCAGCCCTGCCAACTTGGACTGCATTTCCCGTAAGAAATGCTTCGTACTATCCTCCTGAATGGTAGACGACGAAGGATGAGGATTACGAGCGGGTGACTGCGACCTAACGGAGAGCGATCTTGTACTCTACCTGACGGAGAAATACGAGGGAGGATACATGAAAGAAGAATGGAGGCAATTCTCCCATGGAAAATACCATGCCGAGACTGACGTAATATCACCAGTGCGTCCTGCGTCCTCTCTAGTACGAAAAATCCTTTTCCTCTTGATCGGCAACTGCGTCCCCGTCTTCCGAGGATGACAACACCTCAGGACTACTCCAAGCCTCACTATCTTGCACCTGTCTCTCGAGAGCAGTTGATGTCCTGAACGTCCTCTTGAGTGGGCGAGGACACCACTGCATACCGACGTTCTCGTTCGGAAGTCGAACCTTAACCGAGGACGCACACTTCCCAGTTACGCCTTTTCTGTCGGCGAACTGCAACAGCTGGGACTTTGCAACAGGACTGTTCGAAGGGACGCCTGACCGTGACAAAACCTCTCTCGCTCCTTCGACTGTCGACATGCCTTCTCCCTTGGGTCTGGGAGCTTGACAGAGGTCTAGGTCTAGGAGCACGAGAGAGACGATCAGACGCACCCTCCACTACACTTTCACGACATCGAAAGCACTAACTCTATCTGTAAGTCGCTGTATTCTGGTCGCCCATGGACGCAAGGGCAGCGAACACTTTCACAATATTTGTATCGTTCACCTCCTCCGATTACAGCAGCTGGGCGCAGGAGATACCTGGGAAGAAGGAACTACCAATTCTACATTAGAAGAGCTGGAGAGGAAATACATTCACTCCTTTTACTCAAAGAATTTGATCTTCTTCACTTACTGAGCAAACCAGATCTTCCTTACACGATCTTTGTTTCTCCAAGCCCTCTCAACATATTTCATAAAGACCTTCCATTCCTTCTCTGATAAATTCTCACATTCAATGCATTTATTCTCCCAAGTACACCCATTCTCCCTACACTTCTTACAAACGGTATGAGGGTCGACCGAAGCTTTCAGCAATCTTACCTTACACCCCTCTTTAACACACACTCTAAACATACTTCCAGTATCAGACATCTTTAAAGAACAATCCAAAGCGAATGCCAAGCTAACGTTTCCGAGTACAATACCAAAATCCAAGATCAGTCAGCAACGAGAATGAAAATTCTAGCAGGGAACCACAACAATGTGCCGGTTTCGGCTGGCAGAGAAAATCTGACCAATGGAAAACGGTTCCTAGCGCTAGCGCCACGGTAACGGGGTGGTGGTTGCCTGAACTACTAATAGGTTACTAGCGTTGCCGCGAGTTTTGAAAATTTCTGCCAGGTGGAACAGAGAATATAGCTATATATATACCTGCCAGGTAAGTGTCATACATTAAAATTGCACTTGAACCATGTTGCTGTTCCTGGTTCCTAAGCGCTCATTCCTGAAACACAGTTACGAGCAGCAGAAGACGACACTGTTAATGAGGTGCAAAGCTTTATTCCCTTAATTGTTTACTTTACTTCAAAATGTTTATTTAATTCATGTCCATTATCCCTTTTTTGCAACCAAATTAACCCCGAAAAATTACAAATATTTCGGATGTATACTTACGAGCAGATGACGCGAGGAAAAATTACTTATCGTTGCCAATCTAGTAGAGCGTCACACATACGCCGATGCATTAACAAACAGTTTCCATGAATTCTAGTTGTCATAGTAATGCAATAATGATAAAATTGCTGTAATATGTATATATACTTCAAATAGATACAGTAATTTCACTTATTTCCCCGGTTTTGTGTAAGTCTTATACCCAGTTTGGAGGGTAAACACATACCGATTGACACACTGATAAACAATCGAAGAGTGCAAAGCGCGGCAAAGAATGTCTGGTTAGAGGTCGGGTGTACGATTGTTGTGATGAAAGTGCCCCAGCATCTATGGGTACAAGTGGTGTTTGGATTTAGCACAGGAAATGGGAAGTTTATTGACACAAGCGACTCCGCAAACATCGAGATGGAGTCAATCTTCTAAATATTTCGAGTTGTAAGTAAAAATCTCAAAAGCGTTTTGGGGTTGTGGGCACCGCGTTGGCCACCCTTTTCATTACCCTCTTAAAATATGGCCTTAATTTCTAACTTTGGAGAAAATCCTTACTTCGAAAGGAAAGTAGAGGTCTTGAGCTCCTTCTCTCACCACCAACAACTCGTGACTGATGACCATCTCCAGTGTCAGGGCATGTTAAAAGTACTATTTTGGAACGTGGCCTAGCCGTGGTAGTCGGTGAGTTGGCCAGTCCACGCGGTTGTTTACCCTACCTAGGTAACCAATGGGGTGGTCTTGCTTATTTATAATAGCTAGTAGCTAGGCTAGGAGAATCCCAGCCACTAGGTAGTCTAGTAACTACCTACGTTATATTTGTGTTCCTCATTACCTAGTAGTATGCAATAATCCTCACCCTTGCTATTTCTACAAATGCTGGAATTTGAGTGCAAGACGGCCTTTTAACCTAGAAGGTTCAAATGTCACCAGTGATTCTTACCTTAGGCAGAGGTGGTAGGAGCAACTGATGCTGATTTATTAGATTTTCAATCTCTGGCACTGGGACTTCGTCATTAGGTCTTCCATATCCAAGGTACTGACATCTTTTAATGCCATGCAACGCTTCTAGGGCCATACTTTTCAAGAAATTGAAACACCGCCTGACAAAAGAGTATTTGCCGAAAACAAGATCTCCAGACAGTAACGTGACGTGAAGTTATCGAACAACCTTTCAGGCTTCCTAAGTTAGGTGACTCGTCAAAATTCACGAGATGTAGAATAGATACCTAACTTACTTGCGCACCTCTGCGCATGTTCATGCATCTGTATGATTAAAAAAAAATTAGTAGAATACATATTTTTAACTAACAACCCCATTTTTCATTGTATGCAATTATGTCCAGGCTCAGCCTAACTTGATTGGGCCAATTGCCTGTTATGCTAGATTGATCACCTCCAAATTACAACATTATTTGTTTTCATTATAAATGGAAGGACAACGGGAAAAGTTACTTGGTTCCGGCAATATGTAAAATAAAATAAAAAAAATTCGCCTGTAGAGTTATTTTGAGAATAAAATATAGTTTTGACAGGAATTTGGAAGTTTTATTTGATATAGCACCATAAGTACAAGAGATTATTCAACTAAAAAAATATTGACAATTCATTATATGTGTTTGAAATAACTATCTCCATACTCATTTTGAAAAACGTTTTCAGGTCGGTCGGGGTGGCCTATTTATGTAGTGAAAAAGTCCAAGATAAAGATCACACGCATATGAGATTTTAGTTTATGTCTTACCTATTTATTTATGTATTTATTCATATAATTATTGATGGTATAAATGTCAGCTGATTACGTTCTTTATTTTGATGGGCGGTAAGAAAATTAAAGTTCAAATGACTGTTATTCAGCTTTTGACTTGTCAGATATTTACGTTTTCAGTGTATATAGGTACTTATCAGTCTGTTATCTTAGTTTTAAAGATTGCAGTTAAAATGTACAAGCATCGATTAAGATTTCTGGGATGATATAATCTTTTCTTCTGAAGATAGAAGACCAAACATTTATCAATGATAAGAATAGTCCTACTGCAAGCTTTGAACATTTTCTTTACACACTAAAATAATTCCAAGATCATAGTCAAATTTGTCAGAATATAAGCTCTGTTGTCTGTTACCATCAATTTAGGATTTGTCTGGATGTAACGTAAGCCCATTTCAGTATTTCTAGAGACGCCATCCAGATAAAAGGAAATGTTTTTAGCAGACTAGATCTGACATCTACTTCATGTACTGGAAAACTAATACTATATGCACGCACTTCCAATGTGAAACCTTTTTGTACTTTTCTTTTCATCTCGGCTCTCAGCCACAGAAAAATACAATAGTAGAAATACAACTTAAGTTACTTAACGGTAGTTTTGCAAATGCAAAACATGCAGGAGCTTCCGAAGATGTTCGGTGTCACATGAATTCTAGTGAGTGGAGGAGACGAGACAGGTAAACTGATTTCTTTAATATTCCACTTTTTCAATTTCGTTACACTGTTCCTTAAGTCTGCAACTTAGCCCATTGGAAACAGTGTCCCACGTGCCACTGCCAGCTTCCCTGCTAAGGGGGCAAGCGAAACCAAGCAACAGCAGGTGCAAAAATAAGCAGTTACGCAGGCATTAAACCGTTAACTGTTAAGAGAAGGATGGGTTCTGTCTGCTAACCTATCAAGATATCGTTTTGAAATAACAGCATTCTCACCAACTAAAAGCACCTAGTCTTACAGACAAGGCACATTGTGATTGAAAAGCATTACAGGTAACTATTTACTTAAAATAAAGACTCATTCTAAACATTTTCCAGCATTCTGTTTGTTATGCCATTATAATGTTGAATACTATATCTTATTCTAAAGGATAGATAAATATCACACTATTGATTAATGCTCTGAATAACTGATGATAGTATGTTCGGAGAGAATTAAAATTCGGAAATTGGCCCTCCAAGATGGTGAATAGAGTGGGTGCTTTGAGTCTTACCCTACCGTCTTTGGTTTATATTGGAAAACGAGAATGCCAAGACTAGTTTTTACGGGAAACACACACACACACACACACACACACGACACACACACACACACACACACACACACACACACATATATATATATATATATATATATATATATATATATATATATATATATGGCAGCTAAACGTGTTCCGTTACAACAGAATTCCATCTAAGAAAAGGAGCACATAAAAATACCAAAATATAGAAAGTAATTACTATATTTCAGAGCCTGCTGTCTCTCTCTTCAGGTAAGTAAGAAGAGTGAGATAGCAATCTCTGTGAAACTTATCTATAGGTACTTATTTCTATATTTTGGAGTATGGGTTCCTATATATATGTATATATGATCATATATAATATATAATATTATATATTATATATTTATATATATATGTATATGTATAAAGCATCTCTCATTTACTTGTTTGTTTTAAGTTTTACAAATGATGAAGACTGAGCACAAGGATGCAGTGACCTCTTTGATCTAATATTCCCAGTTGGCTCTAGACTCAAAATTCAGGATTCCTTTTATCTTTGTGTTGCAAAGATTTTTATAGGCCAGGGCAAGTAAACGAATTACTTCGTTGCTACTAGGTAAAAATCGGAATCGACTTCGTTATCCTGAATTGAATTGAATTGCATATGGAATTTAGGCCAAAGGCCAAGCACTGGGACCTATGAGGTCATTCAACGCTGAAATGGAAACTGACAGTAAAAGGGTTGTTGATAATTGTAACAGCAGGAAATCTCGCAGTTGCACTATGAAGCAATTGTTAGAAGAGGGTGGAAAGTAAGATGGAAAAAAGATAATATGAAAAGAGGTACAGTAAAAGGAAATAAATAGGTTGCAGCTAGGGGCCGAAGGCACGCTGCAAAGAACCTTAAGTAATGCCTACAGTGCACCCGTCAGTACACTGACGACCCACCCCCCTACGGAGTGGTTATCTTGGCAAACAAATTATCAGCATAACTTGGTGAGGACTGACAATGTAACTCTTGATCTTTAGACTTACAGAAGCTACTTCGAAGCATGACATATAAGCTTAAATAGGTTTTAAGAATGTTAATATAAGAAAGATGTTGACAATCAAATAATGTTATGGACTATATCCTTATAAATAAGCTTCATAAATTTTATCGTGACCACGAGAAAAACGCCGCGTTTGAAGAAGAAGAGCAGAAAAGTAAACAGTCATGGCAGATTTCAAGTTGGCAGAGTATAACAGCGGACTACGAGGTAGCATCATTTATGTGACTGTTCTCGGGCAATGGTTTTGGTCCCTGTTTGAACTTTGAACAGTGAATTGTTTCGACGTATCTGTTTATGTGTTTACTACAGTGAATTTCCTCCACATTTACATTGTGTGTTTTCTTCAATATTTATGTAAGTACGTTTTCACGGTTCCGATACTTAGGGATCGGTATGGTTAATATCACACAACATTTATGTTATTTTAATGTGATTGTACAGTTGTACTGATATCATGGCTTGTACCTAATTGCATATTTGTACTCGTCACGAGATTTTCTCGTGATATAGCCTAAGCCTAGACCATTTTTTGATAAACTGTGAACAAAACCAAAGTAATAGCGCTAAGTTGCCTATGATCCAAACGGATCCCAATGAGAATACAATCTGCTATTACCTATGCTAGATGTGTAACCAAGTGTTAAATTTTAATGTATACTAGACCCTATGTCACATCGTTGTTGTGAGGAGGTTTGGACCTAGGCTAGTCGAAGCCTCTAACATGCATTGTGAAATAACTTGCCTGAAAGTTTATTTGTTATAAATCGATTGCAGTCTTTCACTTGTATTACATACTACCTGTAGTAATGGTGCATCAGTTTTACTTCTTGACAGGTATCCTTACATGTTCTTTGTCTAAATTGACCTCTACAGTACTATGTCTACATAAACTTAAATAGTTCGAATTAAACGTTTAAAGAAAAGTGATATTAACATTGAGGAAAGTGTGATAGTACTGAAGAACGTATATTTTTCTAGAAGGAAACAAAGTT
>NC_087205.1:84098299-84120198 GCF_015104395.2 Macrobrachium nipponense
AAATGTGCAGAAACCTTGCGCAACACCAACCGCTCCATACACGTACGCAGAGGGGTCATAAGCAGTATTTCAAACCCCTCCTGTTCACACACATACACACCACGCCATTCTCCACTTCTTATTTTGCTCGCACGCTTTTACTTCTTAGATGGTAAGGTCACTTCTTTTCAGTGACTCTTTCACCCAGTCTGACCAGCCAGCCTAAGTCTTCCTCTTCTTCCTGATAATAAAGAGTTGTATAATTTTTTGCACCAGGCTATCATCCTCCATTCTTTCTACATGACCATACCATCGCAAAACCGACTCCTTTAATCTACTCTGACCCTCTGCCATTTTTTTTCTTACTATGCCACATATACTATTCCAACGTTCATTCTCATATCGACACCCTGAAGTAAATGAGACCGGAGAGAGCTTGCAAAATTTTGCTTGGATTGGGGTATGATTGCTGGAAATGCATAATTTTTAAAGAAGACTATGATCATGTCAATATTAGCGAACCCGCTATTTTTCAAGACATATATATATATATATATATATATATATATATATATATATATATATATATATATCAATAAAGGGGTTTAATATTGTCTTGAAAAATAGCGGGTTAGCTAATCTTGACATGACCCGAAGACTAATTATGAATATACTTTTGAAAGACAAAATGGTGAGGTAAGGTTTGCTAGGTTACGTGTTAGTACAGAGTAAGTGAAAGAGCAATTTGAAGTGTAATGGTAAGAACAGAAGAGGTTTTTGAATAGGCTGGTTGAAAGATTGTATTCTGAGATTTTAGAGGATTTAGAAGGAAGGAGATGAAGACCTTGAATGAGCTGGATAGGCAAATTAAAATAGGCACTTGGAAATGCGAGAGTGCATACAAGACATAGGTGCAGGGCACAATGTGTGCGGGGACTTTTATACCCTGTTTAGGCGTATAAACAAGATAGTGTGAAATTTTCTGAACAGGGGTTCATCACGATTCAGCAGCTGCATTAGGAATAGGACAATGATCATTGCACTATACGTGTCTAATCTTTCGAAGGTGCAGTTAGCCATAGTGGGTGATGAAAAAGTTTATCTTAGTTTTACTAGAACGATTTGGTTACCTAGCAACGGGACCTACAGCTTATTGTGGGATCCGAACCACATTATATCGAGAAATGAATTTCTGTCACCAGAAATAAATTCCACTGATTCCGCGTTGTCCGAGTGAAGAATCGAACCTTGGACCACCGGATTGGTAGCCAAGCGAGCGCGAAAACCACTCGTCCAACGAAGAACTCTAGTGGGTGATGTAACAGCGTGGTGCAACATTCTGTTCACGTTTAGTTGACTTATGTGTGCTCCCGGTTTACCACCTACCACACCACGCAGTAAATATTTTCCAAAGATGTGTATTTATTTGTTTTATGATAGAGGTCGTAGTTGTTTTCATATAAAGTAACCTGGGGTCTCAGTTTTGGGAACTGCCCAGCTGACAATTAAGTACGATGTTAACTAAAGCTTTTCTCCCATCAGGTGCAATACCTAGTAAAGGTCCGGGAGAGTAACCTTAATCAGAAAAGGCTTTGGTGCGACATTTCCGATCCCTCAACCTTAAATGCCAAGTATCATAATTTCATAATAGCCTACATCTCATAAGTATACATAATATAGGCGTAGAAATGTTTTCTTGAATGAATTGCCGTTAATGTCATTTTATTGCATTTTGAATAAAGATTGTCAGAACAAAGTAAGTGGAGGAGTTGCTTGCATGAGGGCAAAGCGTACTAAATTACTTTGTAATTTGTGTTATGTTTTTATATTGACGTTTCTTGTTCCTGTAGTTCACTCTCTTATTTCATTTATCAGATATATCAAATCGTGCATCTATGCCTTTATATGGTAGGAAGACAAGACATTATTTAACTTCTTTTAACATTTGTATTACTTATACTGCATCGGTTATCCCAATGAGACGAATAGGTGGTGTTGTAATATGGAAGTGATTTACCGTAGGTTTTATTTCAGTTGAACGTTCACACTAACCACCCTGTAGTACATGCAAGATTTGCGTTGAAGAATTCATTTCGATGACCAGAACAATTCTCTGTATTAGCACTTAGTGTTTTGAATGAAAATGTGTTGTCAAGTTTTGAAATGGCAGATATATAAGTACGGTAATGAAATAAGCTTTTTGTATGATGTCAGCAGAAATTTCCAAACCATTCCAATCCGTACAGGAATTGAAGTATTGAGCTTCAATTTTATGGTTTAGTCTCTCGTTATGTGAGTCAGATGGGTATCCTGATGGTTATAAAGTTTTTATGAAATTGTATTATATTATTATGCTGGATGAAAAGGTACTTTTATTAATTTATTCATGACTAAAAAGGTGCATGTATTAATTTATTCTTGAATAAAAAGGTACTTATATTAATGTATTATTTTATTTTATTTTGAGGGGACAAAATATGGAGTTAGTTTCTTTTTTATCCAAAATTTTAGGGTAATCGCTGTTTTATGTCGTATTTACTCATATTGTATGCATATTAGGGCTTGAAAGATTTGTCAAAGAAAGGTTTGCTTCTTTTAAACTAGTTAGTTATCTTCAAGTTACTAACTATAAATTTGCAAATTATTCAGATGATAAACAGATGGCAATGTAATTACTATTTTTGATGAATAAGAGAAAGAGTTCATTCGATCCTTGCCAAAATTATTAACCTTCGTCGTGTTCCAACAACCTGCCCTTTCTTGGCCGTTTAAGTTTGATATATTAAAAATGTAAATAAAGTCTTCAGATACTTAACCTCCTCGGCCCATGTAACAGTTACTCTTTAAAGTATTGTTGCAAAAAAAGTGTGAGACCAGTTTTATTTCCTTGTAATAACACCTAAAATTGTAGCCATTACCTTCACTCCCTCCCGTTTTCTGTATACGGTTAGATTGGTTGAGTGATTGGTTTCTGTAGACTGGCGTAACAAGAGATATTGTTGCATCGTATATTTGTGTTCCGAATCGGATGGTTAACGAAGCATTACAAAATGGATCTCTATTCTACGCCTAAAAGATTTAGAGCCCTATGAAAATATATTTCATATTGAAGAGTGCTTTTATTTTGTTGATTTATAATTTTTTCAGTTGAGGGATATTAATTTTCGCTTCAGATCCGTTATTCAGGCTCGGTAAATATTCTTAATTAGAATTTGCGTAGTTTAAAAGAATCGCACACACGCACACACAACACACACACACACACACACACACATATATATTATATATATATATATATATATATATATATATATATATATATGTGTGTGTATTATTTTAATGTGCATGCATATTAAAGCATATTTGATATCTTCCCTCATACATGACGTACGGAGTTGTATTGCTGCATACATTCAAGTAAAAAGGTAGAATATCGTGTAAAAAAAAAATCATCGGAACTTGTAAACCTCCACGTAATTGCATCTTCTTATTTAGCGGGTATGGTTTTGTTAGTGTCATTACGTAGATTAATGAGTATTCATTATCAGTGGGTTGAAGCGATCAACTCTTAATTAATACAGGGAACTGTAAGTAGAGAGAACGTGTGTATATTTCTCAGTCACCATCGAAAGTTCACCGTTTCCTTGTGACTCACGAGGATGCGTAATTAATTTTGATAGTGGTGCATTACCTTCAAAAGTAGAGGATTGCTTTGTACAATTTTAAGTATTTATAAGTCCCGTAGGGGGGTAGCGCCGTCAGTGGACCTCATACGGTTCTTTGCAGCGTGCCCTCGGCCCCTAGCCGCAACCACTTTTGTTCCTTTTACTGTACCTCCTTTCATATTCTCTTTCGTTATCTTACTTTCCACCCTCTCCTAATGTTGGATTCATAGTGCAATTGCGAGATTTTCCTTTCCTCCGGTTACACCTTTCAAACATTTTACTATCAATTTCCATTTCAGCGTTGAATGACCTCATAGGTTGCAGTGCTTGGCCTTGGCCTAAATTGTATATTCAACTCACTTAAGTATTTATAAGTGCATGTGCCTGTCTGTGTACACTTTCTGTCCACATTCGGTTGTGAATACATACGTGAATCTATCCCTTTGAGGGCAGAGAGCAAGATAGAAAAATTTCGTTACGGTCATGCTGTCTTCATAGGCCACCAACACTTGAATGTAATATGCAACAAGTACAATTAATTTTGCCCCTTTGCTCCTGAATACTTCATTAGATCTCAGTACAGCAACTTGTATGGCCGCAGAGCCAGCTCTTTGTACTCGAACAGACACCTTATCGGGATCACGTTGGCTGGCTTCCACCTACATGCGTGTTGATCTTCTCCTTTACTTTGCTCGTGGAGAACAGCGGTGAATTCTGGTCTGTCTCTAAAGTACTTCAATATTTTTATATCATTAGCTGAGAGGGGTGTACATAGAGATCATGTAGCTTAACATTTCATAAAAGAAGTAAATTTGTGAACGTTTCATTGTTAAAAGTGATAAGTTGACCGGTACTTTTTTCCTCATTTGTAAGTAGAAGCCAATCTTATCAAAGGAGGGACGTTCATATGGCATCATCTAGGTAGAGGGCATTCGGTATATATCGTACCACTATAGATGTATAATAGCGTTCTTGATTTGGATCATCGTCATCTTCCTCTCTCTCTCTCTCTCTCTCTCTCTCTCTCTCTCTCTCTCTCTCTCTCTTTTCTATCCCATCAGCACTCATTCCGATCACCACCATAGTATTTAATTGATCCTACCCAGTAGTTTCGTGGAAATTTTTGTCAGTTAGTGTATACTCAACATTGTTCAAAGGCAAATCCTTAAACTAAGAATTTCCTTAGAGGGAATTTGATTAGCATGGAATTTTGAAAAGAATATACCTTCTCTTCTGAACAGCCTCTCACCTGCTTTGGAACGATGCCGAAATTGGACGGGGTGGTTTAGATCCAAGGTCGACGCTAAATTAGACATCAATTCATAGGTTAAGTACGCTTCCTGACACAATATATCAAATGTCTTGGGCTATGTAAAGTTAGGTTAGCTTAGTTTTGTGTTTTAATGGTTAGGTAGTAGTCGTTACAAAGCTGTATCCGAGCGACGCACTTATACAAAATATATGATGGGTTCCCAACATAGTTTTAATGGGGTGGTTGGTTAGTGGTGACCGTCCATTAAACTTTCTAAAAAAGGAAATCATGGCTTTTACATAATTTTACAGACATTCGGAAGGAGAAGGATTTTATATTGTAATCTGGCATAAGAAATTAGATAATTTACTTTTTTCCATTTGTAACGATCTGTCATATTCTGAAGATGTCGTTGGGTCCAGAAAAAATAGAATTTGCACGATTTTATTGTAATAGTTGAGGATAAGGTTCGAGGAGAATTATATGATGGCTTCTAAACGAAAAATTTCTCTTCATTTGCAATTCCATGTATTAGATATGTCCTTTAATCGAAGATCTTTAATTTCCTCTCCTGAATTAACTGTGAATGTGTGGTGTTTCTTTTTTTCCACTACAGGGCAATTAAATTCCTTGTTATTACCGGATAACTATAGCCTCTTGTTTGGGAGCCAGATTGTTTTTTGTGGGATTAGGCCCCAGCTGTCTTTTCCACTTACTTTGTGTCTCCCATGTGTCTGGGATACTTCAAATTCTGTTGCCCTTCCTTCGATATCCAGATGGAAATGATTTTCTCCCAGTCACGACAATGGCTCCATCGTGCAATACTGCTCATGACGTGCGCGCCAGTAATGCTGCCTATGATACCTTTCCTGCTCACTCACCCCTTCACCTCTCTTCACCAAGACTACAGCCTTCTCTCGCCTTCTTGTCTGAAGAGTATTCGATCATTCTCATTCATTCATTAGAAGAGATCGCACTTAACAGTCCAAAAAGTAATGTAAGGGTCTTTCAACTTTCCTTATTCCCTTTCATATTTCTTCGTACAAAAATTTTCTTGGCATTTTGATTCGTCCATCGCTACCCAGTGCATTCTTTTACTATTTGTATTTAGGTAGACTCAGAAATTGTACAAATGGGAAAATGTCGACGCTCTACCCTTCTCAAGATGATGTCAATGAAGAACGTAACTATGCCACCCTTCTCTCCCTTCTCTGCTGTCTGTCGACCCAAATGTTGTTTATAGTCGTGAGATAATCACCACTGAAGCGTCTCGTAAAAGTCATCTCGCTCGCGCGTGAGCGACAGGCGGCCTTATTCTCACTGACCTCATTTTTTTTTTTCTTATTTCGGGCACCCTTGAAAACTCTCATCTGTTCTCTTACGTCATCTGTCATCGAGATCTGGTTCGGGCGTCTCGCCATTACCTCAAAGAATTGGAATGTGTATTTCTGGTGATAGAAGTTCACTCTTGACGTGGTTCGGAAGTCACGTGAAGCCGTTGGTCCTGTTGCTGAATAACCACTGGTTCCATGCAACGTAAAAGCACCATACAAACAGACAATCAAAGAATTGGATTCGTGGTATGATTTTCGAGTGCCGTTGCTGATGCTTTGCTAGTTTTTTAAGTGTTCTTCCCATTCTTATGATGCCAATGAAAACTAATATGGCACACTAGCATATTGCTTCCAACTTAACCAATCCTAGGGCACTGTGGACCTCCTAGCCCTTCCTTGGGTGCCATGATACTGTAGTAGATTCACATCAACCGTGCATTTGATGTCTAGGCCAATCCATTACGACGCTCCTGATTGGGTGTTGATAAGCCAATCACAGGGCTGGAAACTCAGTCTCTCGAGAGAGTTCACATAGGCAGGATGCATGTTCCACCTTTCCTGAAAGACGTATCCCTCAGGAGAGGTGGAACATACATCCTGCTTATGTGAACTCTCGAGAGACTGGGAGTTTCCAGCAGTGTGATTGGCTCATCAACAGCCAATCAGCAGCGTCGTAAGGGAGTGGCCTAGACATCAAACTCGCGGTTGATGTGAATCTACTATAGCATGAGAGTCTCGGCTTAAGGACCACCAAAATTCTTGAATAGGTCGCGAGGCTCTTCTCCAGTTTTATTCAGGCGGATGTGCGACGTTATTTTAAAAGTACGGTATCGTTTTTAGTCTTTGGGAATAGTCTGTTTATTTGAATGAATATAGTTATGATGGTAATGAAAATCGTTGTTATGGCTGAATGATATTTGATTTTACTATGAGTTACTTGCATGATTTTTTTTCACAATGCTTTTTGTGAAATCATGAACAAGAGATATGAGGGAGTTAGATAAAATTACAGATATGGCAGGGGTTCCAGAAGGCCTGGATGTTGTATACTGAAAATGACTTTGCTGTATTTGAAGTTGAATCGGTTACAAAGGACCTTGGAAAGCGCAAGACTATGATTGAATCACCACAGAGACGATTTTAACTGACAATGGAATGTAATTTTGGTTATTAGATAATTTTTTTTGTGACTTGAAACTGGAAGTCATCATAAGTTCACTTAGGCAAGGTTTCTGGCGATTGTAATATAAATATTCTGTATGCTTATTCACAAGAGGCTGGAAAAAAATTTTGTGTAAGGCTTGAAGATGGACAATCTGGTTTTAGAAAAGGCAGGAGTTGCACGGATCAAATATTTATGTTAAAACATATTGCACAGCAGTGTATGGAATTCAGAAATGCCCTTCTGATGTCTTTTAATAATTACAAAAGCAAGTATTTGACAGGGTTCACAGACCAATATTATTACCGTTAGATATGTAAAGGCAACTGGAATTATTCGCGAACAGAGTAGATACAGAGTTAATGTTGATGGAGTCTTGCTGGGCAATTTCCTTTATGATACCGTTTATTAACTCTCACTTGCCTTCTGACTCGTAATATGATTCTTGAAGGTTTATTCTCAAGTCTACATAGTCTTTTATTACCTATAATTTCATGGTCAAACCATGATTCATGTCAGAACAGCAATACACCATACCAGACTACCATAGTACATTCGTAATTGTAGCTGGTGAGGTGTTACATGGCAATGTTCTGTAACCTTTGTTGTTTACCCATAGAAAATATGGCTGGAGTTCGGGACAGTTTTGAGTAGAGGAACAATAGAAACTTGAGAGCCTTATAAGACATTGTACATCTAGGGAATGCCGGCATTGCACCTCCCTCACGAGATGCGCTTTATGCATAATTACAGATTGTTCGCAACTTCATAGTTCGTCACTTGCTGCACGCAATTTTTAGCCCTGTACTTTACAGTCTTCCCCAATTTCTTTCTTACATCCATATTTACCTCTATCCATTTTTTTACCTATATCCTTTTTTTTTACCACTGTCCATTTTAACCCTTGTTCCATTTTTATCCAGTTGTCCATTTTTTACCCCTTTTTATTTTCCATTTTATCCCAATGTCCATTTTTACCCCTGGCCATTTTTATCTAGTGTCCATTTTTACCCCTTATCCATTTTTATCCAATGTCCATTTTTATTCCTGTCCATTTTTATACAGTGTCCATTTTTACCCCTTATCCATTTTTATCCAATGTCCATTTTTACCCCTGGCCATTTTTATCTAGTGTCCATTTTTACCCCTTATCCATTTTTATCCAATGTCCATTTTTACTCCTGTCCATTTTTATCCAGTGTCCATTTTTACCCCTTATCCATTTTACCAATGGCCATTTTTTTAACCCCTGGCCTTTTTATCTAGTGCCATTTTTACCATTAATCCATTTTATCCAATGTCCATTTTTATTCCTGTCCATTTTTATCCAGTGTCCATTTTTACCCCTTATCCATTTTTATCCAATGTCCATTTTTACCCCTGGCCATTTTTATCTAATGTCCATTTTTACCATTTTTAATTCCTTTTTCATATGTCCATTTTTTTATCCCCCTGTCCATTTTTTAAATCCAGTGTCCATTTTTTACCCTTATCCATTTTTATCTAATGTCCATTTTTATTCCTGTCCATTTTTATCCAGTGTCCATTTTTACCCCTTATCCATTTTTTATCCAATGTCCATTTTTACCCCCAGTCCATTTTTATCCAATTTCCATTTTTATCCAATGTCATTTTTTACCCCTGTCCATTTTTACCCCCTGTCCATTTTTATCCAATGTCCATTTTTATACAATGTCCATTTTAACCCCCTGTCCATTTTTATCAAATGTCCCATTTTTATACAATGTCCATTTTCTATCAATGTCCATTTTTCTACAATGTCCATTTTTATCCCCCCTATGTCCATTTTTTATTTTTACAAGGTCCATTTTTTAATTTCATAATCCATTTTTATACAATGTCCATTTTTATACAATGTCCATTTTTATCCAATGTCCATTTTTATACAATGTCCATTTTTATCCAATGTCCATTTTTATCCAATGTCCATTTTTATCCGATGTCCATTTTTACACCCAGTCTATTTTTACCCCCTGTCCATTTTTATCCCCTGTCCATTTTTATCCAATGTCCATTTTTTACCCCCTGTCCATTTTTATCCAGTGTCCATTTTTATCCAATGTACATTTTTACCCCGGAGTTCCATTTTTATCCGTGTCATTTTGATATAATTGTACATTTACCCCCGTCATATTTTTGCTTTTTTATTCTTTTCCTGTGTCCATTTTTTATCCAATGTCCATTTTTATCCCCCATGGTTCCATTTTTATCCAAATGTGTATTTTTACTCCCCTGTCCATTTTATTTTTTTCCACTGGTCCATTTTACTCCCAGTCCAATTTTTTATCCCCCATGTCCATTTTTTATCCAATGTTCCATTTTTACTCCGTCCATTTTATCCCAGGTTCCATTTTTATCCAATGTCCATTTTTATCCCCCAGTGTCCCAATTTTATTTTTACAAAGTCCATTTTTACCCCTGTCCATTTTTATCCAATGTCCATTTCTTTTTACACCCTGTCCATTTTTATCCAATGTCCATTTTACTACCTTGTCATTTTTATCCCCAAATGTCCATTTACTCCCTGTTTTTCCATTTAGCCAATGTCCATTTTAACCACTGTCCATTTTATTTCCAATGTTTTTTCCATTTACCAACCCCTGTCCATTTTTCAATGTGCCCATTGTACCTGTCCATTTTTATTTTTCCAATGTCCATTTTTACCACCAGTCCATTTTTATTTTTCCAATGTCCATTTTTACGCCCTGTCCATTTGTTTTTAGCCCTGTCCCATTTTACCCCCAGTCCATTTTTATCCAATATCCATTTTTACCCCCAGTCCATTTTTATCCAATATCCATTTTTACCCCCAGTCCATTTTTATTCCCAATGTTTTTCATTTTACCCAATGTCCATTTTTATTTTACAGTGTCCATTTTACCCCATTGTCCATTTTTATCCCAGTGTCCAATTTTTATCCAATGTACATTTTTATCCAATGTCCATTTTGATCCCATGTCATTTTATCCAATTTTTACATTTTTAACGCCCTGTCCAATGGTTTATCCAATTGTCCATTTTTATCCCCCAATGTCCATTTTATTTTTTCCAATGCCATTTAACTCCAGTCCATTTTTATTCCCCCAATGTCCAATTTTTATTTTTCCAATGTCCATTTAACTCCCAGTCCATTTTTTTCCCAGTGTCCATTTTTATCCCAATGTTCCATTTTTATTTTTCCAATGTCCAATTTTAAACCCCCTGTCCCTTTTTTATCCAATATTACCATTTTACTCCCTGTCCATTTTATCCAAGGTTTTCCATTTGTACCGAATGTCCGATTTTTATTTTACAATGTCCCCATTTTAACCCCCAGTCAATTTTTATCCAATGTAATTTTCTTTTATCCCAATGTTACCATTTTTTAATCCCCCAAATGTCCCATTTTTATCCAATGTCCATTTTTATACCAATTGGTCCATTTAACCCACCCTGTCCATTTTTTATATAATGTTTACATTTTTATCCCAATGTCCCATTTTATCCCCATGGTCCATTTTTAACAATGTCCATTTTGATCCAATGTCCATTTTTACCCATTTTTGACATTTATACCCCAATGTATGTTTATACCAATGTCTTTTATTTAACCCCTGTCCATTTTTATCCAATTCCATTTTGTTTTTATCCCCCAAAGTCTTATTTTTACCCCCTGTTTTTCCATTTTCCTATCCAGTGTCCATTTTTATCCAATGTACATTTTTATCCAATGTCCATTTTTATCACATGTCCATTTTTATCCAATGTACATTTTTACTCCCTGTCCATTTTTATCCAATGTCCATTTTTAGCCTCATGTCCATTTTTAATCCCCAATGTCCATTTTTACTCCAAAGTCCATTTTTATCCAATGTCCATTTTTACCCCCTGTCCCCATTTTATATCCAAGTCCAATTTTTACCCCCTGTTTTTCCATTTTTATCCAATGTCCCATTTTTACCCCTGGCATTTTTATCCAATTTTTATCCATTTTTAACTTCCCTTGTCCATTTTTATCCAATGTTTTTCAATTTTTACACCCAATGTCCATTTTTATCCAATATCCATTTTACCCCCTGTCCATTTTTATCCAATATCCATTTTTACTCCCTGTCCATTTTTCCAATGTCCATTTTTACCCCCTGTCCATTTTTATCCAATGTCCATTTTATTTTTTTACAATGTCCCATTTTAAACCACCAGTTCCATTTGTATTTTTCCAATGTCCAATTTTTTACCCCGGCATTTTATATCCAGTGGTCCATTTTGTTTTTATCCCAATGTACCATTTTACTTTCCCAGTTACATTTTTATCAAATGTCCATTTTTTAACCCCCTGTCACCCATTTTTAATCCCCATAGTGTCCATTATTTATTTTCCAATGTACCAATTTTTACCCCCAGTCCATTTTTATTCCAATTGTCCATTTTTTACTCCTGTTTTACATCTTTATCCCCAGTGTCCATTTTATTTTCCAATGTACCCATTTTACTCCCAGTCCCTTTATCAAAATTTCCATTTTTTACCCCCGTCCATTTTATTCTCCAAGTGTCAATTTTTATCCCAATGTTTTTCCATTTTTACCCCCAAGTTCAATTTTTTATCCCCCAATGTCCTTTTTCTACCCCCTGTCATTTTTATCCAATGGTCCATTTTTAAACCCCTGTCCATTTTTATTTTTCCATGTCCATGTTACCCCCTGTCCATTTTTATCCAATGTCCATTTTTACCCCCTGTCCATTTTTATCCAATGTCCATTTTTACCCTGTTTTTCCATTTTTTATCCAATGTCCATTTTAACCCCCAGTCCTTTCTATCCAATTTTTATCCATTTTTACTCCCTGTCCATTTTTATCCAATGTCCATTTTTACCCCCAGTCCATTTGTATTTTTCCAATAGCCAATTTTTTACCCCCAGTCCATTTTATCCAATTTTTTATCCAATTTTACCCCCAGTCCATTTTTAGCCTTTTTAATGTACCATTTTTTACCCCATGTTTTCCATTTTATCAAGTGTCCATTTTTACACCCCCATGTCCATTTTTAATCCAGTTTTTGACCATTTTATCAATGTACATTTTTATCCAATTGTACATTTTTATCCCATGTTCCATTTTTATTTTTCCCAATGTACCCATTTTTTATCCCTGTCCATTTTTATTTTTCCAATGTCCATTTTTATCCCAATGTCCGTTTTATTTTTCCAATGCCCATTTTAACTCCCAGTCCATTTTTATACCCATGGTATCCCTATTTTTATTTTGCAATGTACATTTTAACTTTTCCCAGTCCATTTTTATCCCATGTCCATTTTTATCCAATGTCCATTTTTATCCAATGTCAATTTTTACCCCCTGTCCATTTTTATCCAATATACATTTTTACTCCCTGTCCATTTTTATCCAATGTCCATTTTTACCCGATGTCCATTTTTATACAATGTCCATTTTAACCCCCAGTCCATTTTTATCCAATGTCCATTTTTATCCAATGTACATTTTTATCCAATGTCCATTTTTATCCAATGTCCATTTTTATACAATGTCCATTTTTACCCCCTGTCCATTTTTATATAATGTACATTTTTATCCCCCATGTTTTTTCCATTTTTCCCAATGTCCATTTTTTAACCACTGTCCATTTTTATCCCAATCGGTCCCAATTTTTATCCCAATGTCAATTTTAACCCAATGTCCATTTTATACCCAATGTCCTATTTTAAAACCCTGGTTTTTCCATTTTTAGCCAATGTCCATTTTAATACCCATGTACCCTATTTTTACATTTCCACCCCCGTGTCCATTTTTATCCCCCAGTTAGTTGTCCATTTTTTTATCCAATGTCCATTTTTATCCAATGTCCATTTTTATCCCATGTCCATTTTTATCCAATGTACATTTTTACTCCCTGTCCATTTTTATCCAATGTCCATTTTTTATCCCCCAATGTCCATTTTTATCCAATGTCAGTTTTACTTTTTCCCAGTCCAAGTTTTAATCCAATTTTTGGCCCAATTTTTAACCCCTGTCCATTTTTATCCAATGTCCATTTTTACCCCCTGTCCATTTTTATCCAATGTCCATTTTTACCCCTGTCCATTTTTATCCAATATCCATTTTTACTCCCTGTCCATTTTTATCCAATGTCCATTTTTAACCCCTGTCCATTTTTATCCAATATCCATTTTTACCCCCTGTCCATTTTTATCCAATATCCATTTTTATTTTTTCCCCCCTGGCCATTTTCACCATGTTTTTCCATTTTTACCAACCTGTCCATTTTTACCAACTGTCCCATCTTTTTATACAATGTCCATTTTAACCCCCAGGGTCCATTTTACCCAATGGTCCCCCATTTTTTTACCCCCTGTCCATTTTTATCCAGTGTCCATTTTTATCCAATGTACATTTTTACTCCCAGTCCATTTTTATCAAATGTCCATTTTTTACCCCCTGTCCATTTTTATCCGTGTACATTTTTCCATTTTTCCAATCTACCAATCTTACACCAGTAATTTTTATCCAATGTCCATTTTTTACTCCCTGTCCATTTTTATCCAGTGTCCATTTTTATCCAATGTACATTTTTACTCCCAGTCCATTTTTATCAAATGTCCATTTTTTACCCCCTGTCCATTTTTATCCAGTGTCCATTTTTATCCAATGTACATTTTTACCCCCAGTCCATTTTTATCCAATGTCCATTTTTTTACCCCTGTCCATTTTTATCCAGTGTCCATTTTTATCCAATGTACATTTTTACCCCCAGTCCATTTTTAGCACCAGGTTTTTCCATTGTTATTCCAATGTCCATTTTTAACCATTTGTTCCATTCTTATCCCGATGTACCATTTTTACTCCCTAAATTTCCATTGTTTTTTTAATCCCCCAATGTCCATTTTCATCCGATGTTTTTCCATTTTCTCCAATGGCCATTTTACTCCTTAGTCCATTTTTATCCCAATGTCCATTTTATCCAATGCTCCATTTTACCCCTCTTTTGTCCATTTTTATCCAAGTCCCCCATTTTTACCCCCTGTCCATTTTTATCCAATGTCCATTTTTACCCCCTGTCCATTTTTATCCAATTTTATCCATTTTACTCCCTTGTCCCATTTTTATCCCCCAATGTTCCCCTTTTACCCCTGTTCATTTTATCCAATTGTCCATTTTTAACCCCTCCCAGTCCATTTTTATTTTTTCCAATGTCCATGTTTAACCCCCTGTCCATTTTTATCCAATGTTTTTCATTTTTCCCCCTGTCCATTTTTATTTTTCCAAATGTCCATTTTAACTCCCTGTCCCCACTTTTTTATCAATATCCATTTTTTACCGCCCATGAGTCATTCTTATCCAATGTCCATTTTTACTCCCTGTCACCCATTTTGTATCAATGTCCATTTTTACCCCTTGTCCATTTTTATCCAATGTCCATTTTTACTCCCTGTTTTTCCATTTACTAATATCCCTTTTTGCCCCGTCCATTTTATTTTTCCAATGCCCATTTTGTAACCCCCATGTCCATTTTTTCCAATGTCCAATTTTTACCCCTGTCCATTTTTTATCCCCCAATGTCCATTTTTACTCCCAAGTCCATTTCCTATTTTTCCAATGCCCCCATTTGCCCACTTTTTTCCCAGTCACCAATTTTTATCCAATTTTTATCCCCCATTTTACTCCTGTCCATTTTTAGACCAATATTTTTCCATTTTTACCTAACCTGTCCATCTTTTATCTTTTTAATGTCCCCATTTTTAACCCCTGTTCCATTTTTATCCCAATGTCCATTTTTTACTCTCAGTCCATTTTATTCCAATGATCCATTTTAACCCCATGTCCATTTTTATCCAATGTACATTTTTACTCCCAGTCCATTTTTATCCAATGTCCATTTTACCCCGGTCATTTGTTTTTATCACCAAGTGTCATTTTTAGTCCCAGTTTTTCCATTTTCCCTATATAAATGTCCATTTTTACCCCGGTTTTTCATTTTTATCCAATATCCATGGTTAATCCCTCGTCCATTTTTATTTTTTCCATGTCTATTTTTAAACCCCTGTCCTTTTTATTTTTCCAAGTCCACCTTTTGAACTCCCAGTCCATTCCTATTTTTCCAATGTCCCATTTTTACCCCTGTCCATTGTTATTTTTCCAATGTCCATTTTTAACTCACAGTCCATTTTTATATTTTATCCATTTTTACCCCCGTCCATTTTTATCCAATAATCCATTTTTGCTCTCCCAGTTTTTTCCCATTGTTTATCCCAATTTGGTTTCATTTACCCAATGTCCATTAAATTTTATTCCAATTCCCATTTTTGACTCCCTGTCCATTGTTATTTTTACAAGGTCCCTATTTTTAAACCCCTGGTCCATTTGTAATTTTTCCAATGTCCATTTTTAACTCTCACAGTCCATTTTTATCCAATGTAAGGGTTACCCCGTCCATTTTTATTTCACAGTGTCCATTTTTAACTCCCAGTTCCATTTTATACAATATCCATTTTTAAAACTCCCCCTTCCAGTTTATCCAATGTTTATTTTAATTTTAAATCCTGTACCAATTTTTATCCAATGTCCATTTTTACTCCCTGTCCATTTTTATCCAATGTCCATTTTTACTCCCAGTCCATTTTTATCCAATGTCCATTTTTTAATTTTTTCCCAGTCAATTTGTATCCAATTTTAATCCCCATTTTTACTCCTGTCCATTTTTTATCCGAATGTCCTATTTTTTAAACCCCGGTCCAATTTTTACCAATGTCCAATTTTTACCCCTGTCCATTTTTATTTTTCAATGTCCATTTTTAACTCCCAGATCCATTTTTATCCAATTTTTTATCCAATTTTTAACTTCCTGGTCCATTTATTTTTCCAATGTCTATTTTTAACCCCTGCGTCCATTTTTAATCCCCCAATGTCCATTTTTTTAACCTCCTAGTCCATTTTTATCCAATGCCATTTTTACCCTGTCCATTTTTATTTTCCAAGTCCCATTTTTACTCACAGTCCATTGTAAATTTTTCAATGTCCATGTTACCCCTGTCCATTTATATTTTTCCAATGTCCAATTTTTAACCTCACAGTCCATTTTTATCCAATTTTTATCCATTTTTAACCCCTGTCCCATTTTTTATCCCAATGTCCCATTTTATACAATGGTCCCATTTTTAACCCCCCTAGTCCATGGTTAATCCAGTGTCCATTTTTAACAATGTCCCATTGTATACAATGGTCCTTTTATCCAATGTTTTCCATTTTTTATCAATGTCCATTTTTACCCCCTGTCCATTTTTATCCAGTGTCCATTTTTATCCCCAATGTTTTTAACAATTTTGACTCCCAGTCCATGTTTTTTAATCCCCCAAATGTACCATTTTTTACCCCCTGTCCATTATTGTATCCAATGTCCATTTTTATCCAATGACATTTTTACCCCAGTCCATTTTTTATCCAATGTTCATTTCTTTAACCCCGGTCAATTTTTAATCCTTGTCCATTTTTATCCAATGCTACCAGTTTTACTCCTTACCATTTTTATCCAAGTCCCATTTTTATTTTTCCCAATGGTCCATTTCTATTTTTCCAAGGTCCATTTTATCCCAGTTTCCATTTTTTTATCCCAATGTCCATTTTTATCCCAATGTCCATTTTATTCCCATGCCAATTTTTATTTTTTCCAATGTTACCATTTTTACTCCCTTTAGTCCATTTATACCCAGTGTCCATGTTTTATTTTTCCACTGACCATTTTTAACCCCCCCTGTCCATTTTTATCCAGTGTTCCATTTTTGATCCCCCAATGTACCATTTTTACTCCTTGTCCATTGTTAATTTTGTTGTTTTTTTTCCCCAAACCCATTTTTTGGGTCCCCCCCCTTTTCTTTTTACCCCATGTCCCAATTTTTTATCCAATGTCCATTTTTTGACCCCCTCCCAGTCCATTTTTACCCCTTTGTCCATTTGATCCAATGTCCCATTTTAACCCCCTGTCCATTTTTATGTCCAATTTTTTATCCCATTTTTACCCTCCCGTCCATTTTTATCCAATGTCCATTTTTACCCCTATACATGTTTATCCAATGTTCCATTTTTACCCCCTCCCAGTCCATTTTTATTTTTCCAATGTCCATCTTTACCACCCTGTCCAATTTTTATCCCCCAGTGTCCATTGTTATAACCCTTGGTTCATTCTTTAATCCAATGTCCATTTCTTTTTACTCCCTGGTCCATTTTTATACAATATCAATTTTACCCCCTAGGCCCATTGTTAATTTTTCCCAATGTCCATTTTTACCCCCTCGGTCCATTTGTTTATTTCCAATGTTCCATTTTTCTCCCGTCCATTTTTACGGGACCAATGTCCATTTTTACTCCCTGGTCCATTTTATCCAATATTTTTTACAATTTTTACCCAACCTGGTCCGTTTTAATCCCCCAATGTGCCATTTTTACCCTCTGCCATTTTTATTTTTTCAATGTCCATTAGACCCCTGTCATTTTTATCCAATGTCCATTTTTACTCCCAGTCCATTTTTATCCAATGCCCATTTTTACTCCCAGTCCATTTTTATCCAATTTTTATCCATTTTTAACTCCCTTGTCCATTTTTATCCAATATCCATTTTTACTCCCTTTTTGTCCATTTTATCCAATATCATTTTAATACCCTGTCCCATTTTTATTTTTTCCAATGACATTGTAAACGCCCTGGTTCCATTTTTATCCAAATCCATTTTTTACTCCCCCTGTCCATTTTATCCAATATTTTTCCATTGTTCCTCCTGTTCCATTGTTATCCAATATCCATTTTACTCCCTGTCCATTTTTATCCAATGCCATTTTTACTCCAATGTCCATTTTATCTATTTTTTATCCCCCATTTTTACTCCCTGTCCATTTTATTTTTTCCAATTCCATTTTTAACTCCTGTCCATTTTTATACAATATCCATTTTTTACTCCCTGTCCATTTTTTCCCATGTGTCCATTTTTACTCCAGGTCCATTTTTATCAAATGGTCCATTTTTACCCCTTACCAAGTTTATCCAATATTTTTTACATTTTACTCAACCAGTCCATTTATTTTTCCAATGTCCATTTTTAACCCTGTCACAAATTATTCCAATGTCCATTTTTACCCCCTCCCAGTCCATTTTATCTTTTTAAGTCCATTTTAACCCCTGTCAATTTTTATCCAATATCATTTTTACCCCTGTCCATTTTTATCCAATTTTTATCCAATTTTTGTTACGCACCTGTCCATTTTTTATTTTTAATGTCCCCCTATTTTGAACCCCTGCCATTTTTTACCAATGTCCATTTTAACTCCAGTCCATTTTTATCCAATATCCATTTGTTACCCCGTCCATTTTTACCAAATGTTCCCCCATTTTATCACAGTCCATTTTTATCCAATGTTTCCATTTTACCTGTCCAATTGTACCCAAGTCCCATTTTTAGTTTCCCAGTCCCTTTTTAATCTTAATGTCCATTTTTACCCCTGTCCCCCAATTTTGATCCATATATCCCATTTTTGAATCCCTGTCCATTTTAATCCAATGTCTATTTCACCCTTTTTAATCCAACCTGTCCCATTTTTATTTTTTCCAATGTCCCATTTTTACTTCCCCAGTTCATTTTTATCCAATTGTTTCCATTTTTACCCTGTCCATTTTTATTTCCCAAGTCCATTTTTTACCCCAGTCCATTTTTATACCAACCCATCCATTTTTTACCCCATGGTCCATTTTTATCCCATAATCCATTTACCTCACAGTCACATTTATTTTCCAATGTCCATTTTTACCCACCTGGTCATAAATTTATCCAATATTTTCCATTTTTACTCCCTGCCCATTTTTATAATGTCTATTTTAAACCCATGGTCCTTTTTATTTTTCAATGTCCAATTTTTACTACCAGCCCATTTTTATTCAATGTACCATTTTACCCCTGTACCATTTTATCTTTTTAGTGTCCCATTTTTACTCCCCAGTCATTTTTATCCAATATCCATTTTTACTCCCTGTCCATTTTTATCCAATGTCCTATTTTTAACTCCCCCTGTCCATTTTTATCCAATGTCCATTTTTTTACCCCCTCCCGTCCATTTTTATTTTTTTCCAATGTCCAATTTTGACTCCAGTTTTTCCACCCCCTTTTATCCACAGGTCATTTTACTACCAGGCCATTTTTATTCCAATATCCCATTTTTACTCCCTGTTTCCATTTTTATCCAATGTCTTTTTTATTTCCTAACCCGCTGTCCAGTTTATTTTTCCACGTCCCCATTTAATCGCCGCTCCATTTTTTTTTTTACCAATGTCCATTTTAATCCCAGTCATTTTATCCAATATCCATGTTTACTCCCTTGTCCATTTTATCCAATGTCCCAGTTTTAAACCCCCTGTCCATTTTTATCCAATGTCCATTTTTACCCCCTGTTCATTTTTATCCAATGTCCATTTTTACCCCTGTCCATTTGAATTCCAATTGTCCATTTTACCCCTCACAGTCCATTTTTATCCAATGTCCATTTTTACCCCCTGTCCATTTTTATCCAATTTCCATTTTTACCCCTGTCCATTTTTATCCAAATGTTTTTTCCCAGGTTTTACTCCCTGTGCCATTTTTATCCATGTCCTTTTTACCCCTTTTCCATTTTTATCCATCCATTTTTACTCCCTGTCCATTTTTATCCAATATCCATTTTTACCCCCTGTCCATTTTTATCCAATGTCCATTTTTACCCCTTCCATTTTTATCCAATGTCCATTTTTACCCTGTCCATTTTTATCCAATGTCCATTTTTACTCCCAGTCCATTTTTATCCAATGTCCATTTTTACTCCCAGTCCATTTTTATCCAATATCCATTTTTACTCCCTGTCCATTTTTATCCAATATCCATTTTTACTCCCTGTCCATTTTTATCTAATGTCTATTTTTAACCCCTGTCCATTTTTATCCAATGTCCATTTTTACTCCCAGTCCATTTTTATCCAATATCCATTTTTACCCCTGTCCATTTTTATCCAATGTCCATTTTTACTCACAGTCCATTTTTATCCAATGTCCATTTTTACCCCCTGTCCATTTTTATCCAATGTCCATTTTTAGTCCCAGTCCATTTTTATCTAATGTCCATTTTTACCCCTGTCCATTTTTATCCAATATCCATTTTTACTCCCTGTCCATTTTTATCCAATGTCCATTTTTACCCTCATTTTTTATCCAATGTCCATTTTTACCCCCTGTCCATTCTTATCCAATGTCCATTTTTACCCCTGTCCTTTTTATCCATTTTTTCCCAATTTTTTACTCCCAGTCCATTTTTAACCAATGTCCATTTTTACCCCCTGTCCATTTTTATCCAATATCCATTTTTACTCCCAGTCCATTTTTATCCAATGTCCATTTTTACCCCTGTCCATTAAATTTATCCAATATCCATTTTTACCCCTCCATGTCCCCTTTTTATCCCCCAATGTCCATTTTTACCCCCTGTCCATTTTTATCCAATGTCCATTTTTACTCCGCCCCAGTCCATTTTTATCCATGTCCCATTTTTTACCCCTGTCCCATTTTTATCCCCAAATGTTTTACCCATTTTTACCTCCAGTCAATTTTTATCCAATATCCATTTTTACTCCCTGTCCATTTTTATCCAATGTCTATTTTTAACCCCTGTCCATTTTTATCCAATGTCCATTTTTACTCCCAGTCCATTTTTATCCAATGTCCATTTTTACTCCCAGTCCATTTTTATCCGGTGTCCATTTTTTACTCCCGTCAAAAAAAATTTTTATCCAATATTTCCCTCCTTTTACTCCCTGTCCATTTTTTATCCAATGTCTATTTTTAAACCCCTATCCCTTTTTTATCCATGTCCATTTTTACTCCCATGTCCATGTTTTTATCCAATTTTTATCCCAATACCCCAGTCCATTTTTATCCAATGTCCATTTTTTACTCCCTGTCCTTTTTATTTTTTACCAATGTCCCTTTTTATTTTTTAACCCCTGTCCATTTTTACTCCATGTCCATTTTTACCTCCTTTTATCCCAATTTTTATCCATGGCCATTTTTTACCCTGTCCATTTTTATCCAATGTCATTTTTACCTTTTCACTGTCCTTTTTTATCCAATGTTTCCATTTTTACTCCCTGTCCAATTTTATTTTTTATCCCATGTCCATTTTTTACTCACAGTCCATTTTTGATCCAATATCCATTTTTACCCACTGTCCAATGTCCATGTCCATTTTTATACCCATGTCCATATTTTTAACCCCTGTCCATTTTTATCCAGTGTCCCAAATCCTTTTTTACAATGCCATTTTATAACCATGTCCATTTTTATCCAATGTCCATTTTTATTTTTTACCCCAATGTCCATTTTTTTACCCCCTGGTCATTTTTATCCCAATGTCCATTTCTTTACCTCCAATGTACCATTTTTCTCCCATCCATTTTTATCCAAATATCCATTTTTACCCCCTGTCCAG
>NC_087205.1:84120698-84146650 GCF_015104395.2 Macrobrachium nipponense
TGCCATTTTTACTCCCTGGTCCATTTTTATAACAATTTACATTTTTACTCCTGTCCATTTTTAATAACAATATCCATTTTTTACTCCCTCTCCCTTTTTATTTTTACAATGATCCATTTTTAACTCCCCTGTCCTTTTTATTTTACATATCCCTTTTTTTTTTTTTTTTTTTTTTTTTTTTTGTTTTTTTTTTTTTTTTTTTAACTCCCTGTCCAATTTTTTATACCAATATCCATTGTTTTACTTTCCCTGTCCATTTTTTAATACCAATATATCCTTGTTACTCTGTCCCATTTTTTATACGTTTTATACCATTTTTAAACCCCCTGTCCTTTTATACCAACGATCAATTTTTTCTTTTTAAACCCTTTCTGTCCATTTTTATAGAAAAAAAAAACCCATTTTTATTCCATTTTTACTTTTCTGGTCCATTTTTATATAATTTTTATCCATTTTTACCTCCCTGTCCCATTTTTTATACATATCCATTTTTTTACTTTCTGTCCATTTTTATAACAATAGGCCATTTTTACTCCCCTGTCCATTTTATACCAATTTTTATCCTTTTTAACCCCCTGTCCATTTTATACACATCCATTTTTACTTTCTTGTCCAATTTTTATACAATATACATTTTTACTCCCTGTCCCATTTTTATACAATATCCATTTTTTACAAATCCCTGTCCAATTGGTTTTAATACCAATTCCCTTTTACCACCCTGTTCCATTTTTATCCAATGTCCATTTTTAAACTCCCTTCCACCATTTTTATCCATTATCCATTTTTTCCCCCTGTCCATTTTTACATTTCCATTTTTATCCCCCTGTCCATTTTTAATTCCAATGTCCAAATTTTTACCCCCTCCCAGTCCATTTTTAAATACAATTTTTGTCCATTTTTACCAACCCTGTCCATTTTTATACCATATCCATTTTTTAACTCCCTTTGTCCATTTTTATACAATATCCATTTTTTAACTCCCTGTCCATTTTTATTACATATCCTATTTTTTTACTCTTTTAAACTCCCTGTCCCCAGTTTTATACCATTTATCCCTTTTTACTCCCTGTCCATTTTATCAATATCCATTTTACTCCTGTCCATTTTTTACCAATTTTTAATCCATTTTTAACTTCCCTGTCCATTTTATACAATATCCATTTTACTCCCTGTCCTTTTTATACAATATCCATTTTTTACTCCCAATCCATTTTATTACCAATTGTCCATTTTTAACCCCCACCCTGTCCATTTTTTATACCAATATATAATCTTTTTTACCTCCTGTCCATTTTTTAATGCAATATCCCATTTTTGACTCCCTGTCCCCATTTTATTTACAATATCTATTTTACTCCCTTGTCCATTTTTTATACAATACCATTTTTACTCCCCTGGTCCATTTTTTATACATTTTATCCATTGTTTACCTCCCTGTCCATTTTTATACCAATTTTTATCCAATTTTTGGTTACCCCTACTCCCTTCCATTTTTATACAATATCCATTTTTACTCCCTGTCCCATTTTGTACACCTATTTTTCATTTTTTAAAACCTCCCTGTCCATTTTTATACAATACCATCTTTTTACTCCCCCTGTCCATTTTTATCAATATCCATTTTTTATCCCAACTGTCCATTTTTATACCAATATCCATTTTTACCCCCTGTCCAATTTTTTATAACAATTTTTATCCCCCATGTTTTTAACCCCCTGTCCATTTTTATAAAATTTTTATCCATTTTTTAACCCCCTGTCCATTTTTTATCCCCGGTGTCCATTTTTACTCCCTGTCCATTTTTTACAATATCCATTTTTACTCCCTTTCCATTTTTATTTACATACCCATTTTTTAACCCCTTGGTCCATTTTTTATCAATGTCCATTTTTACTCCCTGTCCATTTTTTTACATGGTCCATTGTCTACTCCTTGTCCCCATTTATTTTCCATTGTCCAGTTTTAACTCCCTGTCCTTTTTACCCCCTTTTCCAATTTTTATTTTACCCCAATGTCCCGTTTTTACCCCGTGTTTCCATTTTTATACAATGTCCCATTTTTAACTCTTGTCCATTTTTATTTTCCATGTTCCATTTTTAACTCCTGTCCATTTTTAATTTTTACAATGTCCCATTTTTACCCCTTGTCCATTTTTATTTTTCCATGTTCCAGTTTTTAACTCCTGTCCATTTTTATTTTTCCAATTTCCCATTTTTACTCCCTGTCCAATTTTTATACCAATATCCAATTTTTACTCCCTCCCGTCCATTTTTATACAATATCCCCATTTTTAGCCCCCTTTTTGTCCATTTTTATCCAGGTCCATTTTACTCCGTCCATTTTTACCATAATTTTTATTCCATTTTTAACTCCCTGTACATTTTTAAATTTTCCAAATGTCCCCAGTTTTACTCTCGGTCCATTTTTTATTTTCCCAGTGTCCATTTTTACTCCTGGTCCCTTTTATACATACCCTTTTTAACTTCCCTGTCCATTTTAATACCAATTCCAGTTTTAACTCCCTGTCCATTTTTATTTTACAATGTCACATTTTTCCACCCCCTGTCCCAATTTTTTAGACAATGTCCATTTTTTAACCCCTGTCCATTTTTATTTTTACAATTTCCCATTTTTAACCCCCTGTCATTTTTATCCCAGTATCCATTTTTACCCCCTGTCCATTTTTATACAATGTCCAGTTTTACTCCCTCCATTTTTATCCAATGTCCATTTTTACCCCCTGTCCATTTTTATCCAGTGTCCATTTTTACCCCCTGTCCATTTTTATACAATGTCCAGTTTTACTCCCTGTCCATTTTTATCCTGTGTCCATTTTTACTTCCCTGTCCATTTTTATACAATATCCCTTTTTACTTTTTACTCCCCCTGTCCATTTTTTATTACAATTTTTGGGGGGTCCATTTTTACTCCCTGTCCATTTTTATCCAATGTCCATTTTTACCCCCTGTCCATTTTTATCCGATGTCCATTTTTATCCTAAATGTCCATTTTTTAACATACCCCCTGTCCCTTTTTATCCAAATTTGTCCCATTTTTTACGCCCTGTCCAATTTTTATACCAATATTTTCCATTTTTAACTCCCTGTTCCATTTTTAATCAAAAAAAAAAATTTGTATTTTTTACCCCAACCTGTCCATATTTTTATTTTACTGTGGTCGCCCTTTTTACTCCCTGGTCCTATTTTTATCCAATAATTCCAATTTTTATACCGGGCCTGTCCTTTTTATTTTACATGTCCCATTTGTACTCCCTGTCCTATTTTTATCCAATATCAATTTTTTACTCCCTATTCCATTTTTATACAATATCCATTTTTACTCCCTGTCCCCATTTTTATCAATATCCATTTTTTACACTCCACTCCCTGTCCATTTTAATACAATACCATTTTTAAACTTCCCTGTCCATTTTTATTACAATATCCATTTTTACTTCCTGTCCATTTTTATTTACCCCCATTGTCCAGTTTTTACCTCCTGTTTCCGCATTTTTTATCCAATGTCCATTTTTTTACCCCTTCCGTCCATTTTTTATACAATATCCATTTTTTAACCCTTAATCCCTTTCCATTTTTATTTTTTTCCAGTGTTCCATTTTTATTCCCTGTCCATTTTTATCCAATATACCATTTTTTACTCCCTTGTCCATTTTTTATCCAAGTGTCCATTTTTATCCAAGTTTTTACTTTCCTACCCCTGTCCCATTTTTTATCCCAGTGTCCATTTTTTATTTCCAATGTACATTTTTACTCCCTGTCCATTTTTATCCAATGTCCATTTTTATCCCATGTCCATTTTTATCCAATGTCCATTTTAACCCCCTCCCAGTCCCATTTTTATATCTTTTTCATTCCAAATTTTTATTCCAATGTCCATTTTTTACCCCCCTGTTTTCCTTTTTATCCAATTCCATTTTTTAAACCACCTGTCCCGTTTTATTTTCCAAGTCCATTTTTAACCCCCTGTCCATTTTTTAGCCAATATTCCATTTTTACCCCTGTCCCTTTTTTTATTTTTCCATGTTCCATTTTTTTTAACCCCTGTCCATTTTTATCCCATTTCATTTTTTACTCCCCGTGCCATTTTATTTTTCCAATGTCCACCTGTTTAACCCCTGTCCCATTTTTATTTTCCAATGTTCCTTTTACAACCCACCTGTCCAGTTTTTATTTTTTCCAATGTCCCATTTTTAACTCCCTGTCCATTTTTTATCCAATTTTATCCCCATTTTTACCCCTGTCCATGTTTTAATCCAAGTCCATTTTTTAATTACCTCGGTCCATTTTTAAATCCAATGGTCACCTTTTATTTTACCCCTGTTCCATTTTTATCCCATGTCCAATTTTTACTCCCTGTCCATTGTTTTAATCCAATTCCGATTTTTTACCCCCTGGTCCATTTAATCCAGTCCATTTTTACCCGCCTGTCCATTTTTAATCCAATGTCCATTTTTAATACCCTGGTCCATTTTTATTTTATTCCAATGTCCCATTTTTACTCCCAGTCCATTTTTATCCAATGCCCATTTTTACTCCCAGTCCATTTTTATCCAATATCCATTTTTACTCCCTGTCCATTTTTAATCCAATATCCATTTTTCACTCCCTGTCCATTTTTATCCATATCCATTTTTACTCCCTGTCCTTTTTAATCCAATCCCATTTTTACTCCCTGTCCCATTTTTTATCCAATATCCATTTTTAACTCCCTGTCCATTTTATCCAATAATCCACGTTTTACTCCTGTCCTTTTTATCCAATATCCATTTTACCTAAACCCTGTCCAGTTTTATTTTTCCAATGCCCATTTTTACTCCCGTCCATTTTTCTCTAATTTTATCCATTTTTTCCATCCCTGTCCATTTTTTTCCAATTCCATTTTTAACTCCCTGTCCTTTTTATCCATTTTTTATCCCAATTTTTAATCCCTGTCCATTTTTTATTTTCCAATGTCCATTTTTACGCCCAGTCCATTTTTATTTATTCCATGTCCATTTTGTTTACCCTGTCCAATTTTTATCCAATATCCAGTTTTTACCCCTCACAGTCCTTATTTTTTTCTTTTTATCCAATGCCTATTTTTACCCCTGTCCATTTTTAGCCAATGCCCCTATTTGTATACTCCCAGTGTCTTTTTGATCTAATGTCCATTTTTACTTCCCCTGTCCATTTTTATCCAATTTAATTTCCTACCCCCTGTCCAGTATTTTATCCAATGTCCATTTTTACCCCTGTCCATTTTTACCCCATGTCCCCATCTATTTTTTACCCCTGTCCTTTTTATCCATCCCAAATTTTTACCTCCCAGTCCATTTTTAATTTTTCCAATGGCCCATACTTTTTTCCCAGTCACCTTTTTAATCCATCCATTTTTCCTTTTTCCCTGTCCATTTTTATCCAATATCCTTTTTTACCTCCCGGTCCATTTTTATCCAATAATTCCATTTTTACCTTTTTCCCTCCATTTTTATCCCAGTGCCATTGTTGCCTCCCTGTCCCGTTTTATCCTTAATATCCCGTTTTTTTAACCCTTTTTCCCTGTCCATTTTTATCGCCATTTTTATCCAATTTTTAACCTCCCTGTCCATTTTTATATCCCATTTTTATCCAATTTTTTATTTTTTCCCCTGTCCATTTTTATCCAATGTCCATTTTTACTCCCAGTCCATTTTTATCCAATGTCCATTTTTACCCCTGTCCATTTTTATCCAATATCCATTTTTACTCACAGTCCATTTTTATCCAATGTCTATTTTTACCCCTGTCCATTTTTATCCATTCTTTTTATTTTTTAACCCTCCCCCAGTCCTTTTTAATATTTTTATATTTCCCATTTTTACCCTGTCCATTTTTTATCCATATCCTTTTTAAAACCTTTTTTCCCCCTGTCCAATTTTTATTTTTTACCATGTCTTTTTATTTTTTACACCTGTCCTTTTTTATCCATTGGGTCCATTTTTCCTACAGTCCATTTTTATTTTTTCCCATGGCCGTACCCCTGTCCATTTTTATCCATCCCATCCATTTTACTCACAGTCCTTTTTATCCATGTCCATTTTTACCTGTCCTTTTTATCCAAAAAGTGTCCATTTTTACCCCCGTCCATTATTATCCAATGTCCATTTTTACCTCCGTCCATTATTATCCAATGTCCATTTTTACCTTTTCCTAGTCCCATTTTTATCCATGCCATAATTTTATTTTTCCCCTGTCCATTTTTATCCAATGTCCATTTTTTACCCTTTTTTTAACAAGTCCATTTTTATCCATGTCCTTTTTACCCTTGTCCATTTTTATCCAATGTCCAGTTTTACCTTTTCCACCCAGTTCCATTTTTAAGAGCCAATGTCCATTTTTACCCCTGTCCATTTTTATCCAATGTCCATTTTTACTCACAGTCCATTTTTATCCAATGTCCATTTTTACCCCTGTCCATTTTTATCCAATGTCCATTTTTACTCCCAGTCCATTTTTATCCAATGTCCATTTTTACCCCTGTCCATTTTTATCCAATGTCCATTTTTACTCCGTCTTTTGTTATCCATGTCCATGGGTTTTTACCCCTGTCCAATTGTTATCAATGTCCATTTTTACCCCTCCCAAGTCCATTTTTATCCCTGTCCATTTTACCCCTGTCCTTTTTATCCATGTCCATTTTTCCTCCCGACCAGTCCATTTTTATCCATGTCCATTTTTACCAACCCTTTTTTATCCATTTTTTTATTAATACCCAATGTCCATTTTTACTTTTTCCCCTGTCCATTTTTATCCAATATACCTTTTTTACTCCCTGTTCCCAGTTTTTATCCATGTCCATAAGCCACCCTGTCCATGACCAATGTCTATTTTTACTCCCAGTCCATTTTTATCCAATGTCCATTTTTACTCCCAGTCCATTTTTATCCAATGTCCATTTTTACTCCCAGTCCATTTTTATCCAATATCCATTTTTACCCCCTGTCCCTTTTATTTTCGATTTTATAACCATTTTTACTTCCCTTTCCATTTTTAATCCCAAAATTTTTTATCCCATTTTTACCCTCAGTCCATTTTTATCCAAATTCCATTTTTACCCTCTGTCCATTTTTATCCAATGTTTTTCCTACCCCGTCCTTTTTATCCAGTGTCCATTTTTACCCTGTCCATTTTTATCCAATATCCATTTTTAACCATTTTTCCCCTGTCCATTTTTATTCCCAATTCCATTTTTACTCCCTGTCCATTTTTTTATCCATAATCCATTTTTTACCTCCCCTGTCCCCAATGTTTTTCCATTTTTTTAATATCCATTTTTAACCTTTTTCCCCTGTCCCATTTTTAGCCATTTTATCCATTTTTACCTCCACCCTGTCCATTTTCATTTTCCCCAATGTCCATACCCCTGTCCCTTTTTATCCATGTCCATGTTTTTACCCCTCCCAGTCCATTTTTTTACCAATCCCAATTTTTACCCCTTCCTTTTTGTCCAATTTTTTTTATCCAAATGTCCAGTGTGGACTCCCCTGTCCATTTTTATAACCAATGCCATTTATTTTTACTCCCTGTCCATTTTTATACAATGTCCATTTTTACTCCCTGTCCATTTTTATCCAATATCCATTTTTACTCCCTGTCCATTTTTATCCAATGTCCATTTTTACTCCCTGTTTTACCAATTTTTATACCATTTTTATCCATTGTTTTTACCCCCTGTCCATTTTTTATTTTTCCCCCGTAAAAGTCCTTTTTACTCCCTGTCCAAGAATTTTTTTTGTTTTTTTTTAAAATTTTTTTTTTTTTTTATCCAGTGTCCATTTTTTACCTCCACCATCCCCTTTTTATATCCAATAAATCGATTTTTTACTCCATCCTTTTTTATCCAATGTCCATTTTTACTCCCAGTCCATTTGCCCAATGTCCATTTGTACCCCCCTGTCCATTTTTAATTCAATGTCCATTTTTACGCCCCCTGGTCCCCATTTTTATTTTTTACAATATCCTGTTTTAAACTCCCGTCCATTTTTATACCATATAATTTTTACTCCCTTGTTCCATTTTTTAATACCAATATCCCATTTTCTTTACCTTTCCCCTGTCCCAGTTTTTAACAATTTTTTTATCCAACCACTTTCCCTGTACTTTTTTATTACAATATCCCTTTTTACCCCCTTGTCCCATTTTTATCCAAGTGTCCAGTTTTACTCCCCTGTTTCCATTTTTTATCCAAGTGGTCCATTTTTTCTCCCAGTCCAGTCCTTTTTATACCGAATGGATTTCCAGATTTTTAACTCCTACCAGTTTTCCATTTTTATCCAATATCCATTTTTACTCCCAGTCCCATTTTTATACTAAGTCCATTTTTCCATTTTTAACCCCCTGTCCATTTTTATACAATGTCCATTTTTATCCATTGTTCCATTTTTAATCCAGATGGTTCCATTTTTACTCCCAGTCCCACCATTTTTACCAATATCCATTCCATTTTTACTCCCCAGTCCCATTTTTTTTTATACCCAATGTCCATTTTATTTTTACCACCCCTGTCCATTTTTTAGCTAAGTGTCCATTTTTTACTTTACCCTGTCCCAATTTTCCATTTTTATACAATGTCCATTAATTTTAACCTCCTCCCCCTGTTCCCCATTTTTATACCAAAGTTATCCATTTTTTACCCACCCTTGCCCATTTTTATACCCAATGGTCCATTTTTTACTCCCATGTCCATTTTTATTTTTAAACCACACCAAACAAATATCCATTTTTACCTCTGTCCCTTTTTAAATCCAGGTCCATTTTTACTCTCCTTTTGTCCATTTTTCACAATTTTATCCATTTTTACTCCCCCTGTTCCATTTTTTATACCAAGTGGTCCATTTTTACTCCCCCTTGTCCATTTTTTATCTAAGTATCCATTTTTTACTCCCTGTCCATTTTTTATGACAATATCCATTTTTACTACCCCCCTGTTCCATTTTTATTTTTTCCAGTCGTCCCATTTTTAAACCCCTCCCTTTCCATTTTTCTACCAATATCCATTTTACTCCCATGTTCCATATTTTTTTTTATACAATATTCCATTTTTACTACCCTGTCCATTTTTGATACAATATCCATTTTTACTTTAACCCCCTGTCCCATTTTTTATACCATATCCATTTTTACTCCCCTTGTCCATTTTTATACAATAATCCATTTTTAACTCCCTGTCCATTTTTTATACAATTATCCATTTTTTACCCCCTACCCGCCATTTTTTATCCAGTGTCCATTTTTAATCTCCCTGTCCATTTTTATACAACATTCCATTTTTACCTCCCTATTCCATTTTTATACAATATCCATTTTTACTTTTTTTACCTCCCTGTCCCATTTTAAATACAATATCCATTTTTACTCCCATGTTCCCTTTTTATACAATACATCCATTTTTACTCCCTGTCCCATTTTTTATACAATATGCCATTTTTTAACTCCCTGTCCATTTTTAATCAATTTTATCCATTTTTTAACCCCCTTGTCCCATTTTTATTCCAGAGTCCCATTTTATCTCCCCTGTCCATTTTTATCAATATTCCATTTTTTAACTCCCTGTTCCATTTTTATCACAATATCCATTTTTTACCTCCCTGTCCCCTTTTATTTTTACCAAGTATCCCATTATTTTACCTCCCTGTCCCAATTTTTTATACAATAAGTCCATTTTTACTCCCTTGTACCATTTTTTCCATACCAATATCCATTTTTTACTCCCTGTCCATTTTTAATTACCAGTATCCATTTTTTAACGCCCTGTTCCAGTTTTTATACCAGTATCCATTTTTTACTCCCTGGTCCATTGTTTTTATACAATATCCATTTTTACTCCCTGTTCACCTATTTTTTATCCGTTGTCCATTTTTACTCCCACCAATTTTTATACCAATATCCTTTTTTACTCCCCCTTGTCCATTTTTTATACAAGATTCCATTTTTACTCCCTGTCCATTTTTATACAATATCCATTTTTTACTCCCTTGTTCCCGTTTTTTAATACCATTCCATGGTTTCCCACACTCCCTGTCCATTTTGTTATATCAATATCCAGTTTTTTACTCCCTTGGTCCATTTTATTTTTTACAATATCCCCATTTTTACCCCCTCCGGTCCATTTTTTATTACAATAGTCCATTTTTACTCCCTTGTCCATTTTTATACAATATGCCCATTTTTAAACTTTTTACCTTTCCCTGGTTCCCTATTTTTTTATCAACAATTCCATTTTTTACGTCCCTGTCCCATTTTTATACAATAATCCATTTTTTACTCCCTGTCCATTTTTATACAACTAATTCCATTTTTTACTTTCTGGTCCATTTTTTATACCAATATCCAGTTTTTACTACCCTCCGGTCCATTTTGTTTTTTATACAATATCCATTTTTACCCCCCTGTCACCCAATTTTTTTATTACAATATCCATTTTTAAAAAGCTTTCCTGTCCAATTTTTTATACAATATCCATTTTTACTCCCTGTCCATGTTTTATACATATATCCGATTTTTACCTCCCTGTCCATTTTTATGAACAAATTCCCGTATTTTTAACCCCCTGTTCCATTTTTTTTATAACAATATCCATTTTTTACTCCCTGTCCATTTTTATACAATAATTCCCATTTTTACCCCCTGTCCCTTTTTATTTTTATACAATATCCATTTTTAAACTCCCTGTCCATTTTTTATATCAATATCCCATTTTTATTTTTACTCCCTGTTCCATTTTTATACAATATCCATTTTTCTTTCTGTCCATTTTTATACAATATCCATTTTTACTCCCTGTCCATTTTTATACAATATCCATTTTTTACTTTTCTGTCACCATTTTTATTTTAACAATATCCTATTTTTACCCCCTGTTCCATTTTTATACAATATTCCATTTTTACGTTTTCTGTTCCCATTTTTTATGCAATAATTCCATTTTTTTACTCCCTGTCCATTTTTATACAATATCCATTTTTTACCATTTTTTTACCCCTCCCTTCCATTTTTTTATACAATAAATCCATTTTTACTCCCTGTGCCATATTTTTATACAATATCCATTTTTAACTCCCTGTCCATCATTTTATACAATATCCATTTTTACTCCCTGTCCCATTTTTATACCAATATCCCATTTTCACTTTCCTGTCCCTTATTTTTTATACAATATCCATTTTTACCCCCTGTCCATTTTTATGCAATATCCATTTTTACTTTCTGTCCATTTTTATACAATATCCATTTTTACTTTCTGTCCATTTTTATACAATATCCATTTTTACTCCCTGTCCCATTTTTTTATACAAGTGTATCCCATTTTTTACTCCCTGTCCATTTTTATACAATATCCATTTTTACTCCCTGTCCATTTTTATACAATATCCATTTTTACCTCCCTGTCCATTTTTATACATAATCCATTTTTTACCCTTTTTACCCCCTGTCCATTTTTATACAATATCCATTTTTACTTTCTGTCCATTTTTATTTTTTACATATCCATTTTTTACTCCCCCTGTCCATTTTTTATACAATTATCCCCCACCTTTTTCAAACCCCCCCCCCTTTTACTCTCTCACCATTTTTATACAATATCCATTTTTACTCCCTGTCCATTTTTATACAATGTCCATTTTTACCCCCTGTCCATTTTTATCCAATGTCCATTTTTACTCCCAGTCCATTTTTATCCATTATCCATTTTTGCCCCCTGTCCATTTTTATACAATGTCCATTTTTATCCCCTGTCCATTTTTAATCCCAATTCCGCATTTTACCTTCACCCAGTCCATTTTTTATAACAATGTCCATTTTTTTTAACACCCTGTCCATTTTTATACAATAGCCATTTTTACCCCTCCCTGCACTTTTTATAACAACAATTCCATTTTTTACTCCTCCCTGTTCCATTTTTTATACAATATCCATTTTTACTCCCTGTCCATTTTTATACAATATCCATTTTTACTCCCTCTCCATTTTTATACAATATCCATTTTTTCTCCCTGTCCATTTTTATACAATATCCATTTTTACTCCCTGTCCATTATTTTAATAACAATATCCCATTTTTACTTTCTGTCCATGTTTTTTATCCAATTCCATTTTTACTCCCTGTCCATTTTTATACCAATTATTCCATTTTTATTACCCTCCTTTCCCATTTTTATACAATATCCAATTTTTTTATCCCCCTTGTCCATTTTTATACAATATCACTTTTTTACCCCCTGGGGTTGGGGCGCCCTGTGGGGATTTTTGGAAGTGGGGTATGGGGGGGTGGGTTGCGTTTGGGGTGGGTAAGGTGGGGTAGTGCCCTGGTTTTTATGTGGGGCCCCTGTTGGTGGGGAGTGCCTGGTGGGTGTATGGGGGGTATTGGTGTGGTGGTGATTGGGGGTGCCATTTTTTATCCGTGTCCCATTTTTACTTTTTACTCCCTGTCCATTTTTATACAATATCCATTTTTACTCCCTGTCCATTTTTATACAATATCCATTTTTACCCCCTGTCCATTTTTATACAATGTCCATTTTTACTTCCTGTCCATTTTTATACAATATCCATTTCTACCCCCTGTCCATTTTATCCAATGTCCATTTTTACTCCCTGTCCATTTTTATACAATGTCCATTTTACCCCCTTTTCAATTTTTTACAATGTCCATTTTTACCCCTTGTCCATTTTTATACAATGTCCATTTTAACTCTTGTCCATTTTTATCCAATGTCCATTTTTACTCCCTGTCCATTTTTATACAATGTCCATTTTTTAACTCCCCATTGGTCCCATTTTTTAATTTCCAATTTCCTCCATTTTTACAACCCCCTGTGCCATTTTTTTATCCAACTGTCCATTTTTTAACTCCCTGTCCATTTTTAATACAATTTCCCATTTTTACTCCCTGTCCCATTTTTTAATTATCCAATTTTATCCCCCGACACCCCCTGTCCATTTTTATCCAGTGTCCATTTTTACTCCGTCCATTTTTATATAATATCCATTTTTACTCCCTGTCCATTTTTATCCAATGTCCATTTTTACTCTCTGTCCATTTTTATCCAGTGTCCAATTTTACTCCCTGTCCATTTTATACAATGTCCATTTTTACTCCCTGTCCATTTTTATACAATGTCCATTTTTACTCCCTGTCCATTTTTATACAATGTCCATTTTTACCCCCTGTCCATTTTTATACAATGTCCATTTTTACCCCCTGTCCATTTTTATATTATCAAGTTTCCATTTTTTACCCCCTGTCCATTTTTATCCAGTGTCCATTTTTACCCCCTGTCCATTTTTATACAATGTCCAGTTTTACTCCCTGTCCATTTTTATCCAATGTCCATTTTTACCCCCTGTCCATTTTTATCCAGTGTCCATTTTTACCCCCTGTCCATTTTTATACAATGTCCAGTTTTACTCCCTGTCCATTTTTATCCTGTGTCCATTTTTACTTTCTGTCCATTTTTATACAATATCCATTTTTACTCCCTGTCCATTTTTATACAATGTCCATTTTTACTCCCTGTCCTTTTTTATCCAATGTCCATTTTTACCCCCTGTCCATTTTTATCCAATGTCCATTTTTTACCCCCCTGGTCCTTTTTTTTAATCAAATGTTCCCATTTTTTATACTATATCCCCATTTTTAACTTCCCCTGTCCGATTTTTTATCCCATGTCCATTTTTACCCCCTGTCCATTTTTATACAGTGTCCATTTTTACTCCCTGTCTATTTTTATCCAATATCAATTTTTACCGCCTGTCCATTTTTATAGTGTCCATTTTTACTCCCTGTCTATTTTTATCCAATATCAATTTTTACTCCCTGTCCATTTTTATACAATATCCATTTTTACTCCCTGTCCATTTTTATACAATATCCATTTTTACTCCCTGTCCAACTTTTTATACAATATCCATTTTTTAACTCCCTGGTCACCATTTTTTATACAAATATCCATTTTTTTAACTCCCCTGTCCCATTTTTTATACAATGTCGCCAATTTTTACCATCCAGTCCACCATTTTTTATCCCATGTCCCATTTTTTAACCCCCTGTTCCCATTATTAATACAATGTTCCCTATTTTTTTACCCCCATGTCCATTAATTATCGCCAATGTCCATTTTTATTACCCCCCTGTCCATTATTATCCAATGGTCCAATTTTTTTAACCCCTTGTCCCATTATTATCCAATGTCCATTTTTACCCCCTGTCCATTATTATCCAATGTCCATTTTTACCTCCTGTCCATTTTTATCCAATGTCCATTTTTACCCCCTGTCCATTATTATACAATGTCAGAAACCCCATTTTTAACCCCCTGTCCATTTTTAATTCCCATGTCCCAATTTTTACCACCCTTTTTGACCCCCCATTATTATTTATCCATAATGTCCCATTTTTACCCGTCCTGTCCATTGTTTTTATCCAAATTGTCCATTTTTTACCTTTTCCTTGTTCCATTTATTTCCAAATGTCCATTTTGTTTTTTACCGCCCCCTGTCCATTTATTAATACCAATGTCCATTTTTTAACCGCCCCTTGTACCATTATTATCCGACCCAATGTCCATTGTTTTTTACCTCCTGTCCATTATTATCCAATGTCCATTTTTACCTTCTTGTCCATTTTTATTTTTAATTCCAATGTCCCAGTTTTTAACCTCCTCTCCATTTTTATCCAATCCATTTTTAACTCCTGTCCATTTTTTATTTTTCCACTGTCCCCCATTGTTATCTCCTGTCCATTAATTTTTATCCAAGTATCCATTTTTAACCTCTGTTTCCATTTTTATCCCCCAATGTCCATTTTTACTCCTTTTGTCCATTTTTATCCAATATCCAGTTTTACCTCCCTGTCCGATTTTTATTCCAATGTTTATTTTTACCTCTGTCCATTTTTTATCCAATTTGTCCCCTTTTTAAACCTTCCCTGTCCATTTTTTATACCATTTTGTCCATTTTTACCTCCTATCCAATTTTTTATCCAATGTCCTTTTTACCTCCCCCCTGTCCATTTTATCCAATTTCCTATTTTTACCTCCTCTCCATTTTTATCCAATGTCCATTTTTATTTTTTCCAATGTCCTTTTTTTAAACCCCCTGTCCATTTTTTTATCCAATGTCCATTTTTAACCCCCTGTCCCACCATTTTATCCCAATGTCCATTTTTATCCCCTGTCCATTTTTATCCAATGTCCATTTTTACCCCCTGTCCATTTTTAATCCCAATTTCCAGTTTTTACCCCCAGTCCATTTTATCCAAATGTCCATTTTTACCCCTGTCCTTTTGATTTTTCCATGTCCATTTTCCCTATACCCCCTATCTTTCCATTTTTTACATGTCCAAATTTTTACAACCTGTTCCATTCTTTTTAATCCCAATGTCCATTTCTAACCCCAAGTTCCATTTTTATCCAATGTCCAATTTTTACCCCGTCCCATTTTTATACAATTTTTAATCCATTTTTACTTTCTGTCCCATTTTTTTAAACCAATTTTTATCCCTTTTTACTTTCTGTCCCTTTTTATATAATTTTTATCCATTTTTACCCCCTTGTCCATTTTTTATCCAATTTTGTCCATTTTTACCCCCCTTTCCCCATTTCTAATCCAATGTCCAATTTTTACCAACAGTCCTATTTTAACCTCCAAGGTCCTTTTTATTCCAATGTTTTTCCATTTTAACCAGTCCATTTTATCAATGTCCATTTTTACCTCCCTGTCCATTTTTATCCAATGTCCATCTTTCTACCCCGGTCCAATTTTTATCCAATGGTTTTTCCCAATTTACCCCCTGTCCATTTTTATCCAATGTCCATCTCTACCCCCTGTCCATTTTTATCCAATGTCCATTTTTACCCCCTGTCCTATTTTTAATCCCAATGTCCCATTTTTATTCCATGTTTTTCCATCTCCCTACCCCAGTCCATTTTTATCCAATGTCTTTTATTTTTACCCACTGTCCATTTTTTAATCCAATGTCCATCTCTTTTACCCCTGCCATTTTTATCCCAATGGTCCATTTTTACCCCCTGATTTCCATTTTTATCCAAAGGTCCATCTCTTTTTTACCCCTGTTCCATGTTTTATCCAATGTTCATTTTTTAACCCCGTTTTTCCATTTTTATCCAATGTCCCATTTTTACCCCTGTTTCCATTTTTATCCATATGTCCATTTTACCCCAGTTTCCATTTTTTTATTTTCCATGTCCAATTTTTTTCCGCCTGTCCATTTTTATCCCCCATATGGTCATTTTTACCCCCCAGTTTATTTTAATTCCAATGTTCCATTTTTACCCCTGTCCAATTTTTTGATCCAATAAGCCAATTTTTACCCCCAGTTTGGTTTTCATTTTTATCCCAATGTCATTTTTAATCCGTATCCATTTTTAACTCCCAGTCCTTTTTATCCAATTTTCCATTTTTAACCCCCCTTCCAGTCCCATTTTTATCCAATTTTCCATTTTTAACTCCCTGTCCATTTTTCATCCCATTGTCCATTTTTACCCCTGTCCTTTTTGATCCAAGGTTCCCATTTTTACTCCCTGTCCCCTTTTTATCAGTATCCCAATTTTTACTTCCCAGTCCATTTTTAATTCCATTGCCATTTTTACCTCCTGTTCCATTTTTATTCAATTATCCATTTTTAAACTCCCTGTCCATTTTTATTTTTACCCCCAATGTCCATTTTTTACCCTGTTCCATTTTTTTATCCAGTTTCTTTTTACCTCCTGTTCCCATTTTTATTTTACAATCTCCATTTTTACTCCCTGGTCCATTTTTATACCAATATTCCATTTTTACTCCCTGTCCATTTTTAACTCCCTTCGCCAATTTTTACCCCTCCCTGTCCATTTTGTTATTACAATTATCCATTTTTACTCCCTGTCCTTTTTTTTTTTGTTTTTTTTATTTTTTTTACCATGTCCATTTTTACCCTGTCCCTTTTTATACCATATTTTTTCCATTTTTAAAACTCCCTGTCCTTTTTATACAATAATCCATTTTTTTACCTCCCTTGTCCATTTTTATTACAATTATCCTTTTTAACTCCCTGTCCATTTTATACAATATCCATTTTTAACTTTTTCCACCCCACTGTCATTTTATCAGTGGTTCCATTTTTATTCCTTGTCCATTTTTAATACAGTATCCATTTTTACCCCTTCCAGTCCACACATTCCTATTACAATATCCATTTTTAACTCCCTGTCCTTTTTATCCAGTTGTTCCATTTTTACTCCCTGTCCCATTTTTAACAATATCCATTTTTACCCTTGTCCATTTTTATACCAAGAATCCAGTTTTTACTCCCTGGCCATTTTTTACATTTATCCATTTTTTACTCCCCTGTCCATTTTTTATCCCAAGTGTCCATTTTTACCTCCCTGTCCTTTTTATACCAATTTTTATCCAATTTTTTCTCCTGTCCTTTTTATATCCAATTTTTATCCGATTTTTTTACCCCCTGTCCATTTTTTATACCAATTTTATCCATTTTTAACTCCCTGTCATTTTTATAACCAATCTTTCCAGTTTTACTCCCTTCCATTTTATACCAGTGTCCATTTTTACTTCCTGTCCATTTTTATACCAACTATCCATTTTTACCTACCCTTGTCCTTTCTTATACCATTTTTATACCATTTTTAACTCCCCTGTCCATTTTTATTTACCATCCTCCAATTTTTACTCCTGTCCATTTTTATACCAATATTTTTCCAATTTTAACCTAACCCTGTCCATTTTATACATACCATTTTAACTCCCTGTCCATTTTAATTTTCCAGTGTTCCATTTTTAAATTCCTGTCCTTTTTATACCCAATTTTTATCCATTTTTTACGCCCTGTCCATTTTTTGAATACCAATTTTATCCATTTTTAAACTCCCTGTCCCATTTTTATCCTTTGTCCATTTTTTACCTCCCTGTCCATTTTTATACCAATTTTTTTATCCAATTTTTTGCTCCTTGTCCCTTTTTTATACAATATCCATTTTTAACTCCCTTGTCCATTTTTATTAACCAATATCCATTTTTACTCCCTGTCCATTTTTATTTTTCCAGTGTCCATTTTTAACTCCCCTGTCCATTTTTTACAATATCCATTTTAAACTCCTTGTCCTTTTTATACAATTTATTCCTTTTTTTACCCCCTGTCATTTTATACCAATTTTTATCCATTTGTTAACTCCCTGTCCATTTTTATACAATATCCATTTTTTAACCTCCCTTTCCCATTTTTATACCAATATTTTTCCATTTTTACCAACTCTGTCCATTTTATACCAATTTTTATCCATTTTTAACCTCTCCGTCCCATTTTTTTATACATATCCCTTTTTTACTCCCCCTGTCCATTTTTATACAATTTTTATCCCATTTTTAACCCTTGTCCATTTTTATCAATTTTTTATCCCATTTTTACTTTCCTGGTCCTTTTTATTTACAATAATCGCCATTTTAACTCCCTGTCCATTTTTTATACAATATCCATTTTTACTCCCCCTGTCCATTTTTTACCAATATTTTTCCATTTTTACCCAATGTCATTTTTATACCAATTTTTATCCCTTTTTAACTCCCTGTCCATTTTTTATACCTTTATCCATTTTTAACCCCCTGGTCGCATTTTTATACACTATCCATTTTTAACTTTCCCCAAGTCCATTTTTATACCAATATCCATTTTTTAACTCCCCTGTCCATTTTTATAACAATTTTTATCCATTTTTAACTCCCTGGTCCATTTTATACAATCCTTGTTTTTACCCCCTGTCATTTATTATTTTACAATTCCATTTTAACTCCTGTTCCATTTTTTTATACAATTTTATCCCCCCATTTTTACCCCCGTCCCTTTTTATTTTACAATAGCCAAATTTTTCTCCCTGTCCATTTTTATACCAATTTACCTTTTTAACTCCTTGTCGCATTTTATACAATATCCTTTTTCTTTCTGTCCATTTTTTATACAATATCCATTTTTTACTCCTTCCACTTTTTATACCATTTTTATCCATTTTTAACTTCTGTCCATTTTTAGACAATATTCGCATTTTTTACCCCCTGTCCATTTTATACCAATTTTTATCCATTTATCTTTCTTGTCCATTTTTATACTATTTTTTATCGCCCATTTTTACTCCCCTGTCCCATTTTTTATACCAATTTTTATACCATTTTAACTCTCTGTCCATTTTTATTTTACAATTATCCCCATTTTTACTCCCTGTCCATTTTTATACCAATTTTAATCCATTTTTAACTCCCTGTCCCATTTTAATACATATCCATTTTTTACTCCCCCTGTCCAATTTTTATACCCATTTTATCCGTTTTGTAACTTTCTGTCCATTTTTTACAATATTTCCTTTTTTACCCCCTCAGGCAAGTTTTATACCAATTTTTATCCAATTTTTCCCCCCTTGTCCATTTTTATACCATATCCTTTTTACTTTCCCCTGTCGCATTTTATTACAATCTCCATTTTTTAACTTTCTGTTCCATTTTTATATAATTTTTTAATCCCCATTTTTTCTCCCTGTCCATTTTTATACCAATTTTTAATTCCATTTTTAACTCCCTGTCCATTTTTATACAATATCCATTTTTACTCCCCCTGTCCATTTTTAATACAATTATCCATTTTTAACCCCCTGCATTTTTTATACATATCCATTTTTACTTTCTGTCCATTTTTTATACAATTTATCCATTTTTACTCCCTGCCCATTTTTATACCAATTTTTTATCCTTTTTTAATCCCTGTCCCATTTTATAGCCAATTTTTATCCATTTTTACTCCCTGTCCATTTTTATACAATTTTCATCCATTTTTAACCCCCTGTCCTTTGATACAATTCCATTTTACTTTCCCCCCTTGTCCTTTTTTATACCAATATTTTTTCCATTTTTTTACTCCCCTGTCTAAGTTTTATCCTCTCATTTTTACCGCCGTCCAATTTTTATTTTAAAGGGTCCATTTTACCTCCAGTCCATTTTTATTCCAATTTTAGCCTTTTTAACTCCCTGGTCCACCTTTTTTCCACCTAGGCCCATTTTTATCCAATGCCAATTTTTTCTCATGGTAAATTTAATCCATTTTTATCCATTTTTAACTCCTGTCCATTTTTATCCAATATCCATTTTTTACTCCCTGTCCCATTTTATCCAATTTTTATCCATTTTTAACTCCGCTGTCCCATTTTATCCATGCCCATTTTTCTCCCCTGTCCCATTTTTATCTAATTTTTATCCATTTTTAACTCCCTGTCCCATTTTTATTCAATATCCATTTTTACTCCCCTGTCCAGTTTTATTCCATTTATCCATTTTTAATCCCTGTCCAATTTTTTTTATCGCCCCCAATGTCCATTTTTTTATTCCCATTTTTCCATTTAGCCAATGTAACATTTTTACCCCGGTCCCATTTTTATCCAATTCCTTTTTACCCCCTCACCGTCCCATTTTTATCCAAATGGTCTATTTTTACCCCTGTCCATTTTTCTTTTTTTTTTTTTTTCCAATGTCCCCCCCCATTTTTACTCCAGTCCATTTTTATCCAATGTCCATTTTTACCCCCTGTCCATTTTATCTTTTTATCCATTTTTAACTCCCTGTCCTTTTTATCCAATGTCTATTTTTAACCACTGTCCTTTTATCCCAATGTTTTCCATTTTTACCTAACTAGTCCATTTTTACCATTGGCCATTTTTACCCCTGTCCCATTTATATCCAATGTCCATTTTTACTTTTCACCAAGTCAATTTTTTTCCCATGTTTTTCCATTTGCACCCCCGGCCTTGGCCATTTTAATCCAAGTCTCCATTTTTACCCCTCCCAGTGCCATTTTTTATCCCAATTCCCTTATTTACTTTTCAACCCCCTGTCCATTTTTATTTTTACCAATTGTCCATTTTTAACTCCTAGTCCATTTTTATCCAATGCCTTTTTACGCCCCTGTCCCATTTTTATCCAATGTCCATTTTTAACTTTTTACCCAGTCCATTTTTATCCAAATGTCCAGTTTTTACCTTGTCCCCTTTTTTCCAATGTCCATTTTTACTCTCCAGTTTTCCATTTTTATCCAATGTCCATTTTTACCCCCTGTCCATTTTTATCCAATGTCCATTTTGACTCACAGTCCCCATTTTATCCATGTCCCATTTTTAACCCCTGTCCTTTTGTTTATTTCCAATGTCCATTTTTACTCACAGGGTTCTTTTTAATCCCCATGTCCCATTTTTACCACCTGTCCCATTTTTAATCCAGTCCATTTTTACTCATCCCAATTTTTATCCAATGTCCCCATTTTTACCCCTGTCCATTTTTTATCCAATGTCCTTTTTACTTTTTCACCCCCAGTCCAATTTTTATTTTTATTCCAATGTCCATTTTTACCCCCCTGTTCCTTTTTATTTTTCCATGTCCCAATTTTTCCTCACAGTCCATTTTATCCAAATTCCATTTTTACCCTCAGTCCATTTTATATTTTCCAATTCCATTTATAACTCCCTGTCCATTTTGATTTTTCCACTTCCATTTTTACTCCCTGTCCAGTTTATCCAGGTTCATTTTTACCCCCTGTCCCAATTTTTTCCATGTCTATTTCTTTTTACCCCCTCCCAGTCCTTTTTATCCAATTGTCCATTTTTACTCCCAGTCCATTTTTATCCAATGTCCATTTTTTTACTCCATCCATTTTTATCACCATATTCGCATTTTACCCGCCCTGTCCATTTTTATCCCAATTTTTATCCATTTTTAACTCCTGGTCCATTTTATCCAATATCCATTTTTACCCCCTGTCCATTTTTATTTTCCATTTTCCAATTTTAACCCCTGTCCATTTTTAATCCAATGTTTTCCAGTTTTAACCCCTGTCCATTTTTTGTTTTCCAATTTCCATTTTTAACCCTGTTTCCATTTTTATCCATATCTTTTTACTCCCCTGTCCATTTTTATCAATTATCCAATTTTGTCTCCTGTCCTTTTGTAGCCAGTAAAAAATAATAATAACACACGTTTTTAATCCCTGTCCATTTTTATTCCAATTTTATCCATTTTTAACTCCCTGTCCATTTTTATCCAATATCCATTTTTACTCCCCCTGTCCATTTTCCATTTTTCCAATGTCCCCATTTTAACCCCTGTCCATTTTTATCCAATGCCCATTTTTACTCCCCCCAGGTCCATTTCTTTTACCCAATGTCATTTTTTAACCCCCTGGTCCATTTTTTACAATTGTCATTTTTACTCCCCTGTCCATTTTTATACCAATTTTTATCCATTTTTTAGCTCCCTGCCCATTTTTTATACAATATCCATTTTTACTCCCCCTGTCCCTTTTATACCAATTTTTATCCATTTTAACTCCTGTCCATTTCCCTATACCAATATCCATTTTACCCCCTTTGTCCATTTTTTATCCCAAAAAAAAGTGTCCATTTTTACTCCCTGTTTTTACATTTTGATCCAGTGTCCAATTTTTTACTCCACAGTCCCATTTTTATTTTTCCAATGTCCTTTTAACTCCAGTCCTTTTTTATTCAATGTTTTTCCATTTTCCCACTCCCCAGTCCATTTTTATTTTTTCCAATTCCATTTTTTAACCCCCTGGTCCATTTTATTTTTACCATGTCCATTTATCCTTGTTCCATTTTTTATTTTTCCAATGTCCATTTTTTTAACTCCCAGGTCCATTTTTTAATACCAATGTTCCATATAATTACTTCCCAGTCCGTGTTTCATGTCCTTTTTACCCCCTGTCATTTTTATACCATGTTTCCTTTTTACTCCCCCCAGTCCATTTTATACAATGTTTCCATTATTACACCAACCTGTACATTTTTATACAATATCCTTTTTTACATCCCTGCCCATTTTTATACAATGTCCCTTTTTACTCCCCTGTTCCATTTTTATTTACAATGTCCATTTTTTTAACCCTCTGTCCATTTATTATTTTTCCAGTGTCCATTTTTAACCCTCCCTGTCCATTTTTATACCCAATTTTTAATCCAGTTTAACTCCCTGTCCATTTTATATTTTTACAATGTCCATTTTTAACCCCTGGTCCATTTTATCCAGTTGCCATTTTTTACTCCCTGTCCCATTTTTATACAATGTCCATTTTTAACCCCCTGTCCCCATTTTTTCCAGTGTCCAATTTTACCCCCGTCCATTTTTATCCCCAGTGTCCATTTTTAACTCCCTTTTGTCCATTTTTATACAATATCCATTTTTAACTCCGTCCCATTTGATTTACCAATGTCCATTTTTACCCCCTGTCCATTTTTAATCCAGTGTCCTTTTTTACTCCCTGTCTTTTTATACAATATCCATTTTTACTCCTTCCATTTTTATACAATTTATCCCCCATTTTACTCCCTGTCCCCATTTTTATTTTCAGTGTCATTTTTAACTCCTGTCCATTTTTATACAATATCCATTTACTCCCTTCCTTTTATTTTTAAATGTCCATTTTTACTCCCTGTCCATTTTTATTACCAATATTTTTCCAGTTTACTCCCTGTCCATTTTTACCAATATTTTCCATTTTTACTCCTGTCCATTTTTTATACAATATCCATTTTTTACTTTTTCCCCCTGTCCATTTTTAATACCAATATCCATTTTTTACCCCCTGTCCTTTTTTCCATTGTCCATTTTTTTACGCCCCGTCCATTTTTATACAATTTTATCCATTTTTAACTCCCTTGTCCATTTTTATACAATATCCATTTTTACTTTTTACCCCTGTCCATTTTTATACCAATTTTTATCCGTTTTAACTCCCGTCCCCTTTTTTATAACATTAGCCAATTTTTACTCCCCTGTCCATTTTTATACCAATTTTAATCCCTTTTTAACTCCCTGTCCATTTTTACCAATTTTATCCATTTATTAAACTCCCTGGCCATTTTTATCCAAGTGGTATTTTTTATTCCCCTTGTTCCATTTTTATTTTTACAATATCCATTTTTAACTCCCTGTCCATTTTTATTACAATATCCCCCATTTTACTCCCTGTCCAATTTTTTCTCCCAGTGTTTTTCATTTTTACTAATGTCCAATTTTTCTTTACATTCCCCATTTTTACTCCTTGTCCATTTTTATACCAATTTTTATCCATTTTTAACTCCTGTCCATTTTTTATTTTTACAATATCCCTTTTTACTCCTTGTCCCAAAATTTAAAATATTTATTTTTTCCAGTGGTCCATTTTTAACTCCCTGTCATTTTTATACAATATCCATTTTTACTCCCCTGTCCATTTTTATTTTACATTCCATTTTTACCCCTGTCCATTTTTATACAATTTTTATCCTATTTTTACTTCCCTGTCCATTTTTATACAATTTTACCATTTTTTAACTCCCTGTCCATTTTTATACATATCCTTTTACCACTCTGTTTCCATTTTATACAATTATCCATTTTTAACTCCTGTCCATTTTTATTTTACAATATCCCCAGACTCCCTGTCCATTTTTTATTACAATATCCATTTTTACCCCTGTGTCCATTTTGATACAATTTTTTTTTTTATCCATTTTTAACTCCCTGTCCATTTGATTTTTATACAATATCCATTTTTAACTCCTGGTCCATTTTTATACCAATTTTTATCCTTTTTAACTTTCTGTCCATTTTATTTTTACAATGTCCCTTTTTACTCCCTGTCCATTTTTTATTTTTACAATAGCCTTTTTAACTCCTGTCCATTTTTATACATATCCAATTTTTACTCCCCCTGTCCATTTTTATACCAATTTATCCATTTATTAACTCCTGTCCATTTTTATCCAATATCCATTTTTACCCCCTGTCCATTTTTATCCAGTATCCATTTTTACTCCCTGTCCATTTTTATCCAATTTCCATTTTTACCTCCCCCTGTCCATTTTTTATCCAATGTTGACATATTTTACCCCCTGTCCATTAATTATACCAATGTTTCCATTTTTTACCCCTGTCCTTAGTTTTTATCCAATGTCCATTTTTTACCCCCTGGTCCATTATTTTTATCCAATGTCCATTTTTCCCCCTGTCCATTTTATCCAATATCCATTTTCACTCCCTGTCAGCATTTTATACAATATCCATTTTTTACTTCCCTGTCCATTTTTTAATCCAGTGGTCCATTTACTACCTGTCCATTTTTTACAATATCCATTTGTTACTCCTTGTCCATTTTTATACATATCCCGTGTTACTCCCCTGTCCATTTTTATAAAAACCCAAAAAAATATACATTTTTACTTTACTCCCTGTCCATTTTTTATTTCCAGTGTCCCATTTTTACTCCCTGTCCATTTTTTTACAATTCCATTTTTACTCACCTTGTCCATTTTTTATCCAATATCCATTTTTTAACCACCCTATTCCATTTTTATACAATATCCATTTTTACTCCCTGTCCATTTTTATACAATATCCATTTTTACTCCCTGTCCATTTTTATACAATATCCATTTTTACACTCTGTCCATTTTTATACAATATCCATTTTTACTCCCTGTCCATTTTTATACAATATCCATTTTTACTCCCTGTCCATTTTTATACAATATCCATTTTTACCCCTTGTCCATTTTTATACAATATCCATTTTTACTTTCTGTCCATTTTTATACAATATCCATTTTTACTCCCTGTCCATTTTTATACAATATCCATTTTTACTCCCTGTCCATTTTTATACAATATCTATTTTTACCCCATGTCCATTTTTATACAATATCCATTTTTACTCCCTGTCCATTTTTATACAATATCCATTTTTACCCCCTGTCCATTTTTATACAATATCCATTTTTACTTTCTGTCCATTTTTATACAATATCCATTTTTACTCCCTGTCCATTTTTATACAATATCCATTTTTACTCCCTGTCCATTTTATACAGT
>NC_087205.1:84152150-84187150 GCF_015104395.2 Macrobrachium nipponense
AGTTGTGCTTTTGGCTCGTGTCTGAAAATTTGGTGTTGTCTCTGGTGCTTGTAGGATGTGAAGTCCTTTGCAAAGAGAAATTATCTAAATTTATTGCTGTTTTTTTTTTGTCTGTCTACCAGGCCCTCTTCGGCGTCTGGAATCCTTTTTGTATCTCACTTTGATATGTGAATTTCTGTTGCTGTTTTTTGAAAACAGCCGAATGATTACTGATGAATGTTGTTTCCCTGTAGAATGAACCCCTTTCCTATCATCAGTCACTATTAAGTGCTTTGGAAGTCTGGAAGTTCCCCCTCATTTCAAGCTTTTTTTCAGAAAATGAAATCTATGTTTTCAATAACTATTTTATAGCCGATTCTCTTGCTGTGAAGAGTATCCAATTATTTTTATTACTGCTCATGAAATGGGACGCGATAGGCTTCAGTTTTTTTCGCTTACTTTTTTGTTGTTATTGATGGGGGGTAGGAAAGCCTAAAAAAAGGTCTGAAAAAGGTGTTTCACGTTGAGTTAAAGATACAGGAATTTCAGGATAGGATGTTTATGATTTATTTAGTAGAATGAAAATGTAAAAAAAAATAATTTACATGTTAAACACTACATAAAAATTATTTCTAATAAATTATAGCGTATTTATTTTAATTTACGTTGGTGAAACAACGCCATATTTGATTGTAGATTTTAGTAAGCGCCCCAAGTAAGGTGGAGGTCGGATCACGCTTTATTTTTATATAAGACGATTTTCCAGACTATACATTTTCGTGCTTTAAATTAAAACAATTTGCCTCAAGAACGTATCATTTCGATATAGGGTCAGACTGTAACCTAACTAGTGAAAAATATTGCGATTTGGAATGCAAACTGGAAAAGAATATTGTTTCAAGAGGAAAGCATCTTTGAATGATTTTTTTAACTCTTCTAACAATATTGTTACTCACTATAGTCAAGGGAGATTTTTAAGAGATATTTTGGAGAGCAGAAATTAGGGTTCAGTTTCCCGCGGGACATATGTATATAACTTTTGCAGTCTTTTGTCGCTGATAATTGCTTCCCCAAACTGGTACTTATCGGAGAGTGAAGAGACCTTATAAACTCGGTCTCATTATGAGCTAGTTTATGATACTGCAGTATTTAAAAAAAAGCTTCTTTCTCCTAATCTGTCTGTCTGTAGCCTGGTATCCCGTATCGTTCTTCCAGCCTTTAGCTTCGCGTCTTGCTTTTATCAAATTAAATAATTTTGATCACCTTTATTGGGTGACAGCCCACTTCAGGGAATAAATCGACCGGAGTGTAACTACATGTTGAACTGATTCCACCTGTAACGCTTAGAATGTAAAACAAAGTTGTAGTTTTGTATGATTGTTGTAAAGGTGTCATACTTCACGTTACTGATTAAAACCAAAGTATCTGAGAGAGAAAACAAGAAGCGTTAATATTATTTTATATCGCAATGTTGATGGAAATCTGCTTTTTTGTTACATGGTATATACAGAACCACTTCAAACGTTGTTATTTTACTAAGCACTTAATAGATTGACCAGGCAATAGTTAGTGACAGCTGCGTGTAGGGGGAGAGTGGGAAAGTATCCACTGGGCTAATTACAAGCCTTCAAGAAATTAACACTTAAATGAAAAGTGTTCATTGTTATCGGATTTTCGTTAATTAAGAGCACCCTGGCAACGGCCAGCGGATGCCCGTACTAGTCTGTCTTTTTTTCCGTTTGTTAACTTCATTAGAAACACAACCTTTAGAGAAACTTGCATGAAGCCACCCTGTCATTTTGCCATTAGGATATGTAAAGATTGACACTTTATTACGTGTTACAGGTCGTCTTAGACGTTATTAAAGTAGTTGCAGTTATACGTATCATTCTTACTTAATAGAGTCCTATATAATGTCTGATTGAAGACGTTATCTTAGAATACCTGACCAAATAAAATTTCGTTTCAGCTGTTCCACTTCCTTAATTTTAGGAAATGGCAAAATCCATGTTCGACATGCTGACGAATGTCTTGGTTAATATTAGTTTAATTTTCGATACTGAAATTGAGGATGTTCTGTGACAGAAACAACTTTGGTTATTGACCTTCAATTTTTGTTATTCAAAATGAGCAAGTGGACGTAGAAGACTGAAAGGCCGTTAACCTGCAAAGTAATCTTCCGCACAATATACTGACCGTATGTGGAAACGTACGTCGAGAGCAAAATCAAAGTTTCAGTTTCTTAACTCTTTCTTTTGATCTGCCTTTTTATTTTTTCATTTTTTTTTATTTCTATTTTTTTTTCGAAGTGAAATGGCTTTGCTGTGGATTTCACCTAATCTCCTTTCCTGTTGCTCTTACGTCTGCCTGACATTTCTCTTAATCTTATACTTTTTTGTACTGGTCACCACGAAGAGAATTTTTGTATAGTTGTTTGCATGATGCTGCTTGTTACATTACAGCCGTACTTATTCTGTTATGCATAACTGATATAATCGTTGTGGCTTTGTTTTAAGTATTAATACTATTGTTGTCGTAACCTTATTTTATTTTCATATTTCTTTTTTTTTTTTTTTGCTTAGTCATTAAAATCTAAAACGATTCTTGTCAAGGTGCGATGTCCTGCGTTGGAAGTTTTGAAAGCTAAAATCAACGCCACTGTAGTTCCTCAAAAGCATGTGAAACATTACATCATTTTGGTATTGGATCCCATGTTCTCAGATGTTTGGTATTGGATCCCATGTTCTCAGATGTTTGGTATTGGATCCCATGTTCTCAGATGTATGTATGTATATGTATATCACCAAGAGATTCGGTTGTAACAGGAGAGAGTATAACATATGGAGATGAATGAAAATTTGATTAGAGGCTTAGGACTAGGATGCAAAATTTGAGGGTAGGTCACTAGTTTAGCAGGGAGTGCTTAGAGGTTTAGGTACAAAGGAAGAAGGAAGAGAAGTAAGTGGTGGAATAATGGAATGAAAGCGTTAGTGAACGAAAAGGAGAATGGTGATGGAATAATGGAATGAAAGCGTTAGTGAACGAAAACGGAGAATGCTTGAGGTGCAGTTCTAGGATGCAGTTTGATGTGTGATATTGAACAAGTACTTTAAAAGAAGTACTAGTAGAAAGTAAGTGCATTCAAAAGAATGTATCATGTTTGAAAAGAGTATAATGAGTATTATGATGGGTTATTGAGTTTTTTGGACAGAAGAAAGGCGGGTCTGCATGTGCAAGAATGGAAGAGACTAATGCAGAAGTGTAAATGAGAGGTGAAGTAAATAGGGCACTTGAAAGGTTAAATCATGGAAATGTTAAAGGAGATGGTAGGATCACATGTGTGACGTTGTAGTATGGTAGTAATACTGTGAGTACGTTGTGTAAGGTATTTCTGGATGAGAGAAATGTTCCAAAGAACTATGTTAAGGAATTTATTATTCCTTTGTGGGTATTTAGAGGGCGCTGCAAGAATTATATGGGCATAGCAATGCTCAATGTACTGAAAAGGTGTAAGATAGGGCTTTGACTAAAAAATGAGGAAAAATAACAGGAGGACGAATGATAGAAGGGCAGCGTAGATTTAGGGAAGAGAGTGGATGTGAAAAGTTTAAAAGTAAAAATAAAAAGGCTGTGTTGCATTAGAAAAAGTATGACATATTTGATAGCGATATAGACAGGAGGCAGTTGAGGATGATTGTTTGAGAAGTTAATTTGTTCAGAATATCGATGATTGTGTTGGAATATGTAGACGGGAGAGAGTGACTGGTTTGGTGTAGAAGTGTGTTGTTGACGAGGATGTATTGAATGCCTTTATATGTTCAGTAATTCTTTTGAAGCAATGATGTGATAAGCTAGGTAAGCAAAAGGAAAGGGGTTTTTGATGAAGTCTAGAGAGGCTGATATTTGCAGGTGATAGTGTGAGCTGGTGTTAGGGAAAGGATGCTGCAAAAGCTGGTGAAATAGTTTGCAAGAAGAGAAAGTTGAATGTGAATGTATGGATTGTATGTATGAATGTATGGAAGCAAGGGGAAAGTTATGGGTGTAAATGAAAGACAGGGTAATAAGCTTTAATGTGGACTATGGAAGACAGGATGTAGGTACTGAAGTAAGAATCCGAGTAAAATATATGCAATTGCGGAAGAGTGTCTTCAAAAGCAAAGCTTATAATGTATGAAAAGATTCTTGAGTCATGGCTTCATGGCAGTGAAAGCAAATGAAAGAAAAACGGCGGAAGCCGTTGAATTTAATTATTCGCTGAGGATGAATGAGTATTTTAAGGTGATTAGGTTACTTGTAGAAAATTGAGGACGATAAGTTGCTCATATGACTATCAGTGCGGAAGTTTGGTTGGTGTGGCAGAGGTTTAGTGAAGCCAAGGGAAGGAACGAAACTCCTGTCCAATAGGAAATGGAGTTTTTGATGTTTTTCATATCCTAATTTTAACTGAATCTAAATTTCTGGAAATGATGAACATTTATGCGATGCTGCTTCTGACGAAGATGGATATTGTATTATTTGATGAAAATGGTTACGGATGTTATATGGTATTTTAACGTAGAAGAATTCTTCTACGAAGATCAGTTTCTTGTTCATTTGCTTATGTTTGCCGTTTGCAAAATTCTGTAAAATATGTTGTATCCAAATCTTCTATTCCGGGCCTGAATTTGATGATCTGCCGTGTGTTTGCAGACATTTAAGAATCCTTGACTTGAATTTGATGTTAATGGACTCGATGCTGATGGAGTTTTATGCCTTTTTCCTTTTGAAAATAGTCTATACTAAGTTCCTACTTTACCTGTCATTCAACTTATATACAATTACGCTTCTCTTCGCTTGAAGAAGATAACTTAGCTTTACGTGGATATGAAAAACCTATTGCTTTTTTACACCTCTTCAGTCATGTAGATACTGAAAATGACTTCCCTTCCGTTTACAACTTACCTGAGCATTTGTTAGCTTTGTCAGTCTGGATTATTAAGGAAAATGTCTTTGTGGATATTCAGATATTCTGCTGATATTCCCACTGTGTTTGTGTTTTTTTCTTTCTCATTTTATAAATATGTTGCACAGAGTACCTGTTCAGAGGGACTTTGGATAATAAAAGATAATGAATTTTCGTCATCTCGTTGAACAAGTTCACCATGTACATCAGTAATGAAGTTACTGGAAATTTTAATTGGGTGCTTTTATCACTCCTTAGGATGTTGCAGGTCTCATATTAGTTCTCTTCTGATGTCTTCTAACTACTGTTCGAATATTTTAATTCTTGTTCGTCTTGCTTTGGAAGGGATTTGCTTTTCAGCCTTGGTCTCTGTGTACGCCTCAATGGAAATAATGATTGTTCTAATTGTTATTATTGTTGTGGTTGTTTTGTGCTTTTTATACAAACTTGGGCACTTCCCTTATAAATCCAAAATTAGCTTGAAGTAAATTTAAAAACTAATATGTTGTTATCTTTGTCGCTGTTTTGAGCTCTGTTTACAAAAACTAACACCTTCCCTATAATTCGAAAGTATTGTTTGAATGTTTCAAAAATTAATGTATTCTACATCACCCACTCCACACAGAAATTGAAAGTAAACCTGAAACGGATGGAATTACGAAGGAAGCTGTATCGCCACTGTTATCACCGTCAATATCCCAATATTCATCTCTTACGTTTTTCTTCTCTTTTTTTTTTCTTTCTTAAAGGATCTCTCGTTATCTAAAAGTGCACAGGTGTGCTTCCAGTTCGAACCAGCTACCTATCATAAAAGGATAGACAGTCAATCGGTCTGACCTGACATCCGTCAGGTGTTCGGTCAGATATTTATACATGATAAACGCTATCGACTTCGATTGGTGACGTTTGCTGGTATTGATCGATTCACTCTAACTCGCTCACGCACACACTCAGACAAACTCACATGTATGTATGTATATATATGAATATATAGGAATATATAGTGTAAGCTATATATTCCTTATGACTGTGTGAGTTTGTCTGAGTGTGTGCGTGAGTGAGTTAGAGTGAATCGATCAATACCAGCAAACGTCACCAATCGAAGTCGATAGCGTTCATCATGTATAAATGTCTGACCGAACACCTGACGGATGTCAGGTCAGACCGATTCGCTCTACCTCAGAATTAATATAATTATATGATATATAATTCTGAGCGAATCGGATATTAGAGGACATTTGTAGCTAATACTGTGTAATATATATATATATATATATATATATATATATATATATATATATATATAAATGTACGTATTAAGCTACAAATGTCCTTTAATATCTGATTCGCTCAGAATTAATATATTTTCATATATGTTATATTAATTCTGAGAGAGAGCGAATTTGATATTAAAGGAAATTTGTCGCTTAATGCGTATATATGAATCACGGTGATATTATTAATATATATATATATATATATATATATATATATATATATATATAAGTGTGTGTGTGCGTGTATGTATGTATGTATGTATGTATGTATATTCATATATATATATAATATATATATGGTGTGTGTGTGTGTGTGTATGTATGTATGTATTTATGTAATGTATTATGTATGTATATATATATATATATATATATATATATATATATTATAGAAACTATATATATATAAACATGGGGCACGTGTAAACATCCCGATCACGAAGATATTCATGCATGCACGACGGGCACTCCCATCTGCAAAGATATTTTTATTATTGAAAACTGCATTTGCAAGAAATCTTTTTGGTATCTCAGCAGAGTAGAAAGCTTTGACAATTAACTATCCGTAAAAGGAATTAAAACAACCGAAATTAATATGAATCGTATTTTTGACATATGTTGAGTAGATAAATATTTAGAAAATAGATTTAGGAAAACTAAGCTCATCAGTGAAACTAGCTTTTTTGTTTCTGCTCGTATTCAACCTTGCTGTGAATATCCTAAGGTCCTCTTGTTCCTTTGGCTAAAGCAACCTAGACATAATGTTAAAAGGAACTTTATCCATAACTGCGCTATTGTATATTAAGTAATTCCGTTATATACGTCTTTCATTCAAAATTACGGACGCTCCCATATATGATGAAGCAAACCGTAATAGCCTTGTACCTAGTGACGAAATGTTGATCACCTCATCTACCGAGTGTTTTACTAAAAATCTCGACTTGTGTGTGTGTGTGTGAGAGAGAGAGAGAGAGAGAGAGAGAGAGAGAGAGAGAGAGAGAGAGAGAGAGAGCCACTGGATCTGTCCACTCTGACAATGGATTAATTTTGAAAGAAAGTTGAAGGGTAGTTTTCAAATTCCTGCATGAACACAAAGACTGATTTCCAGAGTTTTAGGATGCATATCAAAGATGGCCACTAAAGGAACAAAAGATGAAACTAGCAACACGACAAATGTGGTATCCGCTTTTATTCAACTGCTACCAGTACTTTTCTTACTACTGTTATGAATTCATTACCATCATTACCGCTCATGTTGTGCAAGCAACCTCCTCCTTGCGCCTTCTCCGTCTCTTTTCAAAAGTTGTATTAGTCATACGTACTGGATAATAACTGTCATCGCCTCTTGACATGGCTCTGTCGGTGTCCTCGCTCGCAAAGTATCAGTTGCGCAGTGACGCGCTTTTGAACGGAAACCGGTCGTCTGACCCGATGCGCATTACTTCAGAAGTTCAAGGTTATTTCTGGCTTTGCTTTTCTATGATATTTTAGAATTTAATTCAAGTTCATGCCCAAATTCGAGTTTATGCCCAAATTGCCCTCTTTGGATAGTGATATTGCAGAAGATCGAGAAGGAAACATTGCTAGAAATATTATTATTATTTTTATTCAAAGGATGAACCGTATTCATGTAGAACAAGCCCACAGGCGCCATTGACTTGAATAGAGAAAAATTTCTAATATAGCATATTACCTGCCCTCGTGCATTTGGAACACAAGTCTGTTTCTCTGATTTAATAGGTCTTTGAGATAGTTATTTTGTTATATAAAATACTTACAATTTTAGGAAGCCAGTTAGCATTAGATTGGAACCAAAGAAAATGCTCGACGCTTATGGGCAACACAAGTATAGCTTAAATTAAATCTAAAGGAATGTGCGTAATTCAGAAACTTAAATATTTAAGACAGAAAAATTGGCTTCCAGAACTGATGAACATTCTCTGATATCTAAAGTTGACTTTGTCAATCATTTTCTATTAGTTTAGCTAAAATCTAGGGACTGCAACGGACAAAAGGAAGGATAATGATAGGCCAGGTCAGTTCATGGTGAGGGATTCGTTGCCATATGCCGTTAGATGATTGATTTGTGTAATTTCTGTCCCCGCAGACCACACCGACCATCCCACTACCCGTCAGGATCTGGATACAGTAGGTACAGGAGGAACTTCCGGAGTGGCGATGAGTAAGTCAAAGAATGGAGTACCTTTTGCAAACACGAATCAGACAGCTTTTGCAAACACCTTTCAAGTAGGTCACGTATCTCCCCCACCACCACCTCCCTAGGAGTCCAACTGACTTTTTTCCGTAGTTGCCTAGGTCTGGCATGATTTCATCTCGTTTGGGTAGTTTTTAATCTAGTGTATGCCCCGTAGTATCCCCTTTCACTTTTGATGTTCATGGGCAGGAAAGTCAAACTGCGTTGCCAGATCCCTGTAATAGATGGTAGGAGGAGCAGAATGAGGTGCGGGGTTTGAAGTGCGATCGTATGTCGATTTAGGAGGTTGCTGTGACTCTGAATTTGAAGCATATTTTTGTAGACTCTTCATAGGTCATCTCACTGACTCTTCGTAAGTTCTCTCATGCAGAACGAACGCTAGATAGGTTTATCGTTTTTCGTGTAGCAAGTTGGTTAGAGAAAATTATAACTTGGCAAACGTATTATTACCTATAACTACATTTATGGACCAGTTTTATAGGTAGTTTATATAAGCGCCTCAGTGGCGTGGTTGTTATGGTGTTTGCGTCCCTCCTCAGTGGTCGCGGGTTCGATTCTCGGCCATTCCATTGATGAGTGAGAGATGTGTATTTCTGGTGATAGAAGTTCACTCTCGACGTGGTTCGGAAGTCATGTAAAGCCGTTGGTCCAGTTGCTGATTAACTACTGGTTCCATGCAACGTAAAAACACCATACAAACAAACAAACAGTATAGGTAGTTTATGTATGCAAGATATGTTTGTACATATATGTAATATCAATATTGTTACGTTGCGCTCGCGCACACACACACACACACACACACACACACATATATATAATATATATATATATATATATATAGATATATAGATCTATATATATATATCTTATATCAAACAGAAATATTTTGAGAGAGGAACTCTGGAGAATCATGCATTTGATAATGGCATTGAATCTCTTTCGGTGCAAATCATTATAGTAACAAAAGGAAAACTTGGAATTTGTGTTATTTTTTGTGTTTGTGTTTTTAGGTTTATTGGTTACCATCTAAGATAGTTTCCACTCATATTCTAATAATGTACATTAAACTTACTGAAGAAACTTGCATTGGAAAGTGATATACTGTTCTATGAATGAAATAGTCCTCAGAATCAGATGAAAACATGTACCTCTTGACAATTACAGTATTCAAATTATCTGCATTAGAACACTCAAAGAGGCAAACAAGTTACTTGTTATTTGATGTATTTATATTAGCATTCCTTTAAAGTGTTTATTTCAAATTGATATTTAGAATATTCGCTGCACTTACGGTATTGACTGTGTTTTTACTGATTGATCTTTGCTTGCTCCAAACAGGACAGGTCCACTAACGGGGTTTCCTGGATTTTCATCCCCAAGGAGAAGCTCCTTTAATGCAAGGAAAGGAGGCCCAAGAGGTTTTGGAAGCAGCGGTGGGCCCTCTGGTGGATTTCCAGTTCTTGGCGGTCCAGAGGCCTTCCTGGAGCCTGCCACCACAGAGAAAAGCGACTATGAAGAAGTGCTTGACATCCAGGGATTCAAATTTCCCGGCGTGGGGGATTTGGGGGCTCTAGTTCTGCAAGTGCAAGCTTCGGAAGTGGGAGGGCAAGAACCACCAGAGGAAGGAAGGGCGGCGCGAAAGGAGGCAGTAAAGGTGGAGGCACAGACTTGGCGGGATCATTTTCATTCGGAGGGAGTTCAGAAGGTGGTCTGCCGCTGCCCTTTGGTCAAGAACCACCAATAAAATTCCCGTTCACCGGACCATCAGCAGCTGGCTTCTCAGGTTCAGCAGGAGCTAAATTTAGCGGCTTTCCTGGTGGGTCACCATTTGGCCTAGGCCAAGATCCCGGTGGACTGCCCGGCCTAGATCTTGGAGGTCCAACCAGCGCAGAGTTTGGTGGATCCGCTTCAGCTTCCAGTTCCGGTTTTCGTGGCGTAAAGGGAGTGAAAGGACCAGGCTTCGGCGGGGGATCGAGTCCTTACTTCGGTGGTTCCCCCGGAAGCTCCACTGCTAACCGAAATCCATTCGGTTTCCCTGCTCCATCAATCACTTCGTTTAGCGGGTCACTTCCCTCCGGAGGATCAGCATCGGCAGGCAACCCATTTGGCACAGCAGAATTTTCATCGGCGGGGGGTGGAAGCGCCATCTTCCCTCAGCCGGGGAAACCGTATGACATCAACAGCCTGTTTCCTCAGCCCATTGACTCTGAGTCTCCAGTTGTGTTCCCCAACAATCTTCCTTTCGATATCAGTGAATTTGTCAAAATATTTGACACTGTGACCACCACACCCAAGTAAGTCTTTTGATAATTAGTTATTTGCTTCATATCATAACTTTAAGTTTGACCTGAGATACAAATAAAATGAAAGCTTTACCTTGGTGAACGTTAGTTATAAAGAAATTATCATTCATTTATTTCCTAAACCTTCTTTCATTTACAATTTCTTGATTTTGACTATTCTTAAAGTTTGACTTAATATGCAAATGGAAATAACGGGTTTTCTTTAATGATGATTTTATTATACTTTTTATGTCAAATGTGAATAGTTTTTAATTCTTAGAATTGACGTATGAGTTTACTTCATTATATTTAGACTAGAAGTTAAAAAGAATAAAAAGAATAAGAGTGTGCTTTAAGATTAAAAACACGGAAGAATGCAAATGATTCTGGAGATTATGTCTTCAACCCATTCCATTCACTGGAGCTGTTCAGTCACTGAAGCTAAATGCCTCAAATTTTAAATAGGTCGGAAGTGCAATTTGTCTCGCTTCAAGTTTCAGCCATACTTATATTTTGATTTGTGTAGGGTAACATAAATAATACCTCAAATTTCGGATGTGTTGATATTTTGTTTATTATTTGTTTATTGATTAATCTTGATTCCAAATTTCGGATGTGGACGTAATGATTATACTTAATAAATTTTGCCTCAGATTTCGAAAATATAGGCAGGTCTATTATAATTCGATTATTAATAATATTGCATTAAATGTGAGATGTTCCAGTAATTTTATTGGTATTTAATTATTGATAAATAAAACCATAAAAAATTTTGGATAATATAAAAGAAATTTATAACGAAGGAAGATCTCCAAAACAGAATTCAGTATGACAGATCACGGAGTCACGTCTTACTGTCAAATACAGGTATTTTAAATATTATTAAAATAATTGTCTGTTTTACGGTTTTACTCAATATTCAGGGTGGGCCAAAAGTAGCCTCACAGTTACTTCATGAACTGTTTCTCATTCAAAGTACTCTTCAATAGAAAATTAATACTGTGCCATTAATACATGCTACTTATTTTTATCCTTTTCATGTCACTCATTCTTAAATATGCCACTTATTCATGTCTGAAAAATTTTATGCGTTTAATAAATTATTTTTTATTCTGCTTTAACTGTGAGGCTACTTTTGGCCCACCCTGTATATACAGCCTCGCGTGAAGTAGTAAAAATGTTAGTACATCTAAAATTCTTGATACTCTTATATTTGCCACTACTACTCTGGGTCCGTTTGGAATGGAATGGAATAGAATATAGAGTTTAGGCCAAAGGCCAATCACTGGGACCTATGAGGTATTAGCGCTGGGAAGGAAATTGAGAGTAGGAAGGTTTGAAAGATGCAACAGGAGGTGCACTGAGGGCATTACCCCTCTGCAGGGTGCCCCATTTGGAAACTTTTCTCAAACGCCTCTCTTCAGGTCTCTCTGACCCCCTGTCTCCAGAGGCTTGGGTCCTGGGCATTTGCCTTACCTTTTCATTCATTTGCAAGTGTTTCTAATTCACGTTTCTCTCCCTCAAGACCTCCCAACAGGGTGACATCCTCTGAGGATATCAACAAGGTCTTCAGCAGCAGTCACGAAGAAGAGTATGATGCCGAAGAAGAATTTTATCCCGTGTTTGGAGAAGCCACGAGAAAAACGCCCGACATAAGGAGAGGTGATTTTTGTTGGGCCTTTCGTTTTAATTCAGCTGTTATTGTTATTATTATTATTGGCTTTTGTAGTCATGGGCGTAGCAAGGGTTGGGGAAGTTGGGCGCTTAGTATTGGCCAGTACAATCTACAATATGTAAGTCGTAGAGGTGAGGAAACACCACAGGCGGATGGACAGATGGAAAAAAACAGAGCATAATGACGAAGTATTACCATTACCGTGTGAGAGTAAATCACAATAAAACTGGTATGAAGGCAAATTGTAGGCTCTTCCCTAGGATGCTTTCTGAAATCCGAGTTACACCCATGGAAATAGTATAAATCCTGTAGTTTAGCTTGGCTAATTTTGAGTTAGATAATTGCGTACGGATGGCAAGGGGGACCAGAGAATATTAGCCTTGAAGTCAGGAAAAATAATAAGACTGGTAAGAACTAAGTGTAAAAATTTGTTCTCTAAAGCTATTGACGTCTTTATGACTTATATATTTACCAAGGTATCCCATCGTTTATTGATATTTTTCCCAAGGTATCCCTTCGTTTAATAATAATATATCCCAAGTATACCAGCGTTTAATCATATATTTTCCAAAGTATCCTATCGTTTAATGATAATATATCCCAAGGTATCCCAGCGTTTAATCATATATTTCCCAAAGTATCCCAGCGTTTAATCATATATTTTCTAAGGTATCCCAGCGTTTAGTAAATCTTCTACAGGAACACTTTAATTTAAATTTGCTGGGGACTTGTGTTTCAGGCATTGATTAACTTATTCATTCAGTCCGAGTGTTGCTTGAGTGAAAATAAGAACGATTAAAAGCTGAGATTCAGGGTTTACTTTTTATGCACATTAAGTATTGAATAATGAATGACCAGGTCCCTTGGCAAGGTACATCGACAAGTCAATATATTTTATCCCATTTTCTTATAGAATGTGCCGTCACAGGATTGTTTTAGTTGCTTTCATGACTATTTTATTACTTAAATTACGATGCAATTTTTTCCCCGATAATGTGAGGCTTCCCAAATAAGCAGCCTTCCATTTATGGAGCACTGTGATTAAGATAATCAGTATTGCTGCCTTAATTTATCCCTTGTTTATGAAGTACAGACGCTTCTCTACTTACGAACGAATTACGTTTCGAACGGCTGTTCGTATTTTGATTTGTTTGCAAGTCCAACTTGATATACTCAGAGTCAGTATGTACCGTATTGTGTTTTTCCATAATAAAACACAGTACTAGTACTGTACTGCATTTTATTGAGTTCTTATTAATACATTAAACTACATTATGCAAATTGTGATGATAATGCGGTAAAGTACATTTTTAATTTACGATTATGGTTGTTCGTATACCTGAAAGTTCGTAAGTTGAAAGTTTGTAAGTAGAGGAGCGTCTGTATATTAAAAGTGTTGGCGCTTGTGTCACTGATTGTATCTTTACTTAGTAATTAGGATTTGCCAAGTCATCGATCATTTTTCTGTGAGTGTATAGCCTACTAAGTTTTCGGGTTGCCGAACGCTGAAATGTGGTCATTAGGCCTTGAATTCATTAATATATTTAGTCTGAGATCACCTGGTATCTCATTTTTATTGAATATGTAGGATTTTTGAATAATTTTTGTGAGGCTATGAACTACCTATATTTTTGAGGCAGAAGGAAGGCCATTTAGATATGTTAAGAACCATTTAAATGCTGACAGTTTATTTTAATTATTTTCATTGGAAACGCCGTATATTCATGGAATATAATACTTAGACGTTTTTCAATTAATATTTGTACCATTCGTCACGTTCATTTGTCCAGTAACTTAGGTATTTGTTTATATAGTATTGATAAACTTTTCTATTCTCATTGCTGATGCTAGAGGAATTTCTGTTTTACTTGCTTTTCAAGAGTGGCTTTGCCTGATTTGCTTGTTTTTATACAGCTTTTCTTCACATTTACTGTATGTCACGGATTAGTCGTGCAGAGTATTATTTTTCGAATAGTATTTTCCCCCGTTATAAGTAAGAAAGAAGCTAACATTCCGCTTACTTGCAATTCACCCTCCCAAATATGATGATGTGATGGAGGATTCCTTTTCCGGACACGTTCTTGATAGAGAAGAGTAACCGTTTTCGGCAGCTTTTTCTCGCTTTGTGATAGACTTAAACTCTTCTATTATCATATATATATAATATATATATATATATTGTATATAATATATAATATATATAGATATATACAATATTATATCTATAGATATATATGGTATGTAGTATAATAAGAATTATATCTATATATATATATGTATGTATATGATATATATATATGTATATATATAATATAGTAATATATATAATTAATATATTATATATATTATAGATTATATAATTATCTTAATATTAATTATAATATATATATATATTAATATTATTAATAAATATTATATATATATATGCTATATATATGTATATGTATGTAATATAAATATATATATATATATTATTATATTATATATAATATATATATATATATATATATAGGTATATGTATATATATTGTATATATATATATAAGTATATATATATATATAATATATATATATATATATATATCATATATTGTAAATATATATAATATTAAGTTATTATATATATATATCTATATATATAATATATATATAGTATTTATATACACATATAAATGCGTGATTCAAAAACGAGAAAAGAAAGTGATAAGATAAGAAAAAGGCAATCGTTCCGTGGTAAGCAAATACGATAAAAATTCGACGTTTGAACGGGACTTGACGTATACCGTATGAATTACTTGTATTTTTAATGTATTAATTTGGTTGCAAACGCCATACGTGAAATGTCACTATAATCCTTTACCGAACCAATGATTCCCTCTCAATTTGGAGATGTGAAGCTCTTTTGAAGAAGGTTTTGAATTAATTTTTTTGATCCTGGGATTAGGATTTTGAGTCTCACATTCATTGTAAATTTTCCTTACTTGGATTTGATTTTTAATGTGAGGGAATGATTTCGTTTAGGCTGCATATCGAAACCAGCAGCCCCTAATAACGGCCGAGCCGAATGTTCCAACTATTCGGGTTGCAAAGCCGTTTGCAACAGGCGCTACCAGTTCCCTGGAGGCGAGAAGAGGCTCTTCCTGGAGTGCGACGAGGAGGACGGCGAGTGGAAAGTGGCCGGCGACCAGTGGGAGACGCTGCCAGATTGCATACGTTAGTACCACGGCTGAGGTTCTGTTCTATTTTTGAGATGTTTATGAAAGTTTGGGTATTTTTGGTTAATTTTTCTTCATCTGACGGAAGATTCTCAGGGTTCATTCATTAATACTCAAACCTAGTACGTCCCCTCCATCACCCTGCTTGAGAGGTCAATGTTTGCAAAAGAATTAAGTGGTTGCTTTCTGTAAGGAACAAGCAAGTACTTTTAAGCGTAGAAAGGAGATTCCTTTTATTTTAGTGTTAAGTACGTCTCTACACTTAAAACGGCTTCTGCAACTTTTTTGAACGCTTACCAGCCACCAGCAGATATGGTACTTAATGCTTTTAATTTATCCAAGAGACAGAGCAAGTTTAGTGGATTTTTTTTCTCTATAAAATCCGCTCCGAACCATTCAATAACATTTGATTTTCATCATGGCTAAAGATTTATCCCCTCCCCCCACTGGAGTGACGTTTCCCCGTTTCATTTCAAGTGTTTTTTATTGAAAAAACACGAGCTTTGGCCTATTAAGTAATTTGTTGTGAAATGTTGAGAAGTCAGTAGTCTAGAAAATCGATTGAATTGGTCAATTGTTTTGTATTTGCAGACTTCTCGTATACCCTCAAGATTAACCTTTTTCTCTTAGTTAAAAATTAACGTAGTGTTTTTTCCTATTTTAGTTAAAAGTTAACGTAGTGTTTTTTTATATATTTTAGTTAAAAGTTAACGTAGTGTTTTTTCCTATTTTAGTTAAAAGTTAGCGTAGTGTTTTTTTTCTATTTTAGTTAAAAGTTAACGTAGTGTTTTTTCCTATTTTAGTTAAAAGTTAACGTAGTGTTTTTTTTTCCATTTTAGTTAAAAGTTAAACGTAGTGTTTTTTCCTATTTAGTTACAAAAGTTAACGTAGTGTTTTTTTTTCTATCTTTAGTTAAAAGTTACGTAGTGTTTTTTCTATTTTTAGTTTAAAAGTTACCGTAGTGTTTTTTTTTTTCTATTTTAGTAAAAGTTAACTAGTGTTATTTCATTTTGTTTTTAGTTAAAAGTTAACGTAGTGTTTTTTCCTATTTTAGTTAAAAGTTAACGTAGTGTTTTTTCTATTTTTGTTAAAAGTTAACGTAGTGTTTTTTTCTATTTTATTTTTTCTAGTTACGTAGTGTTTTTTCTATTTTAGTTAAAAGTTAACGTAGTGTTTTTTTCTATTTTAGTTAAAAGTTACGTAGTTGTTTTTTTCTATTTTAGTTAAAAGTTAACGTAGTGTTTTTTTCCTATTTTAGTTAAAAGTTAACGTAGTGTTTTTTTTCTATTTTTTAGTTAAAAGTTAACGTAGTGTCATTTTAGTTAAAAGTTAACGTAGTGTTTTTTTTTCTATTTTTAGTTTAAAAGTACATTAAAAGTGTTTTTTTTTCTATTTAGTTAAAAGTTACGTTTAGTGTTGTGTTTTTTCTATTTTAGTTAAAAGTTAACGTAGTGTTTTTCTAATTTAGTTAAAAGTTAACGTAGTGTTTTTTCCCGTTTAGATAAAAGTTAACGTAGTGTTTTTTCCTATTTTAGTTAAAAGTTAACGTAGTGTTTTTTCCTATTTTAGTTAAAAGTTAATGTAGTTTTTTCCCGTTTAGATAAAAGTTAACGTAGTGTTTTTTCCTATTTTAGTTAAAAGTTAACGTTGTGGTTTTTTCTATTTTAGTTAAAAGTTAATGTAGGGTTGTTTTTTTCGATTTTAGTTATTAAAGTTTAACCGTAGTGTTTTTTCTATTTTAGTTAAAAGTTAAACGGTTCAGGTGTTTTTTCTAATTTAGTTAAAAGTTAACGTAGTGTTTTTTCCTATTTTCTAATTCTCTGTTCCTTATACTACGTGAACTGCATTCTCCCATTTTCGTGTAGTTGTTATTCATAGAAGGAAGTTTTAGAATCAGCTCAATTCTCCTAATCTAGAACACAGTTACAGCTCCATCACACTAAATTAATTAACAGTGACACGTTTCCTTTTGCACTGCAGCCTACAGCCCTTCACTGCCGATAATTGAATGGAACATTTTGTTTCACTTGATACCCGAATATACCCTGCAATAAATTTCTCGTCTCCCTCGATCAGCTATCTGTCGGCCTCCATGTCAGAACAGCGGAATTTGCTTAGCTCCCGATGTCTGTGACTGCCCGGACAACTGGGAAGGAGCCACCTGCGAGATTCCAAAGTCCCCGGCCAAGAAGGAATGCGCCTCCAAGCCTCCAACGCCCATGAATTCCAGGATTCTCTGCAGCAAAGAGTAAGGACTGATGCCACTGCGCTTTCTCCCTCTCTCTCTCTCTTTCTCTACCAGTGCCCACCCTTCTCGTCCCCCTCCCACCCCCCTCCCTCTCTCCCCTATTTTTATGTCTTTATCTTTCGCTTTACTGTCCTCCTCCTCCTCAATTCAAGTCTCTCTCCACTCGCCATCCTCGTTCTCTCTCTCTCGCTCTCTCCCTATTTTAATCTCTTTATCTTTCGCTTTATCTGTCCTCCTCCTCCTCTCCTCAACTTCTTCTCTCTCGAGCAACCCGCCCCCCCCTCTTCTCTCTCTCTCTTCTCTCTCTATCTCAATCTTCCTCGCGACACCCCCGCCTCTCTCCTCTCTCTCTCTCTCTCTCTCTCTCTCTCTCCTCTTTCTCATACTTTTTATTGCCCTCCTCACTTCTTTCTTTCGCGACCTCTTCCTCATCTCTCTCTCGACACCCCCGGCTTTCTCTCTCTCTCTCTCTCTCTCTCTCTCTCTCTCTCTCTCATATGTTGCATGTTTTACCTCGCTCTTGCTGCACGTTTCAATGTGTTTACATCATACATAATACTAAGTGTCATGGTCGACGTTTCCTTATGTAGCTTTAGTTCGCTCTATCAAAGACGTTTCAGCCAAAACCCACACTGGCTGTTTTATGTAAAAAACGGAATAGTAGCCTGAGGAATCATGAGACATTATTCCATCTCAGTGATTGTGATTTTGCTATAAAGTCAAGGCCGCCTCAGACGTTGCATGTTTTTTGGTTTAAAAAAAAAAAACGGGTCATTCTGGGCCATCCGGTACTATTTGTCATGCTTGAACCTTGCTTTTATTTTGAACTGAAATTTTATTTCAGTTGAAGCATCAAAAATAATTTCATGTGCGTAAGCATTTTTCTCAGTCTTTTGTTATATAAATTTGTCACATGCTGCTGCTATAGGTATACTCTTACGGAACCTGCAGGGTGTTAAGAAACATATTAGTTTATGTTAAGTGTACGTTACATAGTAGTCGGACGAAACTACTAGCAACGCCCACCAGTGCTCTCTCTCTCTCTCTCTCTCTTTAGAATGAATTTAATTACCTCTTTAACCCGTCTTCCAGCGAGTGTATAGCCCGTTGTTACGAAGATTTCCATTTCGAGGAAGGGGTCACCCGACTGACTTTCAAGTGCCTCGATGGAGACTGGGTCATCCCTAATTCGCGATGGACCGACACTCCTGATTGTGAACGTAAGTTTGACGCGTCTGTCTTCCCTTTTTTCTTTCGAATTTTTTATATATGTCATTATATATATATATATATATATATATATATATATACATATATGTATGTATGTATATATGTGTATATATATCTATATATATATAATATACACGTAAATATACGTATATATATATATATATATATATATATTATATATATATATACACACACACGATATATATATATATATATATATATATAGATATATATATATATATATATATATATATATATATATTATATATATATATATAATATATATATATATATATATATATATATATATATATATATATATATATACACGTAAATATACATAGTGTGTAATATTTACATATATATATATATATATATATATATATATACACACACACATATATATTATATATAGTACATACATATACATACATACACATATAAACCCATATTTTCTTTTAAATTCTAGGTCTAACAAGTGTATTGTGGGGGTGTATTATTTTCCATGTTTAAGATATTATGGTAATGATCTGTTAAACAGACATAGGGGTTCATGGACCGACAAAATCTTGATATCACTAACACTTCATTCATTATGTACCGGTTAGTCTTATTTCCTTTTCAGATTGTTCATATTCTCGTGTCGTATATCTCAGAGTAGTTCGGATACCCTGATGTTAGCTTTCTAAGAAGATAGGCGAAATAGTACGGCGAATTTTACTCTTATTATTATTATTATTATTATTATTATTATTATTATTATTATTATTATTTGCAGCCATCTGTGACCCTGCTTGCATAAACGACGGCAGGTGCATCGCTCCCAATGTGTGTGAATGTACTCAAGAATTCAGAGGACCCATTTGCCAATATCGTAAGTTGAAAATTTGGACTCATGATATATATATATATATATATATATATATATATATATATATATATATATATATAGTATATATGTATGATATATATATATATATATATATATATAATATATATATATATATATATCAGAAACGTACATTATACAGAGATCAGTCATTTTCATTCTTATAAATTATTTCTTCTCTTAAGTAAATTTTTTTTACATAAGTGTCAGATGCTCTTGCTTTGGTTAAGTTTTTCCTTCCTTTGAAGTGAGCTTTTATATTACTCTACATTTCTTGTTTTCATTTTATTTGACCTTTAAATTACTCATTTGTTAAAAAGTGTTGCTGCCAAGCTTTGTCATTTTTTTACCCGCCTCTATTTGACCTGAAACCTTTCATTCTTTTGGGTATAGTAAGCCTTTTCCATAAGCACTGCCATTGTCATTCTCCTTCAGGTCTTGTCGAAGTGAGGGCCTTGGGTAGCCTGTTTATAAAGGAATAAAAGACTTATTTTATCTTCCAAACAGCCATCAGTAACTGCGACCCCAAGAACCTCGGGTTCAACGGAGGCTACAACTGCACTGGCGAAGGGATGGAATTCGGCTGTGCCCTCTGGTGCCCCAAGGGCGTCAACTTTGAATTCCCCCCCTCTGATCTTTACAAGTGCGACTACGCCACCAGTGTATGGACGCCCTCGCCCATACCCATGTGCGATTACTGTAAGGATAATTGATTGTTCTTTACGCTTATTATTGATATTGCGACTTTCACAAACAACCCTTGGGAACACGCAAGGTATTGCATTATTGCATAGTTAAACGTACTCATTGTTTTCGCAATTTATGAGTAATGTATTGAAAACTGGAATACTGGAATAGAATCTCTTTTTTTTTTTTTTTCCAGCCATAATCATGCCTAGTGACAGAAAGTTGATTGTATTCTAACGATCTCTGCTAATGAAAAGAACTAAGTTCTGTACAGTTATTAAGTTCCACGTTGGACAAGTCGATTTGGCGCTCGACTACCAAACCGGTGGTCCGAAGTTCGATTCTCGTCTCGGCCAACGCGAAACCGGAGGAATTTATTTCTGGTGATAGAAATTCATTTCTCGATATGATGTGGTTCGGATCCCACAATAAGCTGTAGGTCCCGTTGCTAGGTATCCAATTGGTTCCTAGTTACGTAAAAATATCTAATCCTTCGGGCCAGCCCTAGGAGAGCTGTTAATCAGCTCAATGGTCTGGTTAAACTAAGATATACTTAACTTGTACAGTTATTAAGTTGAGTCAGTTTTAGACTCTACAGACTGGTTTTTTCCTCCTTTAATTTTGTGGTCGTTATTCATGGCGTCTATTACTTACGTTCCCCATTTTTCCTTTCAGCTTTCTTGTCTTTGTTAACTCCAGACCCCTTGGGATTCCCGTCAATTAATGAGTTTGAAATGATCCCATTGCCGCTTGGGCCCAAAAAGTCCCCGGGCTCCTGTGTCACCTGGTCTGGCTCTCATTACAAGACCTTCGATGGAAAAATATACAGGTTTGAGACTTTATATTATCATTTTTTTTTATATAGTGCGGGGTTCCTGCCTTCTTAGGAGTCCATCACTTTGCTCACTATATGCTCTGTTTCTAATAGCACACTCTGCTGGATGAGTCCTCTAGCTGCTTCACATGTAGTATTTCCAGGTTCCTTTTTGGAAACCTTGGGATCGTGCCCAGTGTTCTTATGATGATGGGTACAATTTCCACAGGGATATCCCATATCACTCTTATTTCTATTTTCAGGTGCTGATACTTATGATTTTTTTCTCTTTCTTTCTCATCTACACTAGTGTCCTAAGGTATTGCGACGTTAATGAGCGATATTTCCTTCTTGATTTTGTCAGTCAGTATTATTATTATTCTTAGATTCATGACGTTTGCAGTGTAGTTTTTGTAATACTCCAGTGTTTAGCCTAAGACAAACATATTGAAGGAGCCCTACAATTCCTTTTATCTTTCAAACATCATCTTGCTTCTTCCTTCCAGCTTTGGAAGTTCTTGCCCCTACACCCTCGTGCAGGATCCCACTCATGGAACTTTCAGTATCAATATCAAGACTGTTGAAGGATGCGAAGGACATTCCTGCCAAAAGGAGATTCATATCTTCCTGGAGGACGACCAGTACATCCTCCAAGCAACAGGTAGGGCATCAGGACATGACGTCACACCCAGCATTGTTACCTACTATGGGTTTCACAGACAGTACAAGCATGTTTTTGGCCAATAACTCTGTAATGAACTCTCGTATCAGTACGAGATTTTGCTCTAGTTTATTACACCCAGTGCCGTAATTTATAAGAGTTTCGTGAATCACTAATTGTAAAGAATAAAGACACTTGTCCCTGCACCAAGAGGCAAAAACTCAATTAGCCAGAAATGGATACGAACACAACAGTATAAAAAAGCTCCGCCTACCCTCTCCCTCCACCTCCACCCTTAACCTCCCTCCTTCTTCCTTCCCTCTCCTTTCTTCCCTCACCTGCTCTCCCCCCCCTTCTCTCTCTCTCTCTCTCTCTCTCTCTCTCTCCTCCTCTCTCTGCCATAGAGTTGCCTCAGTGTAAACTTAAATTGTATGATTTTTTCTATCTATCTATCTATCTATCTATCTATCTATCTATCTATCTATCTATCTGTCTGTCTGTCTGTCTGTCTGTTTGTCTAATAATAATTTACATTACATTGTTGTATATATGTAATGATCCGCTCGGTTGTTACCTGACAGTTGACTGATTTATTTATGCACGGATCCGTTCTCTCTCTCTCTCTCTCTCTCTCTCTCTCTCTCTCTCTCTCTCTCTGAAAGTTACTTCAGTTTAACCATATTTTGTACGATTTTTTCTATCTATCTGTCTAACAGTTTATCTAATAATAATTCACATTGTTGTATCTATCCAACGATTCACTCGGTTGTTACCTGCCAGTTGACTGACTTATCTATGCATTGATCCGCTCTCTCTCTCTGTCTGTCTGTCTGTCTGTCTCTCTCTCTCTCTCTCTCTCTGTGGTAGTGGTACTGTAAATGGTTATTATTAGCGAGAGATATCTGAATGTATGGTGGAGTAGAAGAGCGATAGACATTATGATTGATGGTAAGGCGACTGTTATACTTGTGTTTGGTTACCTTCTTCGCAATCCTCATATGGTCTCAGGACATCAGACATATACTTGTATTACGAAACTGAAGAAGTGATGGCCACATCGGAACATAACTATCGGCATGATTACAGAAATGCGGTTGTCACGCAATTTTTCAACTTTTCTAGCAAAGAGACAGCCGCCAATTGCCTTCAGATTGGTTTGAATACGTAACTGGTTATAGTTTGTGTTACAAAAAAAAAATTGAGCCTTTCTACCGGTCATTCATTAGAGTTAAAGCCTTGATTATGCCGATGCACATATATTTAAGTAATGAATGTTTATTTTATGTAGTATGATATGTATGTATGTATGTATGATGCATGTATGTATGTATGTATGTATTATATTAATTATTATTATATATATATATATATATATATATATATATATACACAAAACCATCCAAAATAAGTTTAAACTGAAGCAAATTTCAGAGAGAGAGAGAGAGAGAGAGAGAGAGATTGGAGGGGAAGGGTAGGTGAGGGAAGGAAGAAGGAGCGGGGTGGGGAAGAGGAGGAGGAGAGGGTAGGCGGAGCTATATTATACTCTTGTCTTCGTAGACATTTCTGGCCAATCGAGTTTTTGCCTCTTGGTACAGGGACTGTCTTTATTCTTTACAAGTAGTGATTCATGACACTCTTATAAATTACGGCACTGGATGTAATACACTATAGCAAAATCTCGTAGTGATACGAGTGTTCGTTACAGAGTTATTGGCCAAAACCGGGCTTGCACTGTCTGTGGAACCCATAGTATAGTAGTTGGTGCTCTGTGTTTTCAAGAATTAATACTACGAGATATTGTCGTTACATTTAATTATACTTTTATTTTTAACTTTTTCTTTTACTTCATCAAAATATTTTAGTGGCTGATATTACATCTACAAGAATCAGATCAACTTGACTGTGTGAATTCATAGCAAGTAACGAAATATTGCGTTCTTCACCCAGTTTTTACTGTTCGAGTTGCCGGTTTTACTTTCATTGCGCAAATGAGAATGTAGTGGTTGAAATTTTACTGAGAAAAAGGAATCAGTTCAACTTGAGATCGTTTCGCTGTAAAAGTGAGTCGATCATTATTGAACAAAAAATTCTTTGACTTTTTATTTGATTCACTATTAATATTTTATCATTTGATTTTCCTATTTTGCGAGAGTAAAATCTGTTGTTAAACATTCACTCAGGGCCTTAGAGCAGTTTAGAAACAAGCGATTAGCCATGATAAAGATCGTCCCACATGTTTTCAGGAAAATGACTGTGGTTGAATGTTGACCTCGTTATCTTTTTCCTATTTCGTCCATTTTTTAACCAGAGTCGGGTCACCCAAGCTTGGCCTATCATGACACCAGTCTAGCCATCCCTGGGCAGATGAACGGGGTCGTCTCCGAGCGAGTGGCTCACTTTGTTGTGATAAAGGTGAACGACCTCGGCCTCACTATCAAATGGGACATGCAGGTAAGATAGTTTGAGCCATTAACCCTACAAATCTGATGAAGGGTTAGTTAAAGCAGTTAACTTAAAAATGCGATAAGGATTGTAGAATACTTAAAGCAATTAATGATGCAAATCTGAAAGTGATAAGAAGATGGTTAAAGCAGTTAACCTTACAACTGTAATAGTGCTTGTAGAATGCTTAAAGCAATTACCCATACAAATGTGATAGTGATAATAAGATGGTTTAAGCAGTTGACCTTACAAATGTGATAGTGATTGTAGAATGGTTAAAGCAATTACCCATACAAATGTGATAGTGATAATAGGATGGTTTAAGCAGTTGACCTTACAAATGTGACAGTGATTGTACGTAGAATGGTAAAGGAATTAACAATACATATTAGATTTAAATATCTTCGGATGGTGAAACTGCATTTTTGAAACAGGGATGTAATTTAATTTTAATTTATATTTTCAAGGGAAGAATAGAGATGACCGTAACCTATCCCTCTGGTTCATGTTAAAAACGGATCTGATATCCAATGTTTCTTTCATTATTATTATTATTATTATTATTATTATTATTATTATTATTATTATTATTATTATTATTATTTTATTATTATTATTTTCTTTCATTCTGGGCATTGGTAACTGTCGGAATCAGCAGGTTTATTTCAATTATTTTACTCATTTATAAAGACCCTTATTATTATTATTATTATTATTATTATTATTATTATTATTATTATTATTATTATTATTATTATTATTATTATTATTCCTCAATTCGTCCACCTCCTCCCTCCCAGATACTGGGTGATAGTCGAAATACGCAACCAGCCCTAGTAGAGCCTTTATTAGGCTCAGAGGTCTAGATAAAGTAATTCTTCATATATTATTTATTTAATAATAATAATAGTCGAAATACGCAGTCTTGCCTAGATAATTTTATGCATTTATGCTCACCATTATTATTATTATTATTATTATTATTATTATTATTATTATTATTAGTAGTAGTAGTAGTAGTAGTAGTAGTAGTAGTAGTAGTAGTAGTAGTAAGTAGTAGTAGTAGTAGTAATCGTCATCCATCTCCTCCCTCCATTCCAGACTTTGGTGATAGTCGAAATAAGTGAGCTCCTCTGGAACCGAACGAGCGGTCTTTGTGGACGGCGGGACGCCAACAAAGAGAACGACTGGAGTTACTCCGACGGAACCCCCGAGACCAAGATCTCGAACTTCCTGCAGGCGTGGCAGGCGAAGACCCTCGAAGGTTAGTTATAGGCAGTTAGTTTGGACGCAGTTGATAAAAAAAACCTCGTTCCTTGAAATACTTATGAATGGCATTTCTTTTGGAGTACAGTTGGGAGACGTGGAGAACTGGACTGCGTAAATGTAACCTACGTGCGCATTATTATTATTATTATTATTATTATTATTATTATTATTATTATTATTATTATTATTATTATTATATTATTATTATTATTAAAATGGTAATTTTGTAATTGTTCTCTCGTAATAAGGAAGATAATAAAAAATAGACATGAGATTTAATGGAAGTAACAAGTAAACTTATATATAGCGGTTGAATGAAATTAATGAATATGAAATTAATATCAAAATTTAATTAAATTATCTCAGATAATTGCAACATAAATGAAGACATATATCTTGTATTTCTTCGCTTCTAATCTATATAGCTCCTTTGTGTTTCTATTGTAAAACACACAGTTAGATACCTAAAATGTCTCAAGAATGAGGACACTAGAAATTCTAACGGAATATGACAGCAGACAGCGAAGAAATTGATTGATGAATCGTTTCTTGTACTTTTCTGTAGTAATTTTTAATTATTGGTTCAAGTAATCTGTTTTAGCCTCTTAAGTGAATAGTGCCATCGGTGCATCTCATGCGGTGCACTGTAGGCCTTACGTAAGGTTCTTTGCAACGTTCCTTCGGCCCCTATCTGCAATCACTTTCATTTCTTTTACTGTACCCCCGTTCATATTCTCTTTCTTCATCTTTATTTCCACCCTTTCCTAACAGTTGTTTCATAGTGCAACTGCGAGGTTTCCTCCTGCTACACCTTTCAAACCTTCTTTATTCTTAACTTTCCTGTCGGCACTGATTGACCTCATAGGTCCCCGCGCTTGGTTTTAGCCTAAATCTTATATATTCGCTCTCTTATTCTGCTTTGTGGAATTTAGAATCTAATGATTGAATGCCTCCAATAATTTGGGTATGGAATGTTTTGCATAATTGTGGTAATTTGACAACTCAAATTGAATATATAGATTAAAAATTGTAGCTTCTATACATTAGACAGCAAATCAGAAAGTTAAATCGTTACATATAAAGGTTTGATATACATAAATAAGTGAAATAAATATATTTATGTTGATCCAGACCAATGTTACACTGCGTCTCGGGCTTTAAATAGTTACGCTATGTGTAAGTTTTAGGTAAATAAAAGGATATCTGGGTGTACATTTGCAACTGAAAAGTGTTTTAATGTGTATCTTAGGATACGTGCAATGTACAGTAAAACGTCATAAACAATATTTCGGTAACTTATCGCATAGACATCACAAACATGTGGATACAGTTAACGACTCCATTGGTGGTCCTAACCATTACTTCATACGATTATCCAGTGAATTACACCGTTAATATTCGAAATAGGATATTATTTAAAGCCTGGGATGCAGTGTTACCATGCTCAAACACCACAGGCGGATGGACAGATGAAAAAAAAACAGTGTAGTTAGGCTGAGACCTCGTTTGATGGACTCCACTCAGCAACTTTAATCCTTCTCTCTCTCTCTCTCTCTCTCTCGTCTCTCTCTCTATCTCTGCTCTACGCTCTCTCTCCACTTTGATAATTGAACTGTCCAGTGAAAATCGATAATCTCAGTTTTTTTTTTTTTTTTTTTTTTTTTTTTTTTTTTGTTTTTTTTTTTTTTTTTTTTTTTTTTTTTTTTTTTTTTTTTTTTTTTTTTTTTATCCCGGAACAGATCGTTGCCTGGAATCGCCCCTGGTGAAATCCCCTTGCAGTCGTCACTCGGTGTCCTCTCAGCCACCACTTTCTGTGACAGACTCAAAGATGACCCCAGATTCGACATCTGTCGTGAGGTCAGTGCCGATTTTATTTATTGGTTCCTTCGTATAAAAGATACACACACACAATATATATATATATATATATATATATATATATATATATATATATATATATATATATATATATATATATGGTGGAGTTGTAGAATAATCATGTATATATGTATGTACGTATGTATGGAGCCGGACAGGTGAACCGAATGAGGTGGGGTAGAAGAATCTTCAAAAGTATACTTCTTGGTGATGTAATTGTTATTTTGCTTGGTGGTTAGCCATTCCCCAATTTAGGTCTCACCGAATCATATAGCTTATTCTGTAACCTATTCTTCGCGGGGCACATAGCTTATTATTTTCAAGATTATAGAGTTGAGGGTTGGGTATGACTGATTTCATTAGTAATTTTTCGTTCCTCAGCGTTCTTTTCATGTTGATGTAAATGATTGTTGAATTCTGTTTGAAAATGGTGATCCTTACACTGGCTAAGGAATGAATAAACTAAAATATATTTTCTTGATGGAGAAAAAGGCTAATTCTAACGTCCAATGAGTGGCATGTAACTAAGAAATAATTGAAAGGCAAAGCCTTACATTTTAATGTACTGAAAGATTGATTGATGCTATTCAGAATATCTACGAAGGCAATACTTTTCAAGGCTATCAAAATCAAAGATCAAAGTGCCATGTGTTAAACTGGCATCAGTTTTATTTTAGAAAATCACTTGAAGGTCGCGTCATGGAATTACAGTGTATACAACCATGGTCTTTAATAAAAGATGTAAGAAGTTCAGTTAAATTTACTAAGCTTGGTAATAGGCTGCGAGCTTTCAAGGCTGTAGAAGATTATTTATTAGCTAACAGCGGAAGGATGGCTTTAACTTTATTGTATGTAATCAAAGGATTCAAGGTCCTTCAAATATACTCTTGAGTATATTTGAAGGACCTTGGTGTAGTGCTCTGGTTGTAGTGAATGGAGTGAAAAATGTATTATAATTCCGTAGAGTTATGGTCATTTTGTGCGTTTTCGCTCGTACCTTTGAAAATGTTAACGGGAAACTTTGAAGAGGCAAGTTGTCAAGTGATGGCAGTTTCAGGGTGTAGGTGTCATAGTTAGGACTAACCAGTTAATACATTAGCTGATCGAAAGCAATAATGTCAAGTCAAGTGACATCGCCAAATTGCTTAAGCTGCCCAAAGATTAGATCGTAATCGTGAAGTGAGATAAGTGAAAATTTCTCCTACAGTCTGCAACCCAAAGTAACATCTAAATTGGCTTTCCTATTATCAGGTCGTTGAAGTGGAGCCATACCTGAGCGCTTGCCGGTGGGACTACTGCAGCTGCGAAGGCAAAGACTCCGAAACCTGCGCTTGTGAGACCTTCTCCGCCTACTTCAAGGAGTGCGCCCGCTATGGGGTGGAGATTCCAGGGGGATGGAGATCGTCTGATCTATGCCGTGAGTTGTCGCCATTTTTGGAGATCATTGGTTGAGGATTCAAACGAGATTTCCATGCCTTTAGAAGAATTCGTGAATTATTTTGAATTGCTATTTAAAGAAATTGTTTTTCGTTTATGGTGAGAAAAGGCTGTCTATTTAGTCGTTTTCAGGTAAAGTTATTCATTTACTTATTATTATTATTATTATTATTATTATTATTGCCCTTTCAACAGCCATGGTGTGCCAACACGGAAAAGTCTACAACCCCTGCATGTCAGCCGTCCAGCCTCGCTGTGGGCAGCCTTCCGACAGCGTTCGCCCAGAATTTTGCGTGGAGGGTTGTGACTGCACTGGAGATCTCGTTCTTCACGAAGGGCATTGCATAGATCCGAAGGATTGCCCCTGTACTTATAGGAGCAAGGAATATAAACCTGGCGACACGATACCAAACGACTGTAACTCTTGGTAAGGACGAGGGGAGATAACTTGTTCATCTTTTGTTGCCGGGATCTTAGGATACGTGCAATGTACAGTAAAACGTCATAAACATATTTCGGTAACTTATCGCATAGACATCACAAACATGTGGAATACAAGTTAACGACTCCATTGGTGGTCCTAAACATTGCTTCATACGATTATCCAGTACTGGCCCGAGCTTAGTGTCCACTGATAGTCGCTGAGTAGTTTTTAACTTGTTTTTTTATATGTACGGGATGAGGTGCCGATGTTTTACTGTAGTGTGGACGCATCTTAAGTGTCATGGGTGCTCACTTTTTTGGCAGTATGAATTTTTAACCTCAGATGAGACGTGACGTACATATACCGTCGTTCACGCACAGAGAAAAGGAAATCTTAGTAAGCAGAATAGTCATCTTTTCTCGTAAGTTAGAATTTGCATATATTTTGTTTAATCTTTTCTCAGTGGGGAAGACGGTGAAAAGCAGTACGATTTTGCATATGCTTTTATTTTTGTGATTAACTTCATTTGATGTTTTTTTTTTCACTCAAGCACTTGCCTGGGTGGGGAATGGAAGTGCACTGAAGTGAAATGTGGTTCCCGTTGCGCCGCCGTTGGAGACCCCCACTACTCGACATTCGATGGTCGCCGCTACGACTTCATGGGCAAGTGCTCCTACTACCTGGTTCAGGGAGACGACTTCAGCATCGAGACAGAGAACACGCCCTGTGCTGGGGCCGTGTCTGAGGTAGGTCGCATCTTTGCTTAAGAATTTATCAACGGAATAACGTCCATCCATCCATTCAAACAGCTGAAATGGTTTCAAGCAATGGTAAGTGACCGGCGCAATTTGAATAAATAAAAAATGAAGGACTTAGCCATCAAGAGAACAGTGGCTCTGGCCTGCACTTCCTCTTTTCTTCAGTCTTTCTTTCCCTTCCTTGTTTTACTGATTATTGTGTATTATTTCAGTCGGGTAAATGGCTACATAAGAGCCAGTTTTTGAAACAATATTTCTTCATCGATATCCACCAAATGTCAATAACCTGAAGGGGGCCACTCGGTCGATGCTTTCTCAAAGTTCCGCGAAACCTCTTCATCCTTTCTTGAGATGTTTTGTTAACACACACACATGCACAGGGATATTATGCCCTTCGACTTTGTGTGGTAGGAGATACCCCACAGAGACTCTGAGGATGACAGAATGCAGCAGTTGTATGCTATTGGGACTAAAACTTAAAGCACACTGCATACCGTTTCCATCTTTTGGTTTAGATTAATTTAGCGTTTGTCAGCGTGGGCCCCTTATCCAAAGTTTGGTAACTTGTGAAAGGGATTTGGAGGGTCTGGTGTGTGTTTTTATATAGTATATATATATATTTATCTATATATATATATATATGTTTATTATATATATATATTATATATATATATATGTATATATATATATATATATATATATTATATTTATATATATATACGTATATTTGTGTGTGTGTGTTTGTAAACTGCGTCGGACATTCTTGTTCACAGTTGTATTCATAGTAGAACTTTGGCTTTTAAACTTTCCCTACTCAAGTGGCCTTTGATGGTGTTAGGATTTTTTTTTTTTTTTTTTTTTGCGATTCAAAACCTAGGTCAAAATGTTTTTCTGGATAAATCTTACGTTGCATTTTTTTTTTTTTTATTTATCCTCGTTTTTATTCATATTTGCAAATTCACGTTTTATTCCCCTGTCTCCTGATCGTGCTTCATCTCCGTTACGAGTCTTCCGCATACTTTTGTATGACTGAATAGTTTTTCTCCTGTTACATGGTTCTGCTTCGTTTAAAACTTTCATAAGTTTTTCCCTTTTAATTTTTAGTAGCCTTCATTTCAACACTTCCCTTCACCATCTGTGAAGTATTTCATCCAGAACTCAAAATGATTACCATCGGCATCGGCTTTGGAAGTTCACGTTTAGAAGTTTTTGAAAGGTCTTATAAAAGGTACCCTGAAACTTATACGAAATCATGTGAAAGGTCTCAACAAAGGTATCTTATAAAATGAAGAGACGCGATTCTTATAATTTATTTGTATTTTACAATATACAGGGAAGAACATCCTCATCACTAGGTATAAATCAGGTAATTTAGGACATCCATTATCATTATCTTAATAACGTATATAGTAAAAATTCAGTCAATAATACTCGGCTCCTAGGTCATTAGGTTATAAATATATATTTTTACTTACACCTTAAATACAAACATTTGAACAATCTTGTCGGAGGTCATCATACGAAAATTATAAATTACTGTACAGTAGGTTATACGTCTTTGAAGCATTTTTAAGCACTCTCACTCTTATGATAGTAAACGTCAGTGTTGCATCATGCAGTATAATACAACATTATATATATATATATATATATATATATATATATATATATATTTATATGTATGTATGTATGTATGTATGTATATGTATGTGTATATATATTTGAATAATATTCATTTCGCAACAATTATTAGTAGAAGCAGCTCACATTCATACACAATTATGTTCATTAGTAATGTACACTGATTACACACGACTTAGTATAATGGCTTCTACACTCAAATTAACAAATAAAGTCTACGGTCAGAGAAGGACACTCAGAATCCGCTTGAGGGTCAGAGTAGGCCTATAGGTCGTGTTGTGGTCGGTTGCTAGGCTGAAGATAGACTTGCTTTTAGACCTAAGTAGATTGGGGAGCGTTCCTCGTCGGTTTGGGAATTCTTCGTCCTCAGCAGAGGAGGACGAGGAGGTTGAGAGGTTGATGCTGGAGGTTGAGTAGTGGAGGTGAGGTGGCGTAACGGATAAAGGCTTCGGACCTCCTCTCCGGTGGTAGACGATCCACTGAGTGATCAGAGCGCCGCTGTCTCTCTCCACCCACGACGATCTGATGGGAGAAATGTAGCTGATGTTAATTAAGAACGCCTCTGGTAAGCGCGAAGTCCCACCAACATCGATTTGATTTTTTTTCTTTCATCGTTATAAACATGACACATTTCACTATTTTTCAAACCATGTGATCATTGCGTTTATGTCGCTTTTGTAACTACAAATTTAACCAGCTGGACTGCACAGGTATACATGATGACTTGCAACAACTTATGAGACTTCTGTAATTTTATTCGTTGTTTGAAAAGAGTACAAATTATGTACATCATCGGCATTTATGATGATTGCGTTGACATTTTTAATTAAAACTCCCAAGACAAGTCAATCAGGGAAAACTATACAGTACTTACAAAATGCACAAATTGAAGCGATAACATTTACGCCAAGGAAATGAGAAAACTCTAAGGTATTCAGTCTACTTTGATTTAAATGCCGAGTGTTATCTAGGAATGTAGTTGCAACATATTGATATGAATAATGCAGAGATAGATATTTTATGATGGCTGTTATATTGCATATTCAACTTTATGTGACGATTTTGATTATCAGCTAGTCTATTGTTACATTGTCATGTATTGCACCAATTCATATGAAAGTGTGGCACAGCGGAATTATTTTGTCATTTTGATCAATTAAGTGGTTTAGATTTAATAAACGAAATCAAGGTTTGAAAAGTAGTGCTGCAAGGCATCTGGTTAAAGTTGGCAATTATACAATGTTTATTGCAAAGGCTTACTAATACGGCGTATGATTTATCCATAAGGAACTTTGATATATATAGTGCTTATGAAATAGATATTAAGTAACCTAGTACAGAAAGGAATAGATGCCAGAGAGCCTTTTTAATTAACGTTTCAAATAATAATTATGTTCACTGCAAATTAATATATAAGGGAAGATAGGTTGTAATGTAAATTTTGTTGCGCAATATGTTATTTCCTTATAAGATTATAACATTTATGAAGTGATTATTGCTCTTGTCTCGATGATGTCAGAGGATATTTACTGATGGTGGCGAGAAATGGTGGATAAATTAGACAAAGCAGAAATGTTTAAATTTCGCGCTTTGTTTGTTTGTGTGTGTTTTTTCCTTTTTTTGCTAACATTCATGACCTTAGATATACTACAATTCTTGAATCGGTATAAAAAACGAATTAACGACCTCACGCATGTTCAGCCAATATGGCGGCCACGAAAGTTTCCGTTGACATAGCTCATGTGATAACAGTTATAAAAAGTACTGGAGACAGAGAAACTCACTTGACTGTTGGTTGGTAGCCTTGATCCTGTAGCGTCGCAAGGAGAGCGGAGGCGCTGGGAGAAACAGGTACCGTACGGGAGTCCAGTAACGGATAGGTGGCGTGAGTTGTCTGAACCGGGTTCCCAGGGAACAGTCTCTTGAGCGAATTGGCCGGACCGTTGACGGTCAGTTGGGTACAGCGTCTTTGAGAAGTCTGCACCACCACCAAGGTTGTTCCCTGTTACAAACAAGAGAAGTAAACAGATCGATTAATTCCGTCGAGTCATTCTTTAGAGAGAGCACAAAAAAGGAAAGGGAAAAATAAAAAAAACATAAAAGAAATGTAATGTCTTGTAACTTTGTTCCAAGGTTGTTTATTCCAAAAAAAAAAAATTTTACCGAGAAAACATTTTTTTCCATTATTTTCATCTCAAGCATAAGTATTCTTTATCTTATCCGGTAGTTTAAATTACGTTTTCGTACGTTTATACTTTGTTTTGATGCAAAACTACGTGAAAGTCATTTCTAACAAAAAGACGGATAGTACAGGATTTCATTTTAGAAATGGATGCACAAATAATTTCCGGTTAACTTTCCCAAGCTTAATCATGTATGCAAGTCTTCAACTGCCTTAACGATATTTGTCTTGGGGAGGCAAGTTTTTAGCTGGGTGTCACTCAACAACAAGCGTATTTTCATTTCATTACAGTTACGAATTTCCGCTCTTAGCTAACTGTGGGAATGCTGCTGCTCGTAACCCTTTCTCTTTCAGTCAAGTTTTTATAGAGCTTTAAAATATCGACCGTTATACTATTTGATTTTAGATGAGACTTGATCAGGAGTGTCTTAAATGGTCGATACTGGCCTCTGGTATCGATGAGAAACTCCACCTCCCTCGATAAATACCCGGATGTTAAAGAGGAGAGCAGTTGAACTTTGCGGTCAAACACTTATGTTCTTATAAGAAAGACAGAAGTAGAATAATGCAGTGCAATTTTGGTGCGCATTTGTGAATTATCTCTAATTAGTCTTTGTAATCATTTTGGTTTATATTCTGCAAGCGCAATGATAGAAGTTATAATAATGCATCATAATTTGGATTCGTAATATAATGGACAGTCGGTTGTAATTCTTCCCTCTGCAAGGATGAATTATGGTTTATTAAATATTCACTACCTTAGTACCCTCAAAATTTGTAAAAAATATTATTATTATTATTATTATTATTATTATTTGTAATTGCCTGATGGTAGATGATGATCAAAGATCT
>NC_087205.1:84189650-84194650 GCF_015104395.2 Macrobrachium nipponense
TCTCTCTCTCTCTCACCTTATTGGAGGGAGGGCGGTAGACCGAAGAGGTGTTGTGGCCCGAGGATAGAGTGTGCGCTGGGAGAAGGTGAGTGAGGAGCCCGTGGAGGAAGGAGGGCCCTCCCGCCGCCTCTTTCGTGATGGGACCTTCAAGTATGTTCCGTCCCCGCCGACGGTGAAGCGCCGTCCGCCGCCGTTCTGAAAGCAACGAATTCCGGAGGCATGAGCTAAAGGGAGGTTGCGAGGCTGTCGACATTTTATTGGAAACTGATGCTGCGACATAGTTCAAAGACCTTGGTGGTTGTGACATTTTGATTTAGTATGAAAGTCGCGTAGAAAAAAATAGTTTTTCAGTTAAATAAAAGAGAGTAGAACAAACGGTAATCCAAGTAATTAATAAAAATTGCTGTAAACTAGTGGCCTTTTTCCCTTCTTTTTTACCTTTATTATTATTTGTTTCAGCTATAAATATACATGATATATGTACTATATATATATATATATATATATATATATATATATATATATATATATATATATATATATATATATATATATATATATATACTATATATATGATGTAGACGAAACAAATAATAACTGTCAGGCAAAAAAGAGAAAAAGACCATTAATTTTAATAGTCGGATTAAGAAGATAAAACAGACAATAATTTAAGTAACAGCAAACAAAAAATGTAAAAGAAACTAATAACTCAAGTTAAAAAACGAAAGTAGACAAAGACCTTCAAGTAATAGCAGAGACCATCATAAGCGACAATAAAACGGAACACTTACGACGAAATGCGAGTTGTTCGTGGGCAAACAAGACGACAGGGAGGGCATGGCCGGGGTACGGGCATGCAGAAGGTCATGCACTAGATCAAGCTGGGTCAGTTCATCCAGCAAACGATTCACCATGGCGTCTCCCTCGTGCATTGGGTAGAGCATGTCACCTGCAACGAAACTTCCAGTCATTAGTGGACTATTTTTTTTTTTCATGAAGTTAGGGGGAGAGTGGTAGTTGGGGCAGGAGTGGGGGCGGGGGGGAGGAGGGAGTAAACGGGAGTTGGTGGGGAAGGGGTTGGCTCTTAAGAGAGTGGGCAAAGTAATAAACTCTTCAGTTATTCATTATCTTCTCCTTCACGAAAAATGACGCATTTGCGTCATCGTAACCATTAGCATCATCATTCATCGTCGTCGTCATCTTCGTCAATGTCATCGTCATTATCAGTGGATGATTGTGAGAGAGGAAAGCGATCATCCGATGGTTCATTGAATTGCTTAAAGTGACCTTTCATGAATAAATTTAACGGAACTCCGGGTTCTTCTGGTTCTTTTCAAGGCACATTTTAGTGGTATTTGTCAAGCCACACGTATTTTACACATGGCGTGCGCAGCACACGCTTACGAATGTGTATATATGTATATAAATGTATATATGTATATATATATATATATATATATATATATATATATTTACATGTAGATGTATAGTGTTTATGAACTATATATATATATTTTATGTATAGGACTTATTATATTTTATAAGTGTGGGAGGTTGCTTAAGAAATGCAGTCTAGCAGTCGCTGTTCAGTTAATGTTCGCCCCTTACACGCACAAACACACACATGTATATATATACATATATGTGTGTGTGTGTGTGTGCGCGCGTGTCAACGAAGGAGATAACCAAGGTCTGCGTTTTTAAAACAATTGAGTAACGGAGCACGAACGTGACTAGAACTAAACTTAAAGATGCATGATTTATTATCTCCCAGAATGAAGACTTGAAAATGGACTTGGATGATAGCTGTAAGCAATAAAACATGATTTCACAAATAAGTGATTAGTCTCTTTCTGGAGAGAAGCGAGTCTGAGCGTTTCGTGACAGCCTTGTAATAAAAATAACAAATGACTCTAGAACATTTGGGGATATCCACTGCAGTTTTGATAAGTATCAGGAAAACCAACCTCAGTTTCCACAGATTTGTATGTTCGTCAGATACAGTTACTCTGATGTACAAACAGGAATCGCCTGACGCAAAACTGCAACTTAATGCAAAATACACTGAAGATATGAAGGAACGCATCAAGGGGTTTTAATCAGGAATTCATAAGTGGGTGGGCGGTCGTCGATTGATTGACTTGGTGCTGCCTTGGAACTCTCCTTTATGAGAATCCAGGGTGATTAGTATCGAGGCTTACATGACCTGTGAGGTCGGGTAAGTTTACGGAGCTTTCGCATTTCTAAGATGCAACCGGGTAAGGTATGGTTGGGGACGGGTGGGGTGGGGGGGGGGGCCCGTGAGAGAGAAGAGAGAGAGAGAGAGAGAGACGAGGAGAGAGAGAGAGTAGTTATTCATAAAATATTCATTACATACTCTATCTGTGTCTATCTCTAACTTTTTATTGAACTGTTAGACACAATATTGGTGTCGGTGACTGTATATGTTGAATAACACAATGAAAAAATAATTACAAACACAAGTGAATAAATAATAATAATAATAATAATAATAATAATAATAATAATAATAATAATAATAATAATAATAATAATAATAATAAGGAAGAAATGAGAACAGTTATCAACGTACAATTGAGCTGAGATTCCGAAGATGGGAAGAAAGGATACTATGATGATTGCTTTTCTCTTTATTATTATTATTATTATTATTATTATTATTATTATTATTATTATTATTATTATTATTATAATATTCAGAAGATGATCCCTATTCATATGGAACAAGCCAACAAGCACCATTGACTTGAAAGTCAAGCTTCCAAGAATATGGTGTTCATTTGAAAGAAGTAATATTTCATATAGTATAGCGACTTCTTATGATTATTCCTTTCACTCTTAATATGCAACAACGTTCTTGGGTTTTAAGTATAGGTATCCAACTTGGGGCAATAATGCTTTCAGAGAACATCACGAAGAGTGACTTAGGCAAGCGTTGTCAGTGATATTTAGGCTCAATGTCTTTATACATTCTGCATTCAAGCGCTCACAAACACACCTACGTATGTTTTTTATAGCTATATAAATAGATATCTGAATTATTTATAATATATACTATATATATATATATACACACACACACATATATATATATATATATATATATATATATATATATATATATATATTACTGTTGTCTCCTACAGCATTTGATTATGGAAACACTTCACCTTCTTTTGGTTTTCATTTTCTCTCTCCAATTTCCTTTTCCATCGTGAGAACAGATATTAAATATCTACAACACAACTAAGCTGGAATTCAAAACAAAGAAGTAAATAAGTGCCGGAATGAGAAACACCTGAGGATAATTGTAAAGTGAAAAGTAACTACAGGTATGACGACACAAGCATGACCGATTCATTCCCATGAATGATCGAGGGTTATATCATATGTCAACGCGGACTCTGCGAGTACACAAAAAACCCTCGGTGCCTCAACACGTGAACATGACAAACATGATATATACATTCACCTTCAATTAGCCGATGGATCTTACCTGTACCCAAGTAGTGAGCCACGTAGGGGAACACCCGTCCGTCCCGTTTCCCGGCTGCCAAAGAGAAAAAGGAGAGACAAGAATTAGTTAATTTTCCCTTTGTTGACGGCGGCGATATCGTATGGCCGAAAATAACACGTTCTGCCGGTGGGGCCAACCTTGAAATCACTGCTAGCGACAGAGATAGCTACTCATTCGTCGGCAGCCTTATTATAATCACTCACGACGATTTCCTAGTTATTTTAGGTTTGCGTCGTGTTACAGGCAAGTGCAAGAGTGGTCTTGTTTACTTACTCTTTTTATGCTGTACATTTATTTGCCTGCGGAATATACCAGTATAGTTATATGAAAGTATTCAGTTCTGTGTACCGTTCAAATATTAATATGACAAAGAGATAAAAAAAAATGTATGAGAGAGATTGAGAGAGAGAGACAGAGAAACAACGTTAAACATTCAAAAGCTAATTTGTGTGTATGTGTGTTTGTGATTGTGTTAGAGAGAGAGAGAGAGAGAGAGAGAGAGAGAGAGAGAGAGAGAGAGTCATTAACTATGTGTAGGTGTTTTCACGTCCTACGGATGATTACTTTCTGGCACCATATTTGGTGACCGATCTTTGGTAAAACCGCAGCTCACTTTCTAAACAATAGATTACCATATCAGTCCCATAAAAAGACTGTTTGACACAAGTACAAGTAAAATATCGAGGTATTCTTTTTTCATTTAAGTAAATGTCATGGAATGGGCGTTATACAGGTCTCTATGGATATTTTCATTTTGATAATTGTAATAGTTAATAATCATTATTTACAAATTGCGAAATTACCAAGTTCAAGACTTGTCATGCAAATATAATCCAGTAGCACAGTATCAGCATGAACAGAACCAACTCGTCAGTAAAGTGAATGTGTGTCAGTCTAAAGAAAAACTGATTACCTTGGCGTTTACCATGTAAACTCATACACAAAATAATTATATATATATATATATATATATAATATATATATATATATATATATCTATATATATATATATATGTGTGTGTGTGTGTGTGTGTGTGTATGTATATACTATATAATTATATATATATACATACATACATACATGACAACACTAATTTATTATTAGTATTACATGTATTGTTAAAGGTCGTTCCTTGTAATCGTATAAACTGAGTAAGAACTGAACATCTTGATATAAACATGGAACATCAAGTTAGTTGACCACAAAGACAATAAATCACAGCTTAAAGCAGCATGAAGTATCGAGCTTTGTTTACTTCAGCACCGTGACCCATTTTCAGCGCATCGCGGTCTTTCTGGATCATTCTCTCCCCCGTCCGGGATCCATGAATCAATGGTCACTCTGGGAACGATGACCTACATGTGTTTATGTTGAAGAAGACGCTCGTGCGCCGCTCTTAATGCGCATTTTCGTTCACAAGAGAAGAAGAAGAAGAGGAAGAGGAGAAGGGGTTGCTTGTTT
>NC_087205.1:84202150-84214650 GCF_015104395.2 Macrobrachium nipponense
CATTTAAGGATAAAGGTAGCCATACTTCTGGCAGCGCTATAGGTACCATCGACATAGGCCACCACTGGACCGTAGCTGAGTTTAGCTGAGTTTCAGAAAACTTCGGAGTATTTTTTTATGTGTTTCTTTTGTGCTGTGTTGTACAAAATAGTGATTTCACAAAACTTTGAAGATATAATGTCATTTGAATTTACGAAAATTTATTCGATTTTCTGTTAACCTCCTTTATGGGTATTTTTTCAATCTCTTTTATTCTTTAATCTTCTAGACTGATTCCCTTTTGCGGCTTTTCGTTAGGATTTTCCCGTTATTCCTGCTATCATATTTTATTTGCAGGTTACGTTCATTTTCCTAAATAATTTTTACAAATAAATTGGGTCTTTATTTCGCTTTCTAAAGTCATAAATGGTAAATGGGGTAGGATTTATATTGTGAGCTATATTTGAATACGTTCACATACGCATACAGTTATTATATATATATATATATATATATATATATATATATATATATATATATATTATATATACATATATATTTATATATATATATATACATATATATATATATATATATATATTATATATATATATATATATATATATATATATATATATATATATATATATATATTTGTGTATATGTATGTATATGTAAATACTATATGGTAGCAGTTGTATTATTATCGTTCTAACTGGAACATGAAAATTTATACTGTAAAAGACATTCTGTACGAGCGTAATTGCAACGAAAACGAATATAGTATATCACAATAGGTAATATATATTCCGAACATACTGTATTTTAGCCTGGTGCGTTTAGATGATTTTTTTTATTTTTATTTACATAATATCCATTGTCTACGTTGCGAAAGTAATGCAGAGAGTAGCTGAATGTTTTGTACACCATCAAGGTCTCTTTTTGCAGCTGCCTTCATTGGCGGAATGCTATTTGGCGAGAGGTTATGTATTCAGTCGCGTCTGTTTGTTTGTTCACGGAATATTTGAAAGAGCTCTCGTTGTATTTCAATGAGATCTTGTGACGGAATGGACTGTGGGTCAAGGAAGTGTTTGTTTAATATTGAGATGAATTTCTCGATAGCTTTTAGTTTTCTGTAAAAGAAAACTATTGAGATCGCTTTGTCTGCCCAGCTGCACTTTCCTGTCCGCCCTTAGATCTTAAAATCTACGGAGGTTAAAGGGCTGCAAATTGGTGTGTCAATAATCCACCCTCCAATAATCAAGCATACGAAATTGCAGCCCTCTGGCCTCAGTAGTTTTTGTTTTGATCGTGCGTTTGGCACCGATATACTTGTCAACAACACAGGCCACCACCGGGGCATGGCTGAAAGTTTCATGGGCCGCTTCTGAGAGTTTCAGGGGCTTTGGCTGAGAGTTCATGCAACATTATACGCTGTACAGAAAACTCGAATGAGCCGAAGAAAAAAATGGCGCTATTTTTACTCTTTTAGTTACTAAATCATTTCCTATGTAAGATTCTTTCATATCACAATCTGCCGATCAGAAATCCTTTGTTCTTCATCGTTCCACCAACCACCTCGACAGCTGCGCCTCTAATTTGCCGCTTGATCCGATCAGATTCGTTCGAACCACAACCCCCAATCTCGCCTCGGGGTGCCGATGCCGTTTATCAGGCGGTAACTCACAACCGAGTCCTCCCATAAATCGGACCCGAGGATCCGAGTAGGTAATGCTGATCGGCGTGAGATTCGGCGCATCACTGAAGATGAAAAATGAAATCACGCTCGGCCGAAGGACTCTCCCGTAGAAGTTGAGCAATTTGGTGAGCTGTTGGAAACTGCAGCAGGGGAAAAAGGGGTGGTTTTTTGCGAGGGTTATTGACGAGTGCATGGCGATGTTGCGGTTATTTAATCAGCGTTTAGTTATGAAGACAATGGTGACATCATTACAAAATCTTTATTTTTTGTATATTATTTTTGAGTCCTCATTTTGTTTATGAGCAACTGGTGTCACATTACTTGCGGTCATTGACGTCTTATGTGGAGTGGTAAGTTAAAATGATATAAAAGTTATCATTGATTGTTTTTTTAAATAAATTTTTGACGTTCGTAAGCAAACTTTAGATATGAGTACTATGAAAATAACGTTGTTCTGGGAGCGTCAGAATATGCTCGTTGAAAGGTAAAGTAAATCATCTTGATGAATGTGACGAGAATATGTTTGATAATGATGAACAAAGGAGAAGTAAACTTATGAAGGCGACTGAGAGTATTCTTGATAAAGTTAGGTAATAAGATACATTTTGAGCTAAAAATTTTTGTATCTTTAAAAGTGAAAATATGCTTCGCAAGAGTGAAAATATGTACTTTTGGTAAACTTGATGTCAAAATTCTTGGTGATCACGGAATGATGTTTAACCGAAATATTCATACATATACTGGCGACAAAAAGAATGTGTAGTAGTTATGAATGAGCTAATGACTGATTGATAAGACAAGTAATATACGAAGTGATAAAAATTTGCATAAAATCACGATCGGAGACGTGTTTGAATGATACAGCGCCAGTTTATTGAATACAAGAATTGTCATTCGCGATGATCTACCTATTTATTGATCACAGACTGGACGTTTGATGAGCAGAAGTATGACTGATAATTGCGACGGATAATATATGCGTGATGAACAAAATCATGGCAGGCTATTATAGTACGATCGACATTATGCCTAATAAAAGAAACTGAAAGCGCTCCTTATTGATAATAACCACATACTACCACGTTTGAGATAGATTTCGAGTCAGATATATATATATATATATATATATATATATATATATATATATATATATATATACATGCTTGTGTTTATGCATGTGTGTGTATGTATGTTTATATACGAGTATATACTTACATATATAAAGTTATATTATTCTTCCAAAAAACACGCAAAGTCTATTCCCATCGGCACAAGACCTTTTCTCGGTGCGTTTTATGGCGCATCCGAAGATATTTGTGCGGTTTAGCGCCCCTGACCCTCCATGAGCCTCGTTTTTTTTTTTTTTTTTTTTTTTTTTTCTCCGCGGTGAGAGATAAATGCAGTTTGTGCAGTAAAACAAAAATTGCTCTTATTCAATGTCACGTGTGTGGGAGTGAGATCATTCGTGGATGTTTTTTTGTGTACGTGGAAAAACACTTTATTTCCCATCTTATCTTCGGCAAGAGTCAGCAAGTCTTACTCGTTAACCTGAGTCTTTCGAAATGGATACCTGCTTGTACTAATGTTGATGTTTGTACGTGGTGTCTAAGTTCACAATCAAGACGTAAACATTTGAAACTGTATATATATATATATATATATATATATATATATATATATATATATATATATATATATATATATATGTATGTATGTATATATACATATATATATGTATATATATATATATAATATATATATATATAGTTTGTAGAGGTTGTGGTCTCTTTTATATATATATATGTATATATATATATATATATATATATATATATATATATATATGTAATATGTATATATGAATATAAATTGTGGGTTTATATTCCCATCACAACTTCAAATGCAGTAGTTACAGACCTTGTCAAAGTCTGAACCTTCGCGTGCCCATCAAAGCATGACATAATCTCACTTGCAATCAGTAGGAAAATGATCGAACGCTGCAAGATCCTTCGGAGGATATCTCTTGGGGAAATCCTGCAGCATTTGTATTATTGGAAAGGAAATTCTACAGCATTTGAATCATTAGAAAAGAAATATATTTATATTATTGCAAAGGAAATGCTGCAGCATTTGTATTATTGAAAAGAAAGTGCTGCAGCATTTATATTATTGGAAAGGAACTGCTGCGGCATTATTTGTATTATTGAAAAAGAAAGTGCTGCAGCATATGTATTATTGAAAAGAAATGCTGCGGCATTTGTTTTATTGAAAAGAAAGTGCTGCAGCATTTGTATTATTGGAAAGGAACTGCTGCAGCATATGTATTATTGAAAAGAAAGTGCTGCAGCATTTGTATTATTGGAAAGGAACTGCTGCAGCATATGTATTATTGAAAAGAAAGTTCTTGCAAAAGCTTTGTATTATTGGAAAAATGGACTGCAAGCAGATATGTATTATTGAAAAGAAAAAAGTGCGCAACAAATTTGATTATTGAAAAGAAAGTGCTGCAGCATTTGTATTATTGGAAAGGAACTGCTGCAGCATTTATATTATTGGAAAGGAACTGCAGCAGCATTTGTATTATTGAAAAGAAAGTGCTGCAGCATTTGTATTATTGGAAAGGAACTGCTGCAGTCCCGGGAATAAGCTTAGGCTAAAAATCCCGAAACGGCAAGCGAGTTGGATGAGCTTAGCACTTAAAAGTCAGTTCGAATGTGAAGTGAGTTGTACGTGTCTGAGGAGGGGAAAAAACTTGATACTCCGGACAAAAAGTAGCTTAATATGCATGCACGGCTATTTTCAAGAATAATGTAATTTTCAGTCAATGAAAGACTTATCAAGATATAAAAAGTGTCAGCTCCCTTACTGAGACAGTGAATGATATATGACAAGTCAACTGATAGCTTCCATACCGAATCCCGACATTTTACCAGTCAATGTATAGATAGAAATAGAATGCAGAACCTGAGTTAAAGATTACCAGTTAGAAAATTAAGAGGCCGCTAAATATTCCCAAATAACATTCAAGAGCAACTTATGCAACGAAAAGTATTTCGTCGGTTCCCTGCACTTTGTTTTTTGGTGGTGGTGTGGGGGTGGGGGGAAGAGTCAGAAGAGTCGTGATTGGTTCTGACCAGTGACGTTATAACTTCCAACCGCTAGCCTGCCATCACTCTCTCTAGAGCATCGCATCACGTTTCCAGCGTTATTGAAAAGCGAGATTCCGTGGGGAGATAGAGGCATGTGCGAAATGCCATTTGCAGAAGGGATATTGACGATAATGATGCTGTCGCTGTATTCCACGATTTCAGACGTTGCAAACATTTGCTTGTCTACCTTCCTCGCTTTCTTCGCCTGCTTGGTTGCTTGCGGAGAGTAGGGGGAGAGATAAGGAATGAGGCCTTTTGTGAAGGGGAGGATGAAATTGAAGGAATAATGATAACTTGCAAGAGAAAGCTAATCTCGAGGGAATCCGTCAGACCAAAACGAGAGATCGGAGCTGATTGGCGGAATGATTTAGGGGAAGGGATCACAGGTTTTAACACAGAACATTGAAAGGAGAGCATTGTGTACCCAAATATCACTTATTCAGTTATCTTGTTGAAAATTCGAGAAACTTTTTTTTTCTACGCAGTACACAATTTATGTATATATACAAACATGAATACACACAACACACACACACCACACACACACACACACACACATATATATATATATATATATATATATATATATATATATATATATATATATATATATATATTACTAGCCCAGAAGCATAACATTTAAAGCTTTCAAAATGATTGTGGTAGTGTTGCTAGTAGTGACATTAATAAAGGTCTTTGTTTAGATTTACTCAACTAAAACCATTATTATCTTGTACAACGAACATATTTAGAAAGCAAGTTTCTTTTAGAAAATAGTAAGGCAAGTACTAGTACTAGATAGGGCTGCCCACAATGTCTCATCCTATCTCTTACATAGGTATAAACCTCCTTCTATTATGACGTCACACAAATTCCTTCAGGCCAAAGTATACTCTCTTAATCTCGTGCGTGCTAACACTTACAGAACAGCCGTTAAGAAAATGACTTAATCGTTGACGTAAGAGTCACTTTGATTACAATTACGATATTTGCTGTACCTCTTTTTCTTTGATCATTTCCGCAGTTACGCGGAAGAAATATTGACATAAGTGGAAATCATTTAATATGTGGAATTTGGCTCATCTTCAGGTAAATACTGAAGTGTTTATAGAGCGGGAAATTGCCGAGTCTCGCGAAGAGCCAGAGCCCGGGGCAAAAGAGTTTTGCGGGGTTCGTGTTTACGTCGTGAGTGAGTTGATCTCACCTTCCCAAATTACACGACCTCTAACCCAATCTTGGGTGTATGAAGGGAGAGGGCACATCCCACTTCTTTTTTACGCCTCTCCCTTTTCCCCATCTCTCGTTCGTCTTTGCGTGATTCTTCCTTCACTCTTTTCCTCCTTTCTAAGACAGCCGCGCTGCCGACGTGGCCTTTCTAACCCCCGCCAGAGCGTGTTCACTTGGTAAAGGGTGACTTTCATTAACCGCTACCTCTGCCACTGCTTCTTCTTCTCTTCTTCTTCATCCTTCTACGTTGGAAGTGAGGTTCTTTCTTTCCTTCTTTCTCTCTTTCTTCCTCTCTATCTCGTTCTTTCGGGTGAATTTTACCCAGTTTTTAATCTGATATGTCACGACTGCTTCGTTTTGCTGGATTTCTAGCAATTACGGCCTTGACTGGGCTTTGCTCTCCTTCCGTGATGTTGCATTGGGAAGGTAATCCGAATGTTCTGCTTAACTTTGTGTGAGGTTTTTAACGTCTGGAAGGTTATATATATATATATATAATATATATATATATATATTATATATATATATATATTATATACATATATAGAAATAAATGTGCGTATGATTATATATATATGTATATATATATATATATATATATATATACTATTATTTTATTATACTATATAGAAGTAAATGTGTGTATAATATAATATATATATATATATATTATATATATATATAATATATATATATGCCGTTTATTCTTTTAAGCCAATACGTTTCTGATTTATCTCTTTGTCCTCAAATCTAAAACTTTACAGGCTATCACGGATAGAGAGAGAGAGAAGAGAGAGAGAGAGAGGAGAGAGAGAGAGAGAGAGAAGGGGGGGGGGGGGACGGCTTAGAAGGGGAAGTCGAATCAAAGACATCATCACTTCATTGGAATGTGAAGACAGATCTCAAAACTCTCACCTTCCGTGGACATATTTAGTGAGGACCCATCTTCATTCCCATCTTTAGTGTATCACTATCTTCGTCATCCTTGGGACTGATGAATAACCGCCTGGTGTCTGCAGTTACAGCTCAAGGCCCTTAAGGACAGGCGTCCTTCGATAACCACCGAAAATGATGAAGAGCGGCATAATAGTCCGGTGAAGGTTACTGACAAGGATCTTTAACGTTAATCGCATTTCTGTCTGTCTGGCTGTCTGTCTGTATCTCTTACTATGTTTTTGTTATAATTAGATAAGCACGAGGTAATCGTTGGTGCTGGAATATATTGGGTGTTTTTTCCAGGTATGCCCTATTATAAAGCGAAAAGGGCGAGTAGGCAAGTATTATTAACTATACCTTAGTTTAACCAGACCACTGAGCTGATTAACAGCTCTCCTAGGGCTGGCCCGAAAGATTAGATTTTTATTTACGTGGCTAGGAACCAATTGGTTACTTAGCGGCGGGACCTACAACTTATTGTGGGATCCGAACTACATTATATAGAGAAATTAATTTCTAATCACCAGAAATAAATTCCTCTGGTCCCTCAATGGCAGCAGTGGAGAGCGAATTCGGGCTACCAGATTGATAGGCGAGTATGCAACCCACTCGTCCACTGAGGAACTATGTGGGCGAGTAGATAGGTCTATGATAAGTAAGCTAAGGCAAAATAGGAAGAAAGGAAAAAGGGAGATCTATACCAAAACCCTTGTCGAGTCACAGGATTAATTCGTAACAAATAGCTAAAAAGAAAAAAGCACCAAGCCTTATCCTTCCTGAAGGAATCATTACTCAGTTACTCATTAGAGCGTTTACCTTCTCTGGCATTTCTGTAAGGACATTAACCCCCCTCCCCCTTGAACGGCCTTCCTGGGCATCGTAAAAAAGGGAAAACGAAAAGGCCAGCCACACACTGCTAAGTGGCACTTCTGGTCTTCCCCTCAAGTACGCGAGTACTCGTGGCCCCGTTCTGCACAACGTCGCGTTCATTACGTCCCTTTCCAAATGCCAAAGCCCACTTGAGGCCTCGTTATCTGCTGCGTCGGGATCTTAAGAGTCATCCGCCAAAAGTGGTGAGGTTCTATATTTTTATGTTTATTTGCAGCTCGCGATATAAGGGCGTAAGCGAGGGGCGGGATGGAGGGCGTTGTGTGGATCTCTTGCTTGAAAACAAACGCACCTCTCCCTCACTCACCTGGCTTCAGCCAGCACGTTCGGATAACGGAGATCGGGGTGGTGGGGGATGTTGTCGTTGTGATATACTTTATGAATCCGTGAGGAAAAGATTTGTTATTCCGCGTCGAGACAGAGCCTTGAGATGAGGTGGTTTAGGTCGAGAGACACCAGTTTGAGCCTCTCTCTCTCTCTCTCTCTCTCTCTCTCTCTCTCTCTCTCTCTCTCTCTCTCTCTCAAATCAAGGAGTTCACGGCTCTAAACTTTAGAAAGATGAAAAATTTGGTTTTACACTCGCGCACACCCTACACACACACATACACATATATAATATATATAGTATATATATAAACACAAATATGTATATATATATATTATATATATATATATATATACATATATATAATATATATATATATAATGTTTTAATGTATAAATGCATACATTTTTATATTTAAAAACATAGAGAGAGAGAGAGAGAGAGAGAGAGAAGAGAGAGAGAGAGAGAGAGAGAGAGAGAGAGAATCACCTAATGGAATATACAAATAAAAATGGGCTGTGGCGACTCAGTCTGATCCGTGTTGTAAGCATTGACGTCATGAGGTAAGGTTTGCAAATGGTAACATTTTCACTGGAGATTGATGTTGGCAGTCTGTCTGGTTTTAAAATTAGTTTTTGTAAGTGTCGATAACGGAAGTTCAACGGGTATGAAGGTCACTATTTGTATATATGCAGTATATATACACGCCATGAAGCATGGGTAAGTGCCCTAACGCGTACAGATTGCTATTTATAAGTGGTGGTCTAGTCTCTGCGTAACCATATTGCAAAGTGATACTGATATTTCATTCGTTTTTCACTAGCAGTTTTATAAATTATTTTCCAAGTGGTGATTATATGTTTTTCTTTAGGTTTTTTTGCTTGCATAAAAGTACTGTTATAGATGCAAGTCTCATAACGAGTCCATACGTGATATTTCATCTAGCTAAAGTGACATCATATTATTGATCTTGAATACAGATTTAAACCTAAGTCACTTAATGTAAGGAGAGAGAGAGAGAGAGAGAGAGAGAAGAAAGTACATGAATGTCAACGTCATACCCACCAGACTGAGGATACCTATTTCTCAAAAGGCAAATACGAGTATCACGTCTTAATTCTTTCCCAGCGCATGCGCAGCATGGATGACGTCAAGCAGGAAATAAGTTACTTTTATACTGCCCGTCGAAACCTCGGGGTCCTCAGAACCATCTGTTAGCCATTTTTTTCAGCAGTTTAGATCACCGAGACACCGAAAGTCGATTTCGGCTGGTCCATGATAAAGGCACGGTCTAGACCTTGGATATACGTAAGTATACCTGAGGCTTTCATTAGATATCCGCTGCCACGATTATTTTAATCCTCTTACTACCCGTACCCTCGGATTGATTTTGAGTGTCAAATACTGTGTATTTCAATTTTGCTTGTCGAATATTATATTTTAATTTTGATCGTCAGGCAATATATTTTTATTTTGATCGTCAGATATTATTTACCTAAATTTTTATTGTAAGATAATACATTTTAATTTTCATTGGTAGATATTATTTGCTCAAATTGTGATTGTCAGATATTGTATTTTAATATTGATCGTCAGGTATAATTATGTAATTTTGATCGTCAGATATATATTTTGAGGTTTGATTATCAGAAATATATTCAAATTTTAATAATCAGATATATTTTGATTTTGATCGGCAGTTATATTTTAACTTTAATCGTCAGAAAATTTATTTTCCACGGCGCGTGAGTATACGATTATACACAGATCCATAAAGAAATCAAAATCGCTATAATGCTACAACATTTTTTACATATCTATCCGTTTTCTTCTAAGGCAGCTGTAGCCTTAACATTTAAAAGATTCGTTAGGAAAGACTCGATGTCACGAAAACTTTTTTTTATAAATACGTACAATGAAAGCCTGAGGTAAAGGAGCCGCAGTAATCAGCCTCGAGTCACTGCTGTGTCTACAGTGGATTAGTTATATTGCTGAGTCTACAGTGAATTATTTATAGTGTTGAGTCTACAGTGAATTAGTTATATTGCTGAGTCTACTGTGAATTAGTTATAGTGTTGAGTCTACAGTGAATTAGTTATATTGCTGAGTCTACAGTGAATTAGTTATGGTGTTGAGTCTACAGTGAATTAGTTATATTGCTGAATCTACAGTGAATTAGTTATATTGCTGAATCTACAGTGAATTAGTTATAGTGTTGAGTCTACAGTGAATTAGTTATATTGCTGAATCTACAGTGAATTAGTTATATTGCTGAGTCACAGTGGATTAGTTATAGTGTTGAGTCTACAGTGAATTAGTTATATGCTGAGTCTAACAGTGAATTAGGTTAATTAGGTGTTGAGTCTCCAGGTGATTTAAGTTTATATGCTGAGTCTACAGTGAATTAGTTATAGTGTTGAAGTCTACAGAGAATTTGGTTATATTGCTGAAGTCTACAGTGGAATTAAGTTATAGTGTGAATCTACGTGAATTTAGTTATATTGCTTGAGTACATACAGTGCATAAAAAACAAAATAGTTATAGTGTGATCTTACAGAGAATTGTTTATATTGCCGAGTCTACAGTGAATTACCCAGTTATAGTGTTGAATCTACAGTGAATTAGTTATATTGCTGAGTCTACAGTGAATTAGTTATAGTGTTGAGTCTACAGTGAATTAGTTATATTGCTGAATCTACAGTGAATTAGTTATATTGCTGAGTCACAGTGGATTAGTTATGTTGCTGAGTCTACAGTGAATTAGTTATAGTGTTGAGTCTACAATGAATTAGTTATATTGCCGAGTCACAGTGGATTACTTATATTGCTGTCTACAGCGGATTAGTCATATTCCTAAAGATTGTTATATTGCTGAGTCTACAGTGTATTAGTTATAGTGTTGAGTCTACAATGAATTAGTTATATTGCTGAGTTACAGTGAATTAGTTGTATTGCTGTCTACAGTGGATTAGTTATACTCCTAAAGATTGTTATATTGCTGAGTCTACAGTGAATTAGTTATAGCGTTGAGTCTACAATGAATTAGTTAGATTGCCGAGTCTACAGTGAATTGTTATATTGCCGAGTCTATAGTGAATTAATGATTACAATGAATATACAGGGAATTCATCCTTCCGTGTGATATATAGTGACTTCCGCCGCGGAATTTACGTGTACTGATAGTTTAGTTTATTGAATTAGTCTTTCTCTGAATATCTAAAGTGAATTCTCTTCTTCTTTTCACGAAAGTGGCAGTGAATTTCTCCTTTTTTTCAGAATTCACTGGTTTTAAATACATCTTTGTTTCGAGTATCTTTGGACAGGAAGTGACAGCTAGAATTACCTGTTGGTTGAAGCATTGTTCTGCGTGTAATATTTTTATGTTAAATTAAGTTTTAATGCTTTTACTTTTTCTTAGGGGAAAAGTTCCTGTTTACGAAGAGCCTGACTAATAACTATTCTATGCAGGGTTGTCGTTTTTCATTTTCCTACTGTTTATTTATATTTATAATTGATACTTAAGTTTATGTTTATTTTTGATATTCAGATGTTTTACTCAGTTGATTTTCGTCGTAGTCGTCAAGCCTTTTGTTCTAAATTACTAATTTATGTATTTAATTATTTATTTATTTATTTAGAAATTCTTAATTATTTATATTTATATTTAATTATTATTTCATTTATATATTTCATTATTTATTTATTTATATCTTTATGTATTTATTTATTTATATTTATTTATTATTTATGTATTTATTTACTTACATGTTTATTTATTTACTTGTATAGTTATTTATTTATTTGCTTATATATTTACTTACTTATATATTTATTCGTTTATTTACATGTATATTTATGTATTTACTTAGTTGTTTAATTATATACTAATTTATCTAGTTATTTATTTATTATGTATAACACATATATTTATTTATTATTAATATATATTTATATATTTATTTATTTTGCCTCGTCATTGCTTCCTTAACACTGGAGAAAAAGGGGAAAAACCCCTGTTGCTGCTGCTGGTGCCGGCGTTTCTTGTATTTCGTCATTACGCGGTTTTATCGTGGCCTCGAGTCCTGTTCCGTAACGAACGTGGTGGAGGCAATATGTTTATTTTTTTTTTCTATCTCTTTCTCTTCTCCCTTTGATCTCCCGAAACCATAATCGTACAAAACCCCAAGTAATTATTAGGAGAATGCTTACGTCACTGGAAAGAACCGTCTTGGATTATTTTTATTACGTAACTATAAAGATTCTCTCTTCCTAGAGTCTTTGTTATGGTACTAGAAGG
>NC_087205.1:84217150-84242150 GCF_015104395.2 Macrobrachium nipponense
ATTACTCATATTTTATTCTGGATCATGAATGGATTTGAAGAACATTTATGTATAACTTGCTCGTGTGATATGAATGCGTTTTCCATTCGCTTCAGCAAAGACGAGAGAGAGAGAGAGAGAGAGAGAGAGAGAGAGAGTGAGAGAGACGAGAGGGACGAGAGCGATTTATCATAATATAAAGTGCGTTTTCCATGCGCTGCATCAGAGAGCGAGAGAGAGAGAGAGAAGAGAGAGAGAGCATGAAAATTCAGCCTGATAATTGATTGGCTTCACAGGAGAAAGAGAGAGAGAGAGAGAACTGTTATGATATGAGGTAAGTTTTCGGTGCGATGCATCAAAGACGAGAGAAGATGAGGGGAGAGAGAGAGAGAGAGAGAGAGAGAGAGAGAGAGAGAGAGAGCGAGACCATGAAAATGCCTTCCAGCACACACGCACGCACACTCAGAGAAAAGGCAACTAAAAGGAAGGTAATGCCGGAAGCACAGAGAGGAACAGAGTCCTACTCCAGTACTACAAGAGACTCCTTGATTACCCAGCGATTGTACAAATGACCCGTCACTTCCTCCTGTTGCCAGCCATTACTGTCACCGAAGACCCGGCTCTTACCTACTGTCATTTCTGCTCTTTCTTTATGTTGCGTGACCCGACAGGTCATGGTTATCTAAGCAATGATATCATTAACTTTGTAACGGGAAAAAGAAAGGAAACTGCGAGGCGCTTAATGTTCATTTCAGATCTTTGTGTTTACATAAACATCCCCATTTGGTTATAACTGTTTTGAGACACTTATTTCACCAAATCAATCATCCAGTCGATATCATAAATACACACACACACATTCGACCATGCAGAAGCTTTAACGGGATGTATTAGTACATATCATATATATATATATATATCCATAATATATATATATATATATATAACACACACAACCCACACACACACACACATTATAATATATATATATATATAATATATATATATATATACACACACAAACACACACATATATACTTATATATTATTAATATAAATATATATATATACACACACACACACACACACACACACACACATATTATATGATATATTTATATATATATCTATATATATAAGATTATATATATATATTATATATAGATATAGAGCCATTAGAGATGTACTTTCAAACCCATTGACATCAAGAAACTGTGTCCACATTTCTAGCTACGTTATACAGTTGCCAGTTACGTTCTGATTTCCATCTTAAAAGGCTCCACGGTGCATTGAACCTCTTTCACTGAAAGTAGTAAGTGTTATTGCGCTGGAAACCATTCAAGGGAAATAAGAGAATTATGGCAATTCGCCTCGGCCACGGGGTAACGTGTGCTTGGAATATATTATTCAGGAATAACAGGCCATCATGATTTTGCCTCGCGGGGTCTCCTGACATGAATATGCCAATGGTTTATCGCCTTTTCTGCGAAACTTTCCTAAGTCTGTGATACCCGTTTTAGGTTAGGTAGACAGTGGATTTTGTGAGCCTTGTGCCTTAGAGAAAGTGAGTTCAAGACATACTTTGGTTAATAACTCAAAATGTTTTTAAAAGTCACAATTTTTTTTTTAGTTTACAGAAATTTTAATTTATAGAAATCGCAACATTATTTTAATCAATTGGTTAAATTGAGTTTTCCTTAGATTTTTATCGTAACATTATTTATATATTGCGAAAGTGTCGGTTTTCTCATTCTCAAAAAGTCAACCTTTACTTTGAACATACATAACATTTGCTCGCATCTACACTTTCTGTTTCAGCTTTTGAATTAATAAGTCTTATAGTATAACGCTTTCTTAGCAGCAAAGTGACACTTTTATTCAGATATAAAAGGATGGATAATTGAGATTAATTTCAAAGGTATGAGAGCCTGACACAGAGATATCGTGATAGCCGGTTATTCCTCAATAATTCATTTTAAGCACACATTACCACGTGGCCGAGGCGAATATATATACTATACATACACACCAAATATATATACAATATATATATATATATATATATATATGTATATATATTATATAATATATATATACTATATATATATATATATATATATATATATATATATTTGGTGTGTATGTATATAGTATATATATTCGCCTCGGCCACGTGGTAATGTGTGCTTAAAATATATTATTGAGGAATAACCCGATATATAATATATATATAAATATATATATATAGTATATATAATGATATATGAGAGAGAGAGAGAGAGACGAGACGAGAGAGAGAGAGAGAGAGAGAGAGATTGAGGGGGGGGGGTGGGGGGGGGGGAAACCATTATTTTGAACCATTTCCTCTATTTTTCTTGTTTAAGAAAAGTAGAAGGGCAACGCATGGGAAAAATACAAATCGTTCGTCATCTTAGCTCATTCTACAGCAACAGACAGGAAATATTTGCCATTTCGTGCAAGTAATTGCAGCGTTATATTTTAGAAAGAATGGAATCTCACCACTTCCAGGATCGCTCTGCAAAGGGTCAATTTTGTGTGTTCTGTCCGCGAATAAAGTTTCTTCCGAAAGAATGCGGGTGCTTCAGCCATTTTTCAAAGGTTACCGAGGGGCCGGGGATGGGGGTGCGGGGGGGGTGCGGGGGGGAGGGGGGGGGTTCGAAGCAAAACTCTTTCAGGAGCAGTAGATGCAGAATCAGTTCAAGGGTTTTAAAGTAAGAATCGGTCGTCTGAATCTAAGAATCAAGAATCTAGATGCTGTATTGACGGTCTCAGAACTAAATAAATGTCTGGATTCACAACTGACGAGCTCGATGAAAGAAAGTTAAAAATCACGGTCATAAAACAATTAATCAAAGTTCCAAATTAACAGCCAGAAACCTTAGACCCAGCATCCTGAGATCTGGAATTACGGGATTTAGAAATTACGACTGTGCGTCTCAAATGCATTCGCTTCTACTCCTTGCTTGGAGTTATCTTAGCATAGCTGTAGAGCCGCCTCTCTCTCTCTCTCTCTCTCTCTCTCTCTCTCTCTCTCTCTCTCGTCATATCCTGCTTTGAATTCTTTTCGTACGGTGTTTATGACTGTTCGCTCTTGCCGCCAGTAAGACTTGGCTCGCTTTTCGCTTCATATTCCTACAACATATTGCATTTTTTTTTTAAATGAGGTAGTTGCGAGCTCGACTCCGGGCTCTGCCAACGTTGAATCAGAAGAGTTTGTTTCTGGTGATTAGAAATTAATTTCCCCATAGAATGTGGCTCGGATCCCACAATAAGCTGTAGGTCCCGTTGCTAGGTAACCAATTGGTTCCTAGCCACGTAAAAAATATCTAAGCCTTCGGGGCAGTTCTAGGAGAGCTGTTCATCAGCTCAGTGGTCTGGTTAAACTAAGATATAATTAACTTTAAAAAAATGAACTCAAAAGTCAGATGAATTACCTCTCCTGCTGAACAGATTACAAGACTGTGGCAACATTAAGTAGGACAGAGAATGGATATTTAGTAAAGGGATGACGGATTGGCTCTGGAATTCCCCATTTCCGCTTGGCTTAAAGGGGAGTGTCAAACATGGAAACGTTCCTTGAGTCAAGGAGGATGGTGCTGGTTGATAATAGGGGCAGCGTTAAAACTTGTTGACTCTTAAAAATTATGACACCTTCAATTTTGTTGTCTGATGATTATTGTTAGAGGGAAGAAAGGAAGTATTCTTGTCATTTTAAAGGAAGTTTTAAAACATTGCGCTAGAATTAAGTGTGATGAATAGTTTGAGCTATAACTTCAAATATGGAGGACCTGTCATTTGCTTGCATTGATTTAGAAACATTTACACAGTTGCCAATAACTTTCACGAGGCTTTTCTGTAGAAACGTGCTGACATGACTGCATTTCCTTTCATATTCCATCCACACATTCTTCTCGTTGCTACCCATTGACAGTTTTTTCTTTATTTAAAGGCATTAGTTTCATTTCCATCGTTTGATTCCGAAACATACACGAGTTGTGGCTTATATATATGATATATATCTTATGTAATATATATGATATATATATATATATATATATATATATATATATATATACATATATATATATTTTTTACATATATATTTATGTACATTATACATATATATATATATATCACATATTATTATAAATCATGAGATAGAGATAACACTTAATTGTATTTATGCGTGATTTAGCATGTATTTCGCAATCGTACTACGTATTCATGAAAGTTTCCTTTTGGTGTATCATCATTAATCATGAAAATGAGTACAGATTTCTGTTTGTGTTGTTGGAAAGTAACGTGTTACTATGTGCAAAGTCTCGTGGTTGTATTGGTTGCATGTTCTCAACAGCAGCACATTATCGGCATTATTATTATTGTTATTATTATTATTATTATTCAGAAGATAAACTCTGTTCACATGGAACAAGCCCACAGGCGCCACAGACTTGAAATTCAAACTTCCAAAGAGTATGGTGTTCATTAGAAGGATCAGAAGATAAAGCTAAATGTATTGAATGTATAAACCTGCTCTAATAGAACTCAACTATGTCTTTTACCTGCGACACCTGTAATGTGGCGAACGATGGGAGGACATTTGTAAACCACGTGATGCACGCCGTCCAATTCACATTCCATTAACCGAACCGTGTCGTATTTTCCAGCTTCGTCCATCTTTGCTTTAAACATCAAAGTGGATTAGTGGATGCAGATGTTTGGAGAAGACTTTTATCAATCAGTTTTCTGTCATGACCGTCACTGGTAAACCTCCTGAGGTCGTAGTAGCAACTGACTGAAGGAACTACCAAAATACGTTTTCTCTTGTTTTCAAAGGCTAAAAACACTTTCACTGTATAGTCGTATTATTTACGGTGTAAATGTCACCGTTGCCCTTATTATAGTTCAACAAGTCAAGAATACAGTAGAAGCAACGGATACGTAAGTATATTAAATTGGAATCACTTCACCGATATACCCGAAGGAACGCGATATACCAACAAGTGACGATGCCAAGAGAACACCACCGCAACAAGAGCAAGAGAACGAACGCGACCGACCGCCTCCCCAGCAGCTTTAGCAATGAGCGCTGTTGCCTGACTTGACGTGGTAGTGGTACAAACTCTCCAGCTGAGCGAGTAAGTGAGCTGTTGAAATACTCCGGATTCTCTGAACGGACGGACGTCTGGGCAAAGCCGCGTCCTACCCTAGGGCCAGAAGACGCAATAGACTGACGTGTGCAAGGTCTAAGGATGTACGCAGGTTCGATGGACTGGGTCCAAGAACGTACACAGCAGCGGGGACGGGGATTTGCCTCGCCTTAGGAGTTGCTCCAGGACACACAAGTCGTGCTGCTCAATATAATGGTTTCTTGTCTGTGTCCTTCCTTTGAACGCAGCCGGAAAGGAAAGCACTCGACATTTTGGATGTTGCCCAGTGTCTTCATTGCTTACCTTTATACCGAGGACGATTATATGTGTTGCATGACTTCCAGTACAGTGGGTAGAATGTTATAGAATTTTTTTACGAATTTGCGTAATATAGACAAAAATAAATTAGATGTAAACGCCTGCAATATATATACTAGATACATACACACACACACACACACACACACACACACACACACATATATATATATATATATATATATATATATATATATATATATATATATATATATATATATGGGGGCGCAGGTGGCGCGTGCTTGTGTGTGAGAGAGAGAGAGAGAGAGAGAGGGAGGACGATGCATGTATGTATGAATTTATGAACACTTGATGCCAAAATATGCAACATAATTCATTGAATGCAGGTTTCCTTTCTGCATCCAATACATGCAGCATTAAATGTCAGTAAAGCATCTTTACTGTTCTTATGTCAGTTTTTAGTCAGTTTCAAAAGCTTGATAGTAATAATAAATTTCCCATCATTAGTCAGTTGGATGGGTAATCACTGAATCTGATTGAGAGGTGGAATTTCATAAACATTTCTAAACGACCTAAAGGAATTTTCTTCGACTTTAGCACACTATGCTAAAATAGAACAAAGATGTAATAAACGAATTAAACAGCATTATTTTTATTTTGAGTGTTGACGGAAAAAAAAATCTATTTTCTCCGAGTCAGATCTAAAACATGAGGTGAAACACTCAGTTTCAGAAAGCTATTTTTTAGTAGGGAAAAAAATCTACAGTGCTGGTGATTTTATGGTTATCAATCCAGCTTTGATCAGGGTAGATTCATACAAGAACCAAAGTAAATAAAGACAAACTCTTGACGTTCTTTTCGTGAAACAACCAGATAGCTGTGTGCTTGAGTTGAGTGAGACTTATTATTGGTGATCTTACCATTTTATGTTGGTGCTTCACCGCTGACCCGTTCGTGGTTGGGTTCGAATCCTGCTTCGGGAGATCAGTTTTCTTTCGTTTATCTCCAGCTCAGGGACATGTTTGTAGCGATAAGCATGTATCCAAATAGTTGCGAGATAGTCGATAAATTATGAGGTTGTTTTCAAAATTGACAACACAGATAACCTGGTAAAATATATATTATAGATATATAATATATATATATATATATATATATATATATATATATATAATATGACTGGTAAAAATGTTCTGTTACAACAGAATTCCATCCAATAAAAAGAGTCCCATAAAAGAGCCAAAAAATATGGAAAGTAAGTACTATATTCCAGAGACTGCTGTCTCTCTCTTCAGGTAGGTTAAGAGGAGACAGCAAGTCTCTGAAATATAGTACTTACTTTCCATATTTTGGCGTTTTTGTGGGCTTCTTATATATATATATATATATATATATATATATATATATATATTATATATGTATATAGTGTGTGTGTGTACATTCCGCAGTTGGGTTTTGTGTGTGTATGTGTGTTTAAACACAGAACATCTCTCCCAGGCAAGCTCTCACACAAGTACTTGTACACCTGATAACCCCTCATGAAGGCGGAATCGACGAATCCCCCGTTAGGTTTAACGAGCGTCTACGGGAAACCTCTGTTACGGCAGAACCATTTAAGGTGAAAGCGGTTGTTTGTCTAATAAATGAACCCCCTATTTCGTAATGGCTAGGTGCAGATAAACCTCAGGTCTGATTTCTTTACCACTTGTACCCAATTACTCAACCATAATTATTATATATGACATATTACCTTAACGCTCCCGGAAGCTTGAAGGGACGGGCCTGGTCGAATAGAGTGGCTGGAGTAGAGGATTGGGAGAGAGACAGACAGACAGACAAACTTCCAAGCCGCTCCTAGGTAACCTGGAGTTGCTGCCTACCCCGCACCCACGCAACTTGGACTTTCTTTTCTTTCCTTCCCTCTATTCCGCAGGTGATAGGTCACCAGGACTATAAAGGCCGATGTCGTTATCATCATAATTACTGTGTTCCTCAACCTTCTTTGTTTTGTAAATTGCCTCCGTTTTTGCTATATTCCCGCATTTTCTCTTCCTATGTACTACTTGCTCGTTTTCGCAAGATCTGTTCGATGAGTAAGGGCTGAAATGCACGATATGAAAATTTCTCATTGAGGTGAAACCAAACGTGTCTATCAGTTCTATTATCTTCCTGTCAGAAATTCAGTGACCCAGATAAGAGCAATTTATTACATTTAGTTGAAATGTATCGAATAAATTTCATTCAATCAATTAAGCTCCCTTTTTTATTTTCATTTTTGTAAACCATTCTTTGTTATCATCTCTCTCTTATCATTGGGCTCTTCATAAATCCCCGTTGATGCTCTGTGGAGTTGTCGTTGATTATAGGTTATCATCTTCCCATTACTAGATTGCGAACAGTTTCATCACCGCTACCTGTTCATTATGATGTCACGCGTTGGAGGGAAACGGTTGTACGCGTCTCCGTTGACATTACATTTCATTTAACTGTATCCCGCGCTCTGATTGGCTCCAGCGTTGGCCAATCATTTTCCTGCTTCCCGCATTACCTTCACTGTAATACGTAATTTGGCCCAGTTAATTAACCTTTTAGTAATCAACACACGCTCGCATATATATAGATATATATATATATATATATATATATATATATATATATATATATATATATTTGTTTATTTATTCATGTGTCGCGTGTGTCATTGTTACCTCGTTTACCCCGAAACCTAACGTTTACTTTAACAAGCGGATCATGGATGAACCGGTTCAGAAAATTTTCGTAAGATCGACCTCTCTATATTCCTGTCTAACACTATTGACCACTGACATTTCGTTCCAGCACTATCACTTCATCTATGCAAATATATATATATATATATATATATAATATATATATATATATATATATATATATAGATATATATATATATATATATTACAGAGAGAGAGAGAGAGAGAGAGACTTAAAATTATGAAAAAAATCAAACTAAATGTACAGAGCTAACATAAGAGAAGGAACGTATATAATTACTTACACAATAAGTATATAATATACATACACATGTCATGTATGTATGTATTATATATATATATATATATATATATATATATATATTATATATATAGATATCTTATAGATTCTGCTCATCCAGTCAGGTTTCTTCAGATTTTTATCTCGTATTCCATATTGATCTCTTTCGCTTCACTCTTTCAAGGGTGAGTAGAAAGGGGAATTGTATTTATTTTCTTAATATTTTATCATTTTGCTTAATATATTTGTTTGCTCAATTACAAAACTCAGGTTTCGTCCTTAATGGTTAAAGTCATCTCTGCTTGATTTATTTTTATTCTTGCCGGTGTCTTCATGCGGGTAGGGTATCATCGACGTGGTAATTTTTTTTTTTTAATTTTGCTCAAAAATAAATAATTTTTAAATTGGTCAGACAGCTGTTACCTTTCATTACCGTAGAATAACATAACTGTATTTTCGAAAGTTTTTTTTTTTATCCGTAATACGATTGTCAGTGGCTTTTCACTTTTTTTTTTTATTATTTGGAAAATGGAAAAATAGACTTGATCTTTATAAAATGAAGTTGTTACAATATTCATAATTATTGCTGATAATAGTTGTGTTACAGTATTATCGTTGAATCAACCAACAGAATAGCATTGCCAGTTCAAAATTAGTAAATGCCTAAGAGATGTTAGTGGCTGTACGCTAATTTGATGTAATGATAAAATAAACTATACCACGCTAATTGTGTATATATATATATATATAATATATATATATATATATATATATATATATATATATATTATATATATATCTATACAGTATATATATATATATATATATATATATATATAACATACACACACAAGGCCGGAAATAGGCTCAAAGAGTACATCATGAAGGGAGTAGTCCTAGGGAAAGGCATTGAAATAGACTTATTAAAGGAGAGGATGCTTTGCCGAGTACATCCTTCAAGTATATATAATATATATAAGATATATATATAGCTATAGTATATAATATATATATATATTATATACATATATATATATATAATGTGTGCTTAATTGTTGTTTTATTTGGTTTCCTTGATCGAAGATTCACCATAAGGAAAGTCTTCGAACATCTTACCATCCCATTTGTCACTTTCCTCTTTATTCAAATGAAGAATTACGTTTCTCAACACAGATATATGTATACATATAGTGCCCCGTAAAAGAAGCTTCGATCGAGGAAGCAAATAAGATAAAATAAAAGATAAAAAAAAGGAAAAGAAAAAAACAGTATAAACATATAGACAAGGGAAAATGGGTGTGTGAAACAGGTGTTCTTTATAAAAACAGCTGTATGAGAAGTTTGAAAGTAAAGGGAAAAGCTGCATTTGGTTGAATTGGATTTAGAGAACAGAAGACTTTTCATTGAGCCAAGAGTGATGCCACGTGGGAGATGTTCGTTATGTGTGGTATTGGAGGTAATTCATTACGTGACTTTATTATAATATATATATAATATTTATATATATATATATATGCGTGTGTGTGTGTGTTACAGGGAATATGTGAAATCAGAGATTTCACGAAATCCCTATGGAATATGTGAAATGACCAATTCGCTTAAGAACGTTTGAATCCGAGGGCTAGTACTAAAGACACTGGAACAGTGATTCATCTACCACTATTTCGCCGTGTTTAGTACTAGCTTGTGGGATCAAATGTCCGTATGTGCATTTGATCCCCCAGGGGCTAGTACTAAACACGGAGACATTGACCCCCCAAAGGACGAGTACCAAAACGGCGAAATAGTGTAGATGAATCACTGTTTCGCCGTGTTTAGTACTACCCTTGGGATCGAATGTTTCCTAAGCGAGTTGCTTATTTCACATATGCCCTAGGGATGGGATTTCGTGAAATCCCTGTAAACACACACACCCACAAACAACAACATACATACATAAGATAATATATAATATATATTAATATAATATATGATAATAATATATATATATATTAACGTATATATATATATATATATATTATATGCTTTAGTTCTCAGTCACCGAGAAATCAGTTATCTGAGATTGGTCTTACTTCTCGGTCATCCGCCAAAGCATCAATCATCATGAACTACCAGTCCATTACGCCTCAGTCGCCAGAGGTCGTTCATCAGAAACTGCCATTGGTTCCTTCTCACCAATAAATCCGTCGTCAGGAACTGAGATCATCGCTGACCAGTGACGAACTTTCCTCCTGTTTCCGGACTCGGAATCAGGCTACTTCCTGTTTCAGTGATCTCGATCTGAACGCGCCAGTATTCTAATCCGATGTCGTGACGCGGAGGGAGGTCTTTAGTATAACGAGGTCTTTAGTATAACGCGGAAAGAGGTGCACCATTTCAAAAACTGGATCATGGCTGGGTACGTTCAGTTAGTCTTGAACTTTTGGGGAGAATCATTTCATCATTGAGACACCATCAAAGTCTTGGAGAGCAATGTTTTCAAGTCTGTGAAAAACTACAAATATTATTGTAATTATATAAAATAAGAAGCGAACTCCTCTGTGAAATGTCGGTTCATTTTCGAAGCAAGAAAGAGAACTGAGAAAGAGAACAGTAGGGTTGAAGATCGTCATTGAAATCGTGTACCCTTTCAGTTGCAGTAATTAATCAGTTGGCAGATGATCCACATAATTATAGATTGCACTCGAGTAAATATTCCCCTTTGATATGCCGTTCCCCATTTTGATCTCTTTAATCTTATATAATTTATCTGGCTTTCGATAAAAATTAATCATATTTTGTTTTAATTGGTAGGATAATGTTCTCGTTTTATAGATGTGCGAAAAAAGGAGTCTCAGAAAGAACAGTCCACGTTAGATTTTTTTTTTTGGTTTTTTTTTTTTTTTTTTTTTTTTTTTAGGTGCATAAAGTGGAGGGTGTATTTATATAACGTCCTGACTTTTGTCCAGTGAGAGGCAGTATACTGCTAAAAATCTTGTTATAAAATCTTATTCACTAAAAATGGCCCATATTAAACGAATTGCCGATTTTGATATCAAAGCTTTCCTTTAATCGTTAGATTATAGATAATTGCTGTGAAACGAGGAAAGGATGTCGGCCATCTGAATCCAATGTAATCTCAAGTTTAACTTTTTTGTGAGTTCGTGATACGTAACTTGTCATTTAGAATTTATATTACGGAGATATAGCAATTAGAGGCAATGTTATATAATATGCAAAACACTAGATGGTAAAATTAAAACTCAATTATATAGTTTCTGATTGGTCTCGTTTATCGAGACATTCTCAGAACTCTGAAGGTGTCTAAATAGAGGAAATCAGGTAGGAGAGAGAGAGAGAGAGAGAGAGAGAGAGAGAGATGTTGCTTTTTTTAGAGATTATTTATGTACCAGTGGACATTTGGCAGATTTTACATACAATGAATAATTTGTCAAAATGTCTGCTCTTTACATATAATGAAGAAAATGACACGACAATATATACTATAATTGCAATAGACACCGAGACACCTATTGATTCTACCTGTGGCCTTGAGAACAAATGGCTCTGTAAACCGGTGTCACAACTCGACGTATAAATTTTTTCAGCCTCTTGTAATTTCATAGTAATAGGACCAAGTTCTTTTTTTTCTAACAGAGTCAGGAAGATATATGTTATCACTATTCATGGCTTTCTTTTCTGTTTATTATCTCCGTACTATTTTTCATCGCTATTTTTTTTTTAAGTTTAAAAGTTCGTTCAAGACTGGCTAGTGTATCTGAATATAGAATTTTAAAAATTTCCATTTTATGTTTCGAGGGGTCACTGTTATGTTTGTACAAGACTGAATTCCAGGAGACAGGTTTGTCATTCATGTTGATTCCAAAATATTGATAACAGGGTCACGGCTTTACAGCTTACTCATAAGAGCAACACCCTTTGCAGGCATCATAAGGCTAGCTTCATCTAACAACATCAACTTTGATAAGCAGACGAAATCTTACAAGGTAACCTAAGAGCTAATGAACAGCTCTCAGTTTTCAACAGATCATTGTGCCTTTGTGTTTCGTTCCCTTTTGCTGATCATAATAAGTTCCCTGGCTGAGTCAGTGATTATCAGCAGCTGTTCAGGTCCCGTCATTCAGACAAGTCTCTCATTGTGGTCTCGGGTTTCTGGTCTCAGAGGATCCCTTGTCCATTTCGCGAAAACCCTCCGATGATTCAGGTGAATCCACAAACAGAAGGAGAAGGAGGTCCTCATAATTCTCAGAGATCTGTAATGTAACGTCGAAGCGCCACGCATCATAACAAGCATTTGCTCAGGATGATTTATATTGTTCTTTGGTATGTATATGTTTTATTTATTTGCGGGCGTATCTTTGCATTTCCTTATTTTCTCATGCCTTCTACAAGGAGGTATATTATCATAGCAAAAACAGTAAGGAATTAGGAAAAGAACATAAACCCAATCTAGCGAGGTAAATGCGGCGAAAATCATAGCTTGTATTTGTTGAAACTGCGTAGCATAAATGACGTGTACTTTCCTCTGTACTTTCGTTTTCTGCCTCATGCCCACAAAAGCCGAAAATCCCTTTTAGCAAAACTATACTTAGGCAGTGTGTCGGTGCCAGGCCCGGCACCATCTCCAAATGACGGAGGTTTTTAGTGATTGTGGAAGGGGTGGGTAATTATGAGGGAGAAAGTCACGTGATCTGTAATTATGCCGCTGCCGTGGATAAACGCCCTTTTTGGCTCTCTCTCTCTCTCTCTCTACCCTTTAACTCGCCTTCCTCTGACAGTTCCCCCTCCATCCCCCTTCTAGACCCCCAACCTCCAGACCTCCTTCCTACTCATCCCCATTTTTCTGTCTATCATCCTTTCTCCTCAGAATGCGGAAAAGAGCAACACGGGAAAAAACAAGGCTCCGTTCATTTTACGAGCCGAGCTACACGAAAGGTATTGTGTGTTTGTGTGTTGCGTATGTTTGCGCTCGCGCGGGTGAAACCTGGCCCTACCTCGTGCCCGAACCGTAGCTTCTCATTCCTTTTAACTTGTTCGAGAAACCAACGTACTGGTCCACATATGATGATTGTGGTTAGTTACGAAACAAGGCCACGGATCAGTGCTAACTCTGTAGTTAGGTTACGCGTTTCGTTCGTGAAATGTATTTTTTTTAAACCTTGGGAGGAAGAACACACACAGACACTTCGGCGATTTTTACTTTCATTTCCACGATGTCTTGGGCAAGAAGGCAAAACTTGTGTTTGTCATTATGCCCCGTTTCTTTCGCTGTTAGAAAAAGACGGATTGACAGAGAAAGAAAGCCAGAGGATGAAAAAAGAAAGCGTGTAGCTGTTGGCGTTGCCGTCATAATCGTCTGTCTTTTGTTTCGGGCAATAAAAGATAAACGCCAGGGATTAGCGGTCGGAATGAAGTGAGTTGTGGCGGTGTCTTCGTCAGAAAAAACAAAGCAGGTCCTCACCCTTGCCTGGCTAAGGGAATTATTTCGCCGCGTCCCACGAAACCCAAGAACACGAACAGAGAACGTTATGTAACTGGCTTGTTCTTCTTTGGTCAGTTTCATGGAAAGCACGACTCCGAGTGTCGTGTGGATGAAATAGATCTCGGCGCTCGTCTGTCTGGGTGGAATCTTCTCTTGCATTTGAGTATCTGATGAAATCTCGGGCACACGCTACATTTACCTTAAGGTTTTTTTTATTCGGTATTGCACTGAGTTGTGCTTTCCCATTGCATTCCAGCAGAGGAACGTTTCGTAAAAAAAACGTATGTAATGTTTTATATTTCAGTGACGAACTCGCGATTTCACGATCAAAATCACGTATCTGAGGAGTAAAATTTAAAATAGATTTCTACATATACTGACAGAAGAGCTGGATGTTCCGAAACTGTAAATAGGCGAAATATTTTTATTTTTCGTTCATATTTCTCCTGTTTACTGGGTAGGTACTTAATTCTGCACGAGATTTGTATTTTCAAGAATCCATCAGATATTATTTATTTTCATGGCAACTGAACTGTATGGTACCATGAAAGAAACTGTCCGTATAAATAAAAGGAAAATTTCTCATTTATATGATAATGTAAGTCAGAAATTCAAGGGCTTTCGTCTTTACTCAGACATTATTTAATAAAGTCACGTGCGTATACTGTGATTTTTTAAGCATATGATAATGTATACATGGCCTTTCCAAAGTTCATTGTTTTTATCCAAGGACGACCAGAAGTCCATATGTAATTTGAATAGCAAATGCTGTACGCTGCTATATTTTCATGATTTAAAACCACACGTCCACACAGTTACTTGACATTTCTTGTGGGGCATTGCCTTACTGAGAGAGAGAGAGAGAGAGAGAGAGAGAGAGAGAGAGAGAGAGAGAGAGAGAGAGAGAGAGAGAGAGAGAGAAGATGCAAAGAAAGGAGTAATAACACTGCTTGATTTTTTGTTTTTTCATCTAATAACTAAATTCGATCTAAATCAGTATAATACTTCTCAGTTTCTTGTTATAGCTTTCCAATCCTGCTGCACGTTCCGCAGATAAGACCAAGGTAGAGTCTGAATGAGACAAACACCGTATTCTTTGCAGAAGAGCTGTACATTAAGATGTTCACAAATTAGAGAGTGGTGTGCAGTTAAGACAGTCAAGGGTCACAGAAGAACCACTGACATTCTGAAACAATGTTTCCTCGTTACCAGGAAGTAATGACTTTGGATTTTGCTAAGGTGTGGAATGCTGGAAGAAAACAATATTTTACAATAGGTTACGATTTATAGGCAGTACGTTGAAACAATATATGCGAATTATAAATTTTATTGTGGATTCTTCACTAGTTCTGGAAGTGTAAACTGAATTCTGAATGATAAATTTGTGAAATTTACCAGTTTATCGAGTCTGCGAAAAGCTGCATCTAAAAATATACACACAAACAGACATTTATATACGTATATATATGTGTGTTTGTATGTAGTATGTATATATATATATATAGATATATATATATATATATATATATGTATATATATTAGAACTAATGAATTTCTTACTGCCATCGGAATTCCGAACCTCCCGGTATCTCAAATGAAAAACGAGGTGGATCAATTATTTAAGCGCCCTGGCCTTCCATCTGAGAGACTGGGGTTCGATCCCGTTGTGAGTCGGAAATATAATATATATATATAATGATAGATATAATATATAATATATTATATATATATTATTATATATCTATATATATATATACAACATACATACATACATACACACACACACACACACACACACACACACATATATATATATATATATATATATATATATATATATATATATATATATATATATATATATATAAACTTTTTAATGGTGACTTGCCGGGCGTATTATTATGGCCCGTTATTGCTGGCATCAGGTTTCTGCAATCACATGCAGTGTTCAATAAAGGTGTATTTTTGCAAGCCAGGGGCGTTAGTTGCGAAATTAATAATTCTCTTGTATTGGGGCTTGATATATTTGGTGGAAAACTCATGCACTGAACGTGGCGTTTTAAAATAAGACACGATGTTTTTTTTTTACTTTCATTCGTATCATGTGTAGCAACACTGTAGTCAGCAAGGGATGAAGGTTTTCGTAGAATATCTGAAAGATTTGTTTCATTTCCGCGTCGTCAAATTTGATTATTTTCGGTTGAGCTTCAGACAAGAGCCTGGTTTTGAAGTAGTAAAATAATGATAGCGGCAATAAAATGCCTCTATAGGAACAAAGGCCGTAGCTGGAACAATGAATTTAATGCTTCCAAACGACATTAGACAAGAAGCAGATAGTAAAAAATGCAGAAAACGAATTAAATAAGGTTTTTTCCTTTGTTCATTCATAATCAATACAGTTATTTAGATGGTATTGTTGTTTGTTTTTTTATATTATCTTTGTAAAATACGAACCGATATTGCAACTGCCTAGAGGCAGGACTTAACAAGGAAGTTGGTTTGTTCTTTTATTCACAAAAAGACTTTTACTTTATTCGATTTATATTTCACTCGTTTTCTGCCTCTCTTCTCTTTCGATAAAATCCGAGGACGAATGAGAGGGAGTAAAGATCGTTATGTAATATCACTTTATATCTACAGAGAAAAACAGATAGCAAAGGCGTATGTTCGTGAGTTATGATTGGATCTTTGGTTTTTACTATATAACTGTTTGGTTAAGAACAAAGAGAGAAAAAGACAGGCTAACTTGCTAACTGTTCGCCGAGAGAGAGAGAGAGAGAGAGAGAGAGAGAGAGAGAGAGAGAGAGAGAGAGAGAGAGAGAGATTGAAGAAAAAAGCGTTAATGCTCCGAAAATGTATATCAATGGCTTCTTTGAGAATGAAAATGAATATTTATTTCCTTTGTTAGCAGTTGATCCCATCGTTATGGAACTATACGGCCTCTGCATCAACAGCAGCATTACCTTCATATCGATTCAGAGAAGAAATTAGCAACCATTGTTTCAGAAGCATCTTATGTTGCGTTGACAATAGAAAATGAGTCATTATATAATTAGGCGTTGAACGTTAAAGTGACAACTTTTATATTAGCAACAACATCATTTCCACGTTGTCTTGCATTCTTTGTTTTCTTGTTCTTGATGTGATGTACAACACATCACATTTTCAGAGATATTTTTTAAAAGTATATGAAATATCAATGACGTATTAAGTCCGTATTTTGAAAATTTATTGAAATAACATAAGATCGTTTTTAATAATAATAAACAAAAACAATATGGAATCCACATGGCACCCACCAAAAATAAAACACCAGGATCAGGATCCACTTCCGGTTTCGGAGCCATCTCCGAATCTGATCGAATCATCCTTGGCCCATAGCCCACCTCATCAAAACTTCGTGAAATCCATCCATAACTGTCTGAGATATCATGTGAAAGGAAATCGGAATCATCCTTCACATTAGACAGGCTCGATTAAGCTATCCGAATGGGTTTGTTTCGACACACATTTTTGCTCCACTCAGCATAGAAACTTTTTTTTTTTTCCCTCTGGTTTCCTGTCTTGAGGAAAGGAATGGAAGACGATGGAGGAGAGTCGGGGGTGGGGGAATGAGGATGGTGGGGTTTAAGTAAAATTTTCTCACTTGAGGATGTTTACTTTTTTTGGAGATTTTTATGTTCAGATGCCGCCTTATATTTTGTGTAAATGTCGAGTATTGCTGCGGTTTTGGTTGTTGTTACTGTTACGTGATATTATGTGAGGAAAACAACTTTCTCTCTCTCTCTCTCTCTCTCTCTCTCTTCTCTCTCTCTCTCTCTCTCTCTGTCATGCCTAGAAGACAATACTGATGGGTTTACTGTTACTAATTGCTGTGTTTGATTTAGATGTCACCATAAAAAAAAAAAAGTCTCATACGAAAGGTTTGAAGGCAATAAAGAGAATACAGCAAGCGAAGGTTGCGCGTACGACCTCAGAAGTAATCACTGTAGTCATCATTTGTGTATTACGTATAAAATGAGAATTGTCGTTGTAAAGAACTTTTAAAAAAATTTTAAATCACTTATTCATTTTACTTATGACTATAGTTACACATTTCCCATATACTAAAGGTACCCAAATTTGAGTTTTTCGCTCTTCTGGAGGACCGAACGATTACCCCAGCATCAGAGAATCATTATTACCTAATGATAGCTAACCTCTTAAGCAACTAACCACTCTATTGGTCTATTAGTCTTCCCGAGATTCTGATGCACGTCGCTCGATAAATCACGGTGGGTTTGCGAGTTGCGTCATTCTGTTGAACGCGCTGCCGTATTCGTTAATTTTCTATACCCCTTAATTAATAGCTGAGTATTGAATGTGATAATAATGAATGATGATGATGATGATATGTAATTTCACCGGGCAAGATGGTAAAGAGGAATGCTGGATATTATTATCATCGTAACTGTTATTATGGTTACTTGGTCTCGTAATCATAGCTTATTGTCGCTGTTCCCTTTTTTCTTTTGCCGTTGCCTTTATGATTGCCATTTATTTTTACTGTTGTTGAGATGTTTTGATAGCTTGGCCGTTGTAATGGTATGGTATTTTTTTCAAATTTGTTTTGGTTAGAACAACTAACTATAGTAATTTCCACTTAGCCATGTAACACGGGGTCCTCTGAATAGTAGAATATAATGTCTTTGAAAGTAAAAAAATAAAATATTAAAAAAAAAAAAATTACAAAGCTTCTTAAGTATCACTGAAGAATTTTCTCATGTTTTAGAAAAAAACCAGTTACGCATTGAGAAGAACTTGTTTTTTTTTTTTTTTGAGCAAATGACAAAAATAATTATTAACAAATCAGAATCGGTTGTTAATAAAGAAAAGTTATAGTTTTTGTGTTTTTATTAATACGGGGAATCATATCTAAATATCTAAATTAGAACTATATGACTATCATTATATATATATATATATATATATATGTATATACTATATATATATATATATATATAATATATATATATATATGTATAACTATATATATATACATATATATTATATATATATATCTATATATAGAATATCCTATACAAGCGAATACAGAAAATGATAGGCAGAAATCCGAGCGCTTTCGTCTTTACCAAGACATTGTCTTGGTAAAGACGAAAGCCCTTGGATTTCTGCCTATCATTTTCCTGTGGTATTCGCTTATATATATATATAATATATATATATATATATATATATAGATAAATAAATATATACATATATATATATATATACATATATATATATATATATATATATATATATTTAGTTTGTAACTTGGAACAGTATTATATACATATGTATATACATATGCATAAATATGTATAATTTATAGACTTTTGGTATACATACCAAGCACTGGGGCAACTAAGGCCATTCAGCACTGAAACGGAAATGAACAGTACAAACGTCTGAAAGGGGCAACAGGAGGAAAACCTCAAAGCAGTTGCACTATGAATCAGTTGTTACGCGAGGGTGGACAGTAAGATGGAAGGAAGACAATATGAGTGGAGGTACAATAAAAGGAATGAAAGGGGGTTGCAGCTATGGCTGGAGGGTCACTGCGAGGAACCTTAAGTAATGCCTACATTGTACCGCACGAGGTGTTTTGACGGCTCTACTCCCTTACGGGGTATATGTATATGTGTATGTATTTGGTTATAGATGTATATATATATATTGTTCAAAGTTACAAACTTATCATCCAAAAATAACCCAGGATATACCTGTGCAACGATAGTTTTAAGATTGTTAGGAGGTTTCGCCCCATGCCAAAGGGCTCTGGGTTTTGCCTTTCCCTATTTTGAAAATAGGGAATGACATGGCACCCACGACCCCCCTCCTTAAATGCCGATATGTTTCAGGCGATGGAGTCTTTTCGTAATGACAGGAACCGAGAGACTTCATTGACAGACGTTGGTTTCGACATCTGAAGGGAATGCTCAATTATTGATGTCTGTCTTCATTTATTCATTCATTGAATCCCACAAGAACTTCTTCTCTTCATTGTCACTCATTTTTATATTTTTTTTTCTGTCCATTCTTGGTTTTCAAAAACAATCCAGTGATAGATTATAGAAAAAGCTGTTAAGCAAACTTTAAATTAATTAAATAATAGCTATTTAAGTAGGTTTGAATATATATATATATATATTATATGTGTGTGTGTGTGTGTGTGTGTGTGTGTTATACACTATACTCGTATATGTATGAATATTATGAAAAAATACATATGCAATTTAAAGTAGCATATACCTTTATAGAACACTTAAATGAAGAATTTACAGAAGCATATTATAGAAAACATACAAAAAGAAATTGTATTATTTTTCTTTATTCTTTATCTGAAGTTCTGACAGTTAACCTGATTTCGTCTGTCAGCGGCACGTTGACACAGTTTTGACTCACTGCACATGTTATGGGGTTGCAAAGTGCATGGCGTTGGTCGTACTTTATACCGCATGTTGACATTGCTAGTTACGTCATCCGTAATCAAATGCCGACGCCGTTGCGGCAGTGGAAACGCCATTACGGCACCGTGGCGTCTGCCGGCATGACGTGGCGATTTTTGACAGTTGTCGTGACTCGACTGCGTAGGTGCTAGGCAGCCTTGCACATCCAGGACCCACATCCGCCATCATTTGGCGGACGTCGCGACGTCAAACTCTCCGACGCGGTTACGGATCATGCCGATTGATGGCGCCTGGCACGCAACTGCATCGTCGTGGCGTCGTAATAAGCAAATTTTCGGCCAGTACGACGGTCGCGGTCTTGAATCGCCAATGTGTGACTCAGGCATAACGGTACACCTTGTCAACTCTGATAGTCTCTCTCTCTCTCTCTCTCTCTCTCTCAGATACATCAGTATAATGGTTAAAGGTAAAACTGTCAACTCCTCTGATAAACTCTCTCTCTCTCTCTCTCTCTCTCTCTGAGATTGAGATACATCGTAGTATCTTACGGTACACCTTGTCGACTCCTCTGATAAACTTAGTTATCCCTCTTCCTTTGTTTCTCCGTCTCTTTGTGTGGGAGTCCGAATGTGTTGGAGGAGAACAGGTGAGCAGTACTCGAGTGAGACGACCTTGGAATTCCTCCTCAATACAATTTGGCGTAATGGGATATCTTATTCAGACGAGTCTTGTAGTGTGCGAAAACTTGTCCTTGAATTCTGGAATATCTCTCTCTTCTCCTCTCTCTCTCTCTCTCTCTCTCGTCTCTCTCTTCTCCTCTCTCTCTCTCTCTCTCTCTCTGTACGCCCTGAATTCTTGGTTTCCGTTGTTCGAGTCCATTAGCTGACGAATTTCTTATCAACTAAAAAAAAATTCCCCCTCGGTTAACACATGAAAATATATTAATTCTGAGGTAGAGTGAATTAGATAGCACAGGACATTTGTAGCTTTTATACATATATAAGGTGTGTGTGTGGTTTGTGCATATTGTTTAACATATATTATATATACGTATATATATATATATAATATATATAATATATATATATATATATACATCTATATTATAGTGTGTGGGTTTTGTGTGTGTGGTGTGTGGTGTGTGCTTGTATTTCAGATTCTTTGGCCGGTAAAACAAGTAGTGCAAGATCCTTTCAGGCACTCTGAATCAAGGTGCATGCACCGAAAAGGTCATTAAGTGCGAGGTTGGGCTTTTGATGAGTATCAGGTTGTACCGGTTTACCACCGGTGCAGCATTTGCCAAGGAATTTATTTGAAATCTCTTCGAACATCGGGTTCGGAACCTGTATTCAGGAACATGAAGACCTGGGTGTTTAGGTTACTGATATTTTCATTTGCTGACTGTAGTAGTAGTCTTTTAGGTTGTAAAAAGGTTACTAGATACAACAGTACAGTTTATTGTTATAAGACCGTGTGACCAATAACACCTAAGGGTTGTTTCAGTCGTAAGTATTCAAATAGCGTTGTTTATTTGGTCATTCAAAGCGGAATTTTGCTGATTGATTCTGACATGCATTTCCTTGCTGGTGTGGCCCACCTGAAGTGAGTCACAGTCCGTGCACGAGATCTTGTAAACTGCGTTGCAACTCTGCTGATGATTTTATTTTTCATGAATATGTTGTCACTTGCAAAAAAAATGATGCAAACAGTGAATACTGTCAAATTGTTTTGATAGATTCAGAAGCGATAAAGTAAGGAAAACAATACAAATTGTTAAGTCACTCATTCTTTCTGTCACTGAGAATATCTTCATTGCTTTATTGTAAAATGTAGTTTGAAATCTTAGCTAGATAAAAAAAATTTCCTGCCTATTTTCGTAATGTTCTTTCAGTTATCCAAGCATTTCTGACTGCCATTACAAAAGTTCAGTTATTTGTTGTATTTTCGTATATACTCTATTTACATCGAAAAGATTCAAATCTAATAAATGTGTAAAAAAAAGAAAAATAAAAGGGTGGTGTGGGGCCATTCTTTTGCGTAAATTTGATAGCCTGAGGAACTTGCTCATTCACTTTTTTTTTTTTTTTACTTCGGTTCACTTTTTTTCGTGGCAGCGTACTCAGGTTTATTTGCATTACGCTTTAACTCCCATGATAGTGTGTATATATGTGTGTGTGTGTGTGTGTGTGTTTGTGTGTGTGATTCTGACAAGCAGAACGAGGGTTATTTGTTTAGCAAAGGTAGAGTATATCATATTTGTTTTGCTTATTTCATATTCAGCGTATTCTGAATATGAACAAAAAAATATATCTGCGGTTCTGCTTCAAGAAATCCGAGATAGACGCCTGAAAATATGTTGTGCAGTCATAAATTCTTCTCCCCCGGCGTTGTTTCCGTATTGTGAAATATCAGATGCCTCAGATGTAAGTTGAACAATTTTTTTCCCTTGTCTTCTCCGAAAAAATATATTTCTCTGACGGAAATATCTGTGAGACACACCCATTCCAAATGAATGTGGAATCCACTCACTTCACCTAAGCTTTCTATTTCTCTAGAAAACAGGTAAACGATAATTTTTATGTTGGAGATAATATCTTCCGTGAGAAAATTATTAATACAAGCCGTCGTTGCCTTTAAATCGAAGATAATTTGCTCTTCGAGAAATAAAAAAAATTATACTCATTGGCACCTAAAAAATATTAGAGTTAAAGGAATAAGAAAAAAAAAAAAAACTCCCGGAAGAGTCTCGACATATGGGTTTATATAAGAGAGTAGGAGAGTGAGAGTGGTAAGGTGAGAACTTGCTGTTATTTGCAACATGCCGATAATTCCTCTCGGGTGTCAGCAAGTCTCGGACCCACTTAGAGCTGCTCTATTCGGCTTCGTTGGAACTGGTCTAACGAGTAGGTGCTACTTTGGCTACCGACGGCAGCAGTTCTCGATTACGCTCTGTTGGGTGGAATTTACAAAGCGCAATTATGGGCACTTCTTGTCTCTTTGTATTTGCGTGTTAATATGACGGGAATGATTTCTCAAGGAATAGAAGTAGTCGTAATTGGCTCGAATATCAGTGAATATAGGCATAGGTACATGTAAATCATGATTATGCGTAGAAATGGACTTTTGACAATGCGTTGGTTTAGAATTTAAATCTTCCCAGTGCTTAATTCTTCCTCCCGCATATTCATGGTTTGTTGTCTTCTTTGTACATCAAGAAATTAATACTAATACTGTAATATATTTAATAATATATTATATTTATATATATATATATATATATATATAGATATATATATATATATATATATATATAATATATATATATGTGTGTGTGTGTGTGTGTGTGTGTGTGTGTGTGTGTGCGTGTGTGTGTGTGTGTGTGCGTGTGTGCAAAGGTGACACTCGAGTAATTACATAAACCGGTAACAGCTGTCAGTGCGTGAAGCACAAATGATCTCACTGTGTAGTTAATAACCTTGAATTGTGCCACAATATAACATAATAAAATCTGATGTAGAGATGAATGAGTAGTACATTCACTTCCGTCGGGTGTCATCACCCAGTTAAGTCTGAGAGAGAGAGAGAGAGAGAGAGAGAGAGAGAGAGAGAGAATGATTGCATTACTCCAGTCTGTTGCCACATTCTTAGTTTGACCTTAAACCTAGGGAGGCGAAATTGGAACACAAACATACCCACACTGCACTTCAGCCTCTGTCTACCTTACATTCTCTTCAAGAGTAACTTGCAGCGAGATCTGGATTCTTCGGTCTGGGCTGATTTTAGGAGATTATCTTTAAAGGACCGATTAGGGGGAAATGTTTATAAGAAATATCGCTGTGCATAATTTGGAAACTTTGGCTAGTGTGAAATGTATGGGCAAGTGCAATTAGAATTGATGATGGTTAAAGTATTTCCTCTCTGCTTCTAATTTAGATTTCATATATATTTTTTTATATAAAATAATAGAAAAAATGCTGATAGACGACTAGTTAAAAAAAAAAAAAGAGGCATTTTCGCCAGTGAAACAGCGATTCCCTTTTGAAAGCCGAGCCGACACTATTTTATTGCCTCTAAAACAACAGAGCAACGCAAATGTGAAAGGAAAATGAGGTGTTAGCAAGAGCTCAGAGAGATGGAACGAAAGAGAGTGAGAGGAATAGGTGATGATGATGACGATGATGACGATGATGATGAGTGTTCTGATAGACCCGTTACGGGTAGTTACCTTCCAACAATCCGGAATCTCCGACACAAAGGGTAAGACGAGAAAGATCTTCAATTTCCACTTTCTAATGTGACAGACTCGTCGTCATCTTTGCTGTTTTTTTTTTATTTTCGTTCATTCGCGTTGTTTTTCTTTGCTACTTCCTCTTCTGAAAAGAGGAAATCTTTTTCTGCATGGTGCTCGCTTCTACGTTTTCTTGTTTCGTTTTTTTTTTTTCTCTTTCACCTTCGTGAGAAGCGTTGACGATTTGTTCCTGCGGTCCCACGTCACATAATGCGACTAATCATTCCCTCTTTTAGAATAAAGAAATCACTTGTCATCATTCGTTATCTAGCCTTTCCTTTTCCCCCTTCTTCTTTTTCATCGTCGTCTGTCGTCGCTG
>NC_087205.1:84244650-84304650 GCF_015104395.2 Macrobrachium nipponense
AATTCCACATAAAAAGTTCATGTAAAGTGTTCTCACAAAAGGTTTCATTAGTGGTCCATATCATGTTCGCCTACCAATTCGGTAGTCGCAAGTTCGATTCTCCACTCTGCCAACGTGGATTCAGAGGAATTTATTTCTGGTAATTAGAAATTCATTTCTCGATATAATGTGGTTCTGATAGCACAATAAGCTGTAGGTCCCCTTGCTAGGTAACCAATTGGTTCTTAGCCACGTAGAAATATCTAATCCTTCGGGCCAGCTTTAGGAGAGCTATTAATCAGCTGAGTGGTCTGGTTCAACTAAGATATACTTAAGTAGAAAATGTGGCTACTACCTTGTCTGTCTCCAGCGTCCTGACCACTTTTATGGGGAAACTGCTTTTTGTAAAAAAAACAAAAAAAACAAAAATCCGTTGACGTGCTTTCTTGATTCATTGTGTTACCCCCCTTCCTTACTTCTACCCCTACCCCAGCCCCTACCCTCATTCTTGTCTTCCCCTCCCCAAGCCGAGCTATCAATTTCCCCGAGCAAATATAAACGGAAATGAGAAGCATGACCTGATAAAATCACACACAACATATGGCAAGCAGTGAAAATTAAGCATACAGTACCTCCTCCTAGCTCCATTCCAGCTCCTGCCCCGAGCCAGCACAGAGAGAGAAGAGGAGCGAGCGAGAGAGAGAGAGAGAGAGAGAGAGAGAGAGAGAGAATTTCCAAAACAAAGGAGGACCTACCCTCTTATTAAGTGATGCTGTCCAGGGAAGACAATTATGTGGTCCAAGACAGTCCCACCCATTCCTCTCTCGCTCTCTCTTACTCTCTCTCTCTCTCTCTCGTTCTCTCTCTCTCTCCACACACATATATATGTATATAATAATTTATATAACATACATGCATATATGTGTGTGTGTTTGTATGTATGTATGCATATACATACGAACGCGCTCCCACACATTCACATACACATACAGAAACATACATACACACACGCACACACACACACACATATATATAATATATATATATATATATATATATATATATGTATGTATGTGTGTGTGTGTATGTGTGTGTGTTAAGTACGGTCTCCATGTATCTCACACACGGCCGCCCCTGCCTCTTGTTAGTAACCACCGAACGCCAAAACCAAAAGCCGCAATTTACGAAAATAGCAATTAACCGTAATCATTCACAGAAGTCCTCTGAAGACTTCTTGTGTCGAAAGGACGCAGCGTAGCACACAGGAAGTGGGCGACCTTGAGGAATACCGAAGTTCGTTTTCGGCAGCTGGTTGCTCTAGGGTGGGACGCAAAAAAGGATTCTATCGCTGGATATTTCCAAGCCCAAAATAGGATAGGAAAATCTCTGGAAAAAGTTCGTCTCTTTTTAGGGAACTGCCCGGTTAAATTATCCAGTTCATTCTGGATGTGATTGCTTTTTTCACACATACTTCGTACATGTCAGTTTACGCAAATAGAAGGTTTGCGTGGTGAATATATATATATATATATATATATATATATATATATATATATATCACATATGTATACGCGTGTGTGCGCGCAGTGTGTTGCTTCTCAATTGCAGTCATCCATAATTATTCATATTTCCTTTGTTTAATCGAATAAATGGATATGCGTTAATGTATTTGCAAACAGTTGCTTGATGCCTTAAAACATACTTTTATGAGTGATTATCAATTCCTCTGTTCATCCCTTCACTTAACCGAGACGTTTTTAGCAGAAATGATCTAGTTCAAAGCAGGCAAGCCTTGATGTCCTTCCCCCCTTCCCTGTACAGCCAGCGTCCTTTTAACCTTGAAAATGCGTCAAACGTCCTTCCTCTGCAGCATCCGAGAAGGCAGCCTAATATCTTGGAAATACCCCGGATGTTCCTGTGACGCAACCGTTACCGGTACGGGAGAAATGTCTGAGGACTTTGAGGGACGGAGTAGCGTTTTGTTATTTACTGCCATTAAGTGGTAGGGAGTGACTGCTGCAATCTTTTCTTAAGAACAGTGCTTCTTCATTTCTGTTTTCAGTGTAGATCGCACATTGCTGTTATTAATACCAAAGCACTATTACTACCCCTACTACATTAATGATAGTAATGATTATATTAATATACAGGTAGAGTGAATCGTCGCTAAGTGATGCCGGACTCCTCTCACGTTATGATTAAATGCTAATTATTATAGATATTAAATGAAAAAGTGAAGTGGAAAATTGATTTTGTGATAGATTCCATAAGAAACCTGCCATTGGAAAATATATGATAACCTTGCTATGAGTAGTAATAAGCAAGTACGAGTAGATAGTATAACTGTAAATGTAGGTATTGGCCAATTTCTCTTATTACCTACTTGGTCTTGGTATCTCCCTTTTTTGTTCAAGTGAAGTATTTCCTGTCGTCGGTAAGACCAAGAGGAATCATTTTTATTATATTTCGTTGTGAAGGTCCTCCTTACAAATATAACCACATAACGTTGGCGATAGTAAGTCCTGTTACATGATCTGCATTTCTCTGCAGATTATGAATAGGATTTTAATGGTTAAAAGTTTTATTGATGTTTTATTTTTTATTAATGTTCGTTACTGACTACGTATAATCACTCGTTTAACAAATGCTGCGGAGATATTATAATAAAAATTTCTCTTATTTATCATCTAAAGTTATAAAAATGACGAGTAAAACAAGTATCTTGAATCATGGTCAATTACTGTCGCCACGTAACGAGCTCGTTAAAGTTGCAAGACCTTGAGGGGATTACTCAGTGAATTTCTTCTCTGTTCGATTCTTGGAACTGGAAAGCATGAGGAACTCCATTCATTCTCCTCGCCCTGAAGTCCTTCACTTTACTTATTCGATGAATGATCGGGAGTTGCTCTGAAAACTTTTTTCCTTTGTTTTTATGCAAGGGAATAATAGTTCCTCTTTATGAGAGGGCATTTATTTGAAGACATCTTTCAGAGGGCAGGCGTGAGGTTAACAATTTACTTTATATGTGTCAGGGTTGCAGTACAAACGAACATGAAGACAGTTAAATAAATATTCACTCCTGACAGGAAATTCTTTTGTGACGGGGGTCAGTGCTCCATTAACCAGTCATGTTTTTTATGCAGGTGGCTGTTAAGCCCAGACAAACTACATTCCTTAAAATCTTTACATTTATAATATTCTTTTTCAGATCGGTGGATCAGATTTATTTATTCCTTAGCTGATGTTTATATTCTTGGAGAAGCTGTCTTTTATGAAACTTTCTCTCTAACATATTTTTAAAAGCAAACCACCCTTTTTCTAGACCCTGTCCTATTGATAGCATGATTATTTTCACTAGTATGAATGAAAATTACACTATTTTCCTGTGAATGTATACATCTATGGTTCCTTTTCAATGATTTTCGAGTTGCAGTAACATAAGATTGCCACATGACTTACATGGGGTTTGGTATACATAGCCTGTAGTATTGTGAGAGTTTTAAGAGGGCCTTTTAAAGGAAATGATAACTCTCAATTTCTGAAGATTGTGCATATCTTTGATGTTAATACATATGTTAGTGCAGGACGACGGTGTAACAGTTGGCAGTGTATTTATGATAATTTTTTTTTTCGACGACAGTGGATCTCTGCAATGGGCAATAAGAATCCCTTGTGTTTGACTATATTATATTAGGTCATCCACAGGTGTATATTTAATTTCAAGAAAGAGATCCTTGGGGCAGTCCTCAATGCTTAGTCCTTGTTTTAGGTTGTTACCTTTCACTTGCATTCGTAGCCCGTTGGACATACAGCGGTATGTTGTGGCCTCCCTTTAAGAATTAATAATAGTCTTAGACGCCTGGTAGCTTCAACAGGTGCGAAGATTCCGTAGATAATACTCAAGACCTGCTTTTGTATCCCATTCAAGGAAGAGCCAACGAAAAACGTCTACTACTCACGAAAACTAGATTTAGGAGTTGAACAAAAGTCTCCGTGAGAGTGTGTGTGTGGAGTCTTGTGGATACATGAGCTTGTGAGAAACGACAAACAGACAAACGTACAGGTGGAGAAACAAATCCACAGTTGTGTATGGGTACAAATATGCTTTGAAATTAATCTGTACAAAGATTTGGGAATCTGTTCTATTCCCCTTAAGATTGAAACTGGGAATCGAACTGATTCCAGAAAGTTCTCTGTATAAATTTATTTTAAAATATAATTGTGGAATTACTTCTCCATTTCAAGACTCATGCCATGAGTAATTTTTAAACATGCAGGTGCTGTAAAATCGAGGTGTAAATTAGGAATAAGCGTGATATGAATAAAAGTGGAGATAAGAAAAGGCAAAAAGTAGACATGAAAGATAAATATAGGGCAAGGCATGGGTTATTTGCCACACCTTGGCCATATACGTATGTCATAGCAATATCGTTTAGCGCGGAATGATTTAGCTTCATATTTGATGATAGCATTTCCTGCAGCCATACCAAAATTTTGAGTGATATTTCCCATTAGATTCATATTTGCATTCTTTTACACATTTTTCAATCGATTTTTTGTATTGGTCAGACTGGAAAATTATTGGAAAAGAGAACAGAACAGCGCAAAATATGTATATGATATGCATAAAAGTTTTATAAGATATGCAATTTTCGTCCATATCAGTGAGAACAATCGTGCTATTATTTTGACAGTTACTAAAAGATTGAGATATTCTATATGAATGTTTGAAATAAATATATTCGAATCCGGGTTTGTAAAAGACAGATTTTGAAACAATGTGAAAATCTGCCTAGGAATGTCTAAGTTGATCCCATTATTTCAAGAGAAATATGGAAAATGTATAGTCTTTTAAGGAAAGTGGCTTTTCTCTGGCACCAACAAGATATAGAGCGCTGACCTCATTCACAATAAAGGAGACTGCTTTCCTTTTTCTGTTAAAGAAATTATTGGGTGGCTTTTTGTCTGTCCTTCCGCCTTCAGATCTTAAAAGCTACTGAGACTAGAGGGCTGCAATTTGTTTTGTTGATCATCCACCCTGTAGTCATCAAACATACCAAATTGCAGCCCTCTGGCCTCTGTGGTTTTTATTCTATTGAAGGTTAAAGTTAGCCATGATCGTGCGTCTGGCACCGCTGATTCCAATTCCGGAGTCATCGTCGACGCACCTTCACCTGACCGCATCTGAGGAGTAACAGCGCTACCCGGTCGTCGTCCCTCGTCCCTGAGAGTTTCATACTGCAGCACTTCGAGAGTTTCATACAGCATTATACGCTTATTAATTTTTTTCTTGTTTCTTTTAGTTGCGGATTTTTTTTTTAATACCGTCAGTATGTTTTTTGTACTGTAACCCCAGCATATAATTTAGATTTCTACCATCATGTTATGAAAGAGCTTAATCTCAAACAACAACAACTACCATCATGTATCAGTCTTCTTGAAGATGCCTCAAAAGACTAAAGATTAGTCGGGATCGCTAACCAGCGTTTAATTTTTTCACTGTGGTTTTTCCATTTGGGGAATTTACTGGCCACGAAAATCTATTGAGATGATTCAGTACATCCATTCTTATTACGCGAAGTAATTCGAGAAACTTAACTAACTTTCAGAACCGAGGCCACTCAAAGGATTGAGTTTCTCAATTCGGTGGTTGTAGCTATAGTCGTTTTGGTCAATCGCTGTGATTTAAAGGTTAATAATGAATGTCAGCCACAATAATTCAATAGATTCTCTCTGGGGGGTTGGGGGGGTGGGGGGCGGGCGGCCGAGGATGAAAAGACTCTTGGTAATAGCTACTACTGAAAGACTTTAACCTTTCATTACACACTGACCGAAAAGATTTCTTCCCTTTAGGTGTTTCGATTAAAGACTCATTCGGCTATCGCTGTGAATCAGCAAATCCCCATTTGTCAACCTCAGTGATTCAGATGATTGATTCTTTTCCGCCATGACGTCAAAAGTTTACTTTATTTTTTATTAACCTGACATTCCTGAAGGCTAGTCATCGCATCATCACCTTCCTCTTATTCTCTTCCACATCGGATGATTGGTGAGGTCGAGTTAGCAAGGCCCACTTGGCATCTCCAACATACTCCAGCATATGGCTTCGAGTACCTCCTGTGACCACATATGTCGTTAGGAGGCCTTCTGGCAGCTCGGGTACTTGTGGCCTCGAAGGGCGGAGACACCGAAGTGTTGACACGAGAGTTTTCTTTAGTTTTTAAACGCCGGCTCAGCCCCTTCGTTTCAAACATCTGTCGGGACGTCAAAGCGTATCCTTCGCTTTATCAGTCGTTAGAGTTTAGATAACTGTACCTCGGCTCCTCCGGAGGGCATTTCTTGCAAGAATTATTGAAGGCCGGAATGTTATCAGGAACTTGTAGTCTGTAATATTGGTCGTACACTCGCGACCGCGCACCAAACACAAACACGTACACAAATATGTGTTCATATATATATTATATATATACATACATACATACATATATACATGTGGCTTTGTCTGTGTGCATGCGCGCGTAAGTGCGTGACAAATATTATTCACAAGCTGTTGATAGCTTTCATCTTATTAATATAATGTTTTTTTATATAGTACGTATTATATATATATATATATATATATATATATATATATATATACCGTACTATATATAAGAAAACATATATAATAAAAGACTGAAAAGTATCAGCAACATATAGATTATACTGGTCATGCACTCGTGCGTTTCTGCACACACAACACACACACACACACACACACACACACACACTTACATATATATATATATATTATATATATATGTGTGTGTGTGATTGTGTGTGTGTGTGTGTGTGTATGTGTATGTATGAATGTGTGTGTGTGTAGACGAACATGAAACATTGCTTATATATGTATGCTTCAAAATTACTCCCCTTTAAAGTAAGCGTTGCTCTTTATGTATGTTGATGAGGGCGAAAGGTGTGATCAGTCATCCCTCAGACTCTTGCCGTAGGCACGTTTCCATTATATTTGTGTATGGAAGGTTCCCACGCTCTTACTCTCTTGAAGGCAACGGATAGACCTTTATGGTTTCTCTGAAAACTCCGTGACCTCTATGAAAACGACTTTTAAAGGTCGCTGCGCTACTTACTTACAAATATAACTTCTTCTTTTTTTGCGCCGGAAAAGCTACATCAAAATGTTTATGATGAGAATGGAAAGTCACGGAAAATTATATATTTAGATAATAATAAGATATCAGGGGCTTGGGGTTGTCCTTTTTTTAACTGTTAGGCGATTAGTACATGATAGTGTCAGCTGGGCTCCTGTTGGCACCAGAAGAGCTGGAAGACCCAAATCCTATTGAATGAGACCTACTAATATAAGAGGAGAGGTGAGAGTTGAGTAGATTTGTGGAGGTAAAAGAAAATGAAAGATATTAGTTACGCAATTTCAAAGACCCTTTACGTCGCACGGAGGAATAGAAGATGATGAATAAATCAGTTGAAAAAAGTTCGTTCCTATAATTCTCCTATTAATTACTTAAACGTTCGTTCCTATCGTTCTCATAATAATTACCTGAACCTTGACTCTGCAAATTCTGTGTCTGACGTTAATGTCAAGATAATCATCATGATCGTTACCTCCTCCCCTCTGTCTCAGAATTTCCGGAATGCATTACACTCCTTCGTGGCTCTTTTGGCAAAGCTTGTGATTTACTCTGAGCCTGCAAAGAGGCTCGCCTATAAAACAGGGACTTTTGTTAGCTTCTCTGAGAAGCATCAGTGTCCCAAGAAACATCATGGACCAAAGATAGCCTCTATTAATCAGGTTAATCTGTGATTATTCAGAGTTAAAGATGAATTTTCCAAAACTAAATTAAATCAATTTGATTAATAGAGGGGGAATCCGGAGGGAATTTACGTTTATTATAAATATATATATAAATATACATATGTGTATTTGTTTATTTATTTATTTATGTGTGTGTGTGTGCTTAAAATTCCATGTGTGCATTCATGTAAACGCTCCATACAACTAAATGATGAAAATTTAAAAATTAAGATGCTAGCGAGAAATACTCCGAAGTAACTCCATTCACAATCTTCCTAATATTTTCTTCTCCAGAGCATGAACTTCCCCGCCTCGGTGGTGGGGCAGTTCCCCTCCTGCACCAAGTCGGTCACCATCAGGCTGGAGGGCACCGTCATCCTGCTGAAGCAGGAGCGGGAGGTGACAGTCAACGGCGTCGAGCTGCAGGAACTTCCCACCTGGATCCGTGGGGAGTTTACATCAAGAAGGTCTCCAGTCTGTTCATTATGGGTGCGTTCCTTTCCTTTCTTTTCCTTTCCCTTTCTATCCGTTGTTTTCTTCTAAAAGATTTAGTCGATTTTTAAAAGAAAGTTTACTCCTTATCGCTTTACCTGGATACATTTTATTCTCATTGGATTTTCCTGCTATTGTTTATCTTTATAATTATTTTTTTTTTCTTCTTTCCTACGTTCCACCGGTGGTGAAACGCCCATTTCCTGCGGCATTGTTTTAAATTAATTGTATTTGTGTTTCTTCAGTCTCCGTATTCATCTTTATCTAGCCAGGGAGCAAGGCGCGTGGCCGATTCCGGCAGTAAAAACAGAATTATCAGGGGACATAATATACTTAATATTATCTTACACGTCGGAATTCCCAGGAACCACTGGAGGCAGAAAGTTATATTTCTTTGTTCATCTGATCTCGTGTTCCGGTAACACGCGCAGTTTAACATCTAATCTATTTGCTGTACAAATTACAATGCAAGGAACTTTGTCCACGTATACCCGACTTCATACGAATAAGGAGGTAAATTCTTTGTCAGGGTGATTCCCGCGTAGATATCATGATGTCACAGTGGGAAGACCAGTGTTATTACTAGGTGAATCAAGTCTCTCTCTCTCTCTCTCTCTCTCTCTCTCTCTCTCTCAGAGCTGAAGCCAGCCTTGCATAGTAATAAACCTTCAGCGTTTTCTTATTACAGAACGACTGTCGTTAATCATAATAAAATTAAACTTAGATTACGGTCACTTTGTTAGTCCATTGATTACTTCAGTTCCTTTTCTTTACGTCGCATTGCCATTTGAGTCCGTTTCTCGTAATTTTACATTTGTCGTTTCTAGGAAGACGTTTCAGGAGTAACTTTTCTAGTTGGTAATTCCCTTCTAAACATACACAAACTCTCTCCTCTCTCTCTCTCTCTCTCTCTCGTCTCCTCTCTCTCCTCAAGTCTTTCTCTCTCTCTCTCTCTCTCTGTATATATATATATATATATATATATATATATATATATATATATATATATATATATATTATATATATATATATTATATATATATATATATATATATATATATATATATACACATGTATGTGCAAATGGAAGTCTGCCTCATCTCGGTAATATGAGCAGACTTAGTATTCTTATATTACTGAGATGGGCCGATTAACCCAATAAACATTTTGTTGTTTATCGGCTAACCGTTTTCTGGTAGAAAAATGACAATTTATTGATACATCACCTCTATTCCTTTCAAACAGTGGAATTACAAAACGGTCTGAACGTGTGGTGGGATGGTCAGACGAGAGTCTACGTCGACGCTCCAGCCGAGTTCCGAGGCCTGACTGGTGGTCTGTGCGGTACGTTCACAGATAACCAAAGGGATGACTTCTTAACTCCCGAAGGAGACGTCGAGCAGAATGCCGTGGCGTTTGCTAACAAATGGAAGACGTCCGAGGTGGGTGAACACTTTTTCAGTACTGAAGATCTGATCAGCTGTGTGGGATTCTAACTTCTCACGTATGGCAATTTGGAATCAGTAAATATGCTGTTTTTGCCTTGTAATTTATAGTGATTTTGGTTTACTCTTAAAGTACGTCTTCAAATATGCTTTTTGTTTTCCTTCATAACAAGTAGCGTCTTTGAACAATCGAGTGCATCCAAATTTTGAGTATGATGTTTGGTTAACCTATTTTTTTTTTTAAACTAACCAAAAGACATTAATGTATTTTTTCACGCCTGCAGAAATGCCCAGACCAGCCAATAACTGAAGAAACCCGCCCCTGCGACCGCCATGTTCAGAACAAGGCTGTTGCTGAAAAGTATTGCGCTCGACTCAAGTCCAGCCTCTTTGCAAGTAAGATTTTTCTCTTTTTTTTTCACTTGGGATGAAAGTATTACCTTGGGAGAGAGGAGACCATTGTTAAGTCGGTCGCTTTTGTACGCTAGATGATTTTGAGTCTTCATTGGTTTATTTTTCTGACAGGAGACATGACGTTAAACATTTGGTTCTAAGTTAGTAGTATACTTTTACGCTTTTGAAATGTGAACCAATTAATCAATGGATGGATGATTTTTGCTTCAAAAATCATTTAGAAACTTGATACATTTTTTTTTTATACATTTTTGTTTGGGAGTTTTACCCTTTCTTTAGTGACTAATTTTTATTTCAAAAATCAATTTAGAAAATCGCCTAAATTTTTAGTAGATTGATTAATGTAACATGAAAAGTAATAAAAAATATTTAAATTTTGCCACTTACTTTGGTGGCTGTTTTCTGTTTCAATTATTCATTATAAAAATTTTCTAAATAATAGTTCAAAAAATGAAACAGAAAAAAGCTCTAAAAATAAGTAATTTTAAATGCAATATCATTGGGCTTATTGGCTCCCTTTTTGGGAGTTTGGCCCTCTTATTTGGTGACATAGTGAAAAATATTGTATTTAAATTGAAAGATAAAAAATCGTTTTCTTCGCCCACCCCATTTTTCAGGCTATTCTTATATTTATTTTTAATACAAAAATCGCCAAAATAAAGGAGGTAAAAACTCTCAAAAATATTATACGTATCATGCAAAAATTTATATATTTCTTAAATGATTCTGTTACATTTATTGCCCGAATTTCAGGTGTTTTTTGAAATAATTTTCGAAATAAAAATCAGTCATAAAAAAATCAGGCAAAATATAAAAATATTAGATTCAAACTGCTTTTAATTTGAAGTTCATTGTCCTAATTTTAGTCAATTTTCTAAATGATTTTTGAAGCAAAAATCATCCATCACAAAGAGGAATGAATTTCAAATAGACATGTTAAAATAATTATTTAATTTTTGGATTGTACACTCATTTTTATGACTGATTTTTTTTATATATAATTATAAAAATCGCCTAAAAATTGGACAAGAAATATAGCATAAAAGTTTTAATAAATATTCCAGTTTTTGCACAATATTTTTAGGTTTTTGTCTTTTTGTTTCAAAAATCATCATAAAAATGCTAAAAACAAAATTGAACTGAAAAAAGCTTAAAATATATATAAATTTAAATGAAATATTTAACGCATTTTAGTCCTCCTTTAGATGTGTTATTTTGTGTCAAAAATCTTTTAAAAAACGACATACATTTGAAAAAAAAGTTTCAATTTTAGTATACAATTTTTGAGTTTGTTTTCATCTTTTGACGCAAGGTTTTTGTGTCAAGAATCATTATAAAAATCACCTAAAAAAGAGGAAAAAAATAAGTTTATGATAATTTTGCATTCGATTTAATTCTGACTTCTGTTTCTATAATCATTTCGAAAATTACCTAAATCAGGACAATAAATATAAAATAAAAGAACGGTTAAAAAAAATAATTGTGAACTAAAGTTTTTGGGAGTTTTTCATCCCATTTTGATAACTAATTATGAAAATCGCATAGAAATAAACCTAGTTAAAAGTTGTCGTTCTTTCTTCATAATGTTAACTGAAAAGATCTTCATTCACAGGCTGTCACTTGGAGGTGGATGTGGAACCTTACCATCGCGACTGTCTCTACGACATGTGCTCCTGCGAGACGAAACTTGACGGCTGTTTGTGCCCCATTTTGGCCGCCTACAGCAAAGAGTGCGCGCGGAAGGGCATCATCGTCGACTGGCGAGCCGAAGTGCGCGAATGTGGTAAGTGAAAAGGGGATTTTCTCCGATTTTCAGAGACCGAGATAGGCTTGGGAGGGCGAGTCAAGATGGCTCAGTGGAAAGAAAACGTGTCTATGGGTGTCTTTTATTTGATGCGATGAAAAAACTCTCTTGAAAAAGTTTGACAAGTAAAGAACAAAGACAGTCAATTCCCCGTTGTTTGACCTTACACACCAATTACCGTAATATCGACAGAAAGCAGTTGTCCGCAACATCAATAAATGCAAGAAGCGCCTTAGTGGCGTGTTCGGTATGGTGTTGCTATGCCACCTCGTTGGCCGCGAGTTCGAATCTTGGGCGTTCCACTGAGGGGTGAGAGATGTGTATTTCTGGTGATAGAAGTTCACTCTCGACGTGGTTCGGAAGTCACGTAAAGACGTTGGTCCCTTTGTTGAATAACCACTGGTTCCATGCAACGTGAAAAACACCATGCAAACAAACAAATATAAACAAACAAAAATACAAGAACTAACCGACAAACAAACTGAAATGAGCAGAATTCCTCAGGAGACTACTCACCACAGTGGCTCGTGTGCGGTCTTCCATACAAACACAGGCCTTTCACTTTAGGCCGCATGAAAAAAAATATATTATTATAGTCACCAAGAAGTGTCGTGTGTATTAAGGCTGGGGGAAAATTACGAGTTGCAAATGGCTTGGCAATTTGGCGATGACTGTTATTACTTTTACTATTTCTTTGCCAGTGAGTAAAATATGCTCGTTGTTTCTGTTATTTCCAGGTCATCCCAACAACATTTATTATTATTATTATTATTATTATTATTATTATTATTATTATTATTATTATTATTATTATTACGTTGTCGTTGCCACGCCAACGTATCAGTGACACTGACCTTCAACAAAATTTTAAACTGTTTTTAACCTGTTTTTTTATTCATAAATCAGCAAATCTGATTGTCAATAACCAAGGGCTATATTCAGAGGTTATCTATGTGACCTTTAGAAAACTGGAAAGAAACCAAACAGACCTTGAGTCTAGAACAAATCAATACCCAACTTGACGCACTGTTTATCTATTGTATCTATTATCTGCCAGAGAATGCTTTTTTTTTTTTTTGTACAGTTTTACTTGTACTGTAAATAATGACAGCTTTGCCATCCCATTATTTAAAGAATGTTCTTCGTAATCATAAACTTTTAGTGTTCCGTGATCGTCCTTGGTGGTCATCAAAATGCGCTTAGTAATGTTATTTATGATTCAGGATACTAGTTGCTATAGAATATTTACAACTTATAATGAATCCCCAGAATACTAGTTGCTATACAATATTTATAACTTATAATGAATCCCCAGAATACTAGTTGCTATACAATATTTATAACTTAATGAATCCCTTAAGATGAAAATTCTTCCTTAAAGCTGTAGTTCGAATAACAGTCAACTTGATTTTTAAATTTAAGTTCCAGTACTGAAATTCATTGAGTGAAACTTATGATGAGAAAATTGGGGTGAAATAGGAACACTTTACGCTTGCGAAAATGTCCGTATAGCATTGTTCCGTAAGTATTACGAAAGACAAGACTACAAGGCATTCGAGAGGTTTTCTGAGTTAAGAGGCAATTTTATGTGGATGTTTTTATAATTAGAAGGAAATTTCCCGCTACAACCTATATAAAATTCAGTGTTTTTTTTCTTGTAAACCATGAATGAATTTTCCAGTACTTAACCTAGAGGTTTATTAGTTGAATTAACTATGGGGTAAATTTGAGTTTTTAGTTCGTAGTAAACAAAGAATTTGTCCAGTTGCTAAGGCTAACGCAAAGATATTTGACAATAACAGTGAGCAGAGACAGACAGACAGACAGACAGGCAGACAGAGAGAGAGAGAGAGAGAGAGAGAGAGAGAGAGAGAGAGAGAGAGAGAGAGAGAGAGCAGCAGCAGCAGCAGCAGTGTATAATTTTTATGGAGGCTAACATAGCACAGACTGGAGGAGAGGGAGAATACAATGTGTTCAGTGTGCAGTACATAAAAGCATTCAGAGAATGAGAGATAGATTGTTGGGTTGATTATGGCGGCTGGGGAACTATTAGCAGTTTATCCTTATCCATTTAAAAAGCTATAGTTGTCAGTTTCGGTATCCCCGCATCAGTGAATCGAAACCCGAATCAGCCTGAAGAGCCATCACTCAGAATTAACACCTCATTCCAGGAATCCACTGCACGGGCGGGCAGAAATACCAGGTGTGTGGCAACAGCTGTGCCCACACCTGCATGGATTTGGCCATGAACCCCGACTGCAAGAGGAAATGCGTCGAAGGATGCAACTGTCTCGAAGGATTCACCCTGGACAACTCGGGCATCTGCGTTCCGGTGACCGAGTGTCCCTGCATTCACGAGGCCAAGGAATACAAACCAGGTTACGAGATGTTGCAGGAGCAGCCTGATGGATCCATGATGATGTGGTACGTTTTCATACAAGAGATTTGTTTTTAATAATCTCTTCGCACATTTCAGCCACGTCATCGCTAGATAATTCTCTGTTTTCTCAGTCTTTTGAAAACTTTGTACTGATTCTTGGGGTCGAAAGTTCCGTGACTCCTCTCGCATTCTACCCATACGAACCATCTGCCTCTGTTCTTCCACCACCAATGTTTTTATCACTGCTCTTTCTTTCTTGCGTCCATTTACCTTCTTAACCCTTTTCTCCTCGTGCAAACACCTAATTCTGTTGATATTTCCTGCATTTTCTCTTTATTATCAACAGTCAGTGTATAATCAGCAAACTTCAACCGTTCCACACTATTTGCCAACAACAACTTTGCACCTACGTGGAATGTCCTTCCTTCAAATTTTGTAGTTTTCCACAAAGATTCCATACAACCATTCAGATGTAACACGCCCATGTCTCTGACCTCTTGTTCCACTATACCATTCACTCTCTTTTGCACATTCGAGTACATGTTCTCATATCCTGTAGAATTTTGAGTCACTCTTAACCTATCCCTCCATGCATCCTCCATCTTCCACATAGCCTTCATCGATTCATTCATAAGCTTTTTTTCTAGGTATATATGTACCCGCCTTGTACAGCTGTTTTTTTTTCTCTCTCTCTCTCTTAACTTTTAAACTTCTTAAGTAGCTGTTCTATAACAAACACTTTATACACACACCCTCTTCACCTGTCAGTCCTTCTGGCACCTGACTTTCTTAATCAAATCCTACTTTACAGCTCTCCAGATATATAGATTTTTTCCCCTGTAATACCCGCAGTCTCACCTCTGTCACATTTACATGTTCTTTTTCTAGACATACCGTATACTACACCTTGGTCAGCCACCAGATTACTCTCACCATCATACTGTAGTGTCTTTCCTTACTTCAGAGTCTTAATTACCATCATTATATCAGTCACATCCGTTAACGTTCTCAAACTTAAACTCTTTCCACTCTTGGATTTATAACTCTCCTTGCTTTCGTCATAAAATGTTTTCATTGTTCGCAAGAAGTACCTTTTTCCCAATAAATCCTCAGCATCCTTCTATCCTGCCTCCCATCTATCCTCCACTTTTAAGTGAATCTTCAAAATACTCTTTCCATTGGCTTAGGATCCCATTAATTTCAGACAATGCCCTTTCATTTACATCATTTTACGGCGATCTTAGTGAAAGTATTGTGACTTGTCCTTCAGTCAATATTGATTTTACCGTAAAGTTTCACAGAATAATTTTGTATTTACCTTCAAATAGAGCGGGGTAATAGAAAAAGTGTATCGGCTATTAGATATGTCTTGTGTTATTTGCTTGCACTTAATTATTGACGGAGCCTCCCAAAATGAGAGAGAAAGAGACGGTGGGAATGTCAAGCCTTAAATATAGCCTAGCAGTATCACGCCAAACGCCTGACTGCAAGTCACTGCAATGTGGCCCTCATCAGTTTTCACTCAAAGAAATTTTCCAAAAATTAACTGCTCGGAAAATTCCCACGCTCTCGGTTTCTCTCGTCTGTCTCGTTCTCGGAGAAAAATGAGAGAGCTGATCTGATTATGTCGAAGAAAACGAAATGGTTAGAAGTGGGGAGATGTTTTCCATTCGGAATCCGGATTAATCTGCTCTTTTTAATACTCTTTATGATTTTTTTTCTTTAGCGAGTGTTTCAACGCTGGTTGGAACTGCTGGGAACCGACTGGCAACGATTCTCTGCGGGCGATGCCTCAAATTACCTGTGCTGATGAACAACACTTGGTGTACACTGACTGTATGCCCGATGAGGAATTTACCTGTCAGGTGAGTAAAGGACGTGGAATATATATATATATATATATATAATATATATATATATATATTATATATATATATATCTATGTATGTATGTATATATAATGTCATTATTTATGTAAATAGAATCGAATGCGAGTTTCCCTTCAATGGTAAGGTGCCCTTTGGTATTCCTCCATCACGCTGATTGACAAGAATTTTAGTGAAGAATTAAGTTTTCAAAAAAAAATTACCAACGATCCCAAATAGGCTACTAATTTAGGCAAGAATAGTTGAGATTGAGATCATGGTCATTTTTGTTGCTGCTAATGTTGAGGTTAAGTTTATGTCTCTCAGACACTAAAAGATTAAGTAATTTGTGACATATTGCATGTCATTTTGTTGTATTATATTATTTCCAGCTAATTCATTCTGTGACTGAATCAAATCTCGCGTTAACAGCTCACCTTGATCTTCAGAAACTAAGTTTCTAATTTCGACAGTTTATGGCTTGATGAAATCCATTTTTCATTCAGTGCGTCACTTAATGAATACTCACGCAGAACCTTGTGATCTGTCAAACGTAGTGGCGATCTCCTCTCGAACGCTACTTCAATTTCACGGCAAATTTCCTCCACAACTATTTTTTCTCAAACTTTCCCCTAACAGACGATGCATCTTCGAGCTCCCGCGGTTGACCTGTGCAGGGCTGGATGCATATGCGAACAGGGATACGTACGAGACAGGGATACAGGGGAATGTATCCGGCACAGTCAGTGCCCGTGCCACCACGGTGGGAGGTCGTACCAAGAAGGGGAAACCATCACCGAAGAGTGTAACACCTGGTAAGATTCTACTAATCAGGGGACCTGATACATTTTAACTTGACATAAGTCGCTTCCTTATTACCCCCCGACAACGAGGTCATGTTTTTGTTTCGGTTTCTTTGTTTTCAGAATTACACAAAACGGTGTTTCGAATCAGGGACGTGCCCTCTTTCTTCTTCTTAGCTAAGGTGCCACTCTTGTCGGAAATAATATTAATTTAAGGTTTGCTGATTAAGAAAATTTTTTTTCCAATAGGGTTAAGTTTTTATTCGTAATAATGTCTTGAAATTCTTACAATGGAAACAGGTCGTGTTGTAAAGGATGAATGTTAATGAATCTGCTTTCTGTAATAAAAAATACTGAATTTAATGGGTTTTAAGAATATCACTATCTTTCAATAGTTCTTTATATATATATATATATATATATATATATATATATATATATATATACATATATATATATATACATATATATATATATACATATATATATATACATATATATATATATATATATATATATATATATATATATATATATATTATATAATTATAGCATATAAAACATGGCAAATTTCATTTTGAACAACTAAAGGAATGCCCTTTTCTCCACTTAACTCCCTGCCTTTCTGAAAGTCTGTGCACGCCCCTGTTTCGAAAATTTGACCGAAGTTAGGCCTCGTTGCTGACAGAGGTGATTAGGTTCTGAGAGAAAGTGGAATGTAACGTCCTGGAGGAGGAACCCTTCTGGGGGAACGGGCTGCTTAGCCTTGACTTATGTTTACGACCTTAAAACGTTATTGTTATTGTTCATAATCACCTCCACCCATCAATTTGTACGAAAGTAATGTGGCCCAGTGGAATGTTGTAGTAGAGTTTATTAAGTTTTTAAATGAATCCCTTCGCAGATCCGACTTTTTCTCGGGTGGGAGCGAGGGGGCGGTTGCTGAAGATTTAATATTCCTATTCTGAATAATGACAGATGGCTTGTTGCATGCTATCTGTTTGCTGTCAGAAACGGTTCGTTCATGATATACTATTTTCCTATCATTAATAATCTGTACTCGTCATTTTTATAACCGATCATGATGAGGTCAAGACGAAGACTGGAACCACATTTCGTACAGTATCTAAACCGAGGCAGAAAAAAATGAAAGAAAGTACTAATTGTGGGTTCTCCCCTCGTAAATCAAATCTTTAAATTATCTGTAAAAAAATTATAGGGAAATGGATGTACGCTATTGCCTTCGTGTGCAAATCCTGAACACTCAAAATATGAAAAATAAGTTCCCCTGTATACTGTATTCATTTGTATTTTAGAAAAAGCGGTTTTGTGTTTATACGAACCTAATGCAATGTGGCCGAATGAATTTACCCCAATGTTAAAATAGATAGATTAGTTTTACATTTATAGAAAGGCGTGTTCTTTTAGTCATTTCGTCAGTCAGTACTTGAGAGTTAGGAGTATTGGTCGATGCTGTCGTGGTTTCTTCAGTAATATGTGTAATCTAAAATAATCTTTCTTATATTAACCTGTGCTAAATAATCTTTCTTATGGAAACCTGTGCTTTTGGAGTTACTCATATATATATATATATATATATATATATATATAATATATATATATATGTGTGTGTGTGTGTGTGTGTGTGTGTGTGTCTGCGTGTGTGTGTGACATGTCATGATTCAACCCTTCTTGTCACTTCCTCCTCCGCTTCCCATTCCTCATGTGATCCTGTGAGTATATCTGAATGATTTCGTGACTTGATTAAATTCATTGCTTCCAGAACGCGATTGTTCATCTCCTCTCTATCTCTGCTCATTCAATTCTTGAATTCAGCCCTTAAATGAACTCCTCCTACTAAGAATCAGTTTTGGTATGATTATTATTATTATTATTAAGAAGATGAACCCTATTCATATGGATAAAGCTCCCATTAACTTGAATTCAAGCTTCCAAAGAAGACGGTGTTCATTAGAAAGAGGGTAATGGGAAATACAGAAAGAAGGCATTACTTAGTAAAAAAGAAAAAATAAAGTAACAAATATATTAAATAAATGGATTGAAGTAAATTGTAAAAATGCAAGGAGAATTGTATCATCACTTTGCACGCATTGGTAAGTCTGCGTCTTGGAAATTGGGTGTATTGTTCACAATTTAGAAAATATTCATGCCTGCGTTTACAAGAACGGGCAAAGATCCAGTTGTTTCTTAAGGGATTTATACTAACTTACAGAATTACTGTTTCGAAGCCGTAACTTCCTTTCATAGACCCTGTGCGAGGGGCGCCAACTTTTGTCTCTCTCCTGATAGGATTGAATTTAAGGCTCTCTCTCTCTCTCTCTCTCTCTCTCTCTCTCGTCTCTCTCCTTTCTCTCTCTCTCTCTCTCTCTCTCTCTCTCTCTCTTCAGTTGAGGTCAAGTAGAGTTGTTCTTCTATAGGTAATAGTACATAGAGGGCTTTGTTCGATAACTTTAGTTCTACAGCAGAAGTTTACAATTTTATTCCCCCTTCTATGGTTCTTTATCTATTGGTTCCTATCTCTTTCATCCTTTAAGAGCTGAGCTGCCGCCGCTTCTTTGCTGTTAAGCTTATCTTCTTTCGTTCATTTTCCTTTTTATTTTTTTTTCTTTGGGGCTGGGCAGGAAAACGATATTAAGTTGTCTAACCCACTGACATTTGCGCTTTCATATGTACGAGTATATATGTGTGTGTGTGTTTTGTTAGTAAAATAATGCAGCACCTTACCGATTCTTTTATTTGTTTTATTATTTCAGTATTGCGCGAGTTACGATTTCCGTGGGAAACTCATCAAATGTATCAGTAATTCTCAGTGATATCGTCCATTTTCATGTGAATTTAGGAAAGGCGGCCATTTCCACAAATTGAAATCCTATTAGAGACATCAAAAGCTCCTCTCCATTTAAAAAAAGAAAAAGAAAAAGCCATTTCGAAAATCTTGTTCTTAGGATCATTTCACAATTTTTTACGCAATATTTCTTCCACGGTAAACTTGTGGTCTTCGCGACTCGTATTTCTGTTGCAAGAGTAACGTTAATGAAAATAAAATACAAGTTATCAGTCATGAATCGCGTGTCTTCGTTTGGAACATTGAAAGGAATTAAAAACGAGTTCGTGATTTTTTCCAGTGACTGAAAATTCTTTGTCATGTATTTAGTAAGTACGTAATTATTAGGTGAATATATTGGTAAAGCATGACTCGATTTATGTTTACCAGCATTCTGGAACATGCTTAGGGTAAAATTTTAATTGATAGTAATTATAGTGGACTTTTATATATATATATATATATATATATATATATATATAGATATATATATATATATATATATATATATATCTCTCTCTCTCTCTCTCTCTCTCTCTCTCTCTCTCATCATATATATATATATATATATAATATATATATATATATATATATGTGTGTGTGTGTGTGTGTGTGTGTGTGTGTGATAAGAGGTATATCACCACCATTGTTTAGTTGTATGATGAAATACAATTACATTGTATAATAGAGGCTACTGTTACCACAGAGGATCGCTCTCCCTTCCACCGATATATTAGGCAATGTACTGGCCTTTTTAATATTAGACATTCTTATTTTATGGTTCATGGCCTAAAGTTCATTAGATGATGATGAGTGTAGTTGCGTGCCGTTTAGAAAACGGGTATTCGCCATGGTTGCTTCTCATTATGTGCGTTAAACCTTTACTGCCACGCATGAAGTATAGCCACCGTAACCAGAGAGATTTGTTATTATCTGGGTTCTTCCCTCAAAATTCAACTCTGCTGTAAGACCATCGGTCCCTACCAGTTCTGCAAGCTGAACCTTTTTGCCCCAGCCTCACCCTCAAGTTAGGCTTTACTATCGTTTGTCTATTTTGATAATTGTGAAAATGTCCCTTCTTTTCCTCACGTTGCTCAGCTCTGTGCTTTCTTCTCACTTCGGTGTACCAATTTTGTTTTTAGCCCAAAATCCACTTTGCATTTGTTCTGCTCATTTTCTTACTGTGTGGAAGCCGTAACAGCATACATGTTTGAAATACACTCACGCAAATGCCAAGTTATAAATTATATCCATGAACATTATAAAACGTATCATATAGCCTGTTTTAAACGTGCTGAGTTGAACGCATTATTTGGCAATTTAGAAATCGACAGTCATTCTGGGAACAGCAAGATAGTTTCTTCTCAGGAAGTTCAAAAATATGTTTCCTTTGCAGCTCCTTCACTACAGAATTGCGTCTCACTGCTGTTGCTATATTCTTTCGAACTTTAGAAACAATCCCATCTGAAGTAGGATGGTTAGCTTTAAGAGAATTCACTTTAATATAATAGTAATAATAATATAATCTTAATTTTTTTAATAATGGTTATCTACCAAATGTATTTTTGAGTGTAACATACTCTACTACGTGTGAACTATTTTTAAAGAATCTTGAACAAGAAAACGCAAAGAAACGTAATGCATTAATGTATACAAATACAGAATTAATTACGTATTGCCGGATTTTTTTCGGGACAGGTAAGCCAGTAATAATAATAATAATAATAATAATAATAATAATAATAATAATAATAATAATAATAATAATAATGAGAAACCGAGCCTACTCCGTATGGCTAGCTTAGCCATTTCTTGTTTTAGCACCTATGAAGTGGACGAGGGCTATGAGAGTAAATAAAATTAACTTATTTTATTTTATTAAACTACGTAATAGTAATATTATATTAATAGTAGATTATTCTTGCTTTCTTCGACTCAGTTTTTACCTTTGCTCGTTCCAGTACGTGTGAAGGTGGACAGTGGTTGTGCACGGACACCATTTGCCCTGGTATCTGCACTGCTTGGGGCGACTCGCACTACAAGACGTTCGACGGCCGCCTCTATGAATTCCACGGCACTTGCGACTATTTGCTCGCTAAGGCCAAGTCCTCGAAAGCCGACTCCTTCGAAGTGACTATTCAGGTGAGTTCAGTGGACTTTGTCATACCTTACTACGATCACTTTAAGGAGTTATGGACGCTGTCTTGTCGGGACATGCTAAATATTTCATTTTTATTTCATCAGTTTTGTACTGATGAAAACTATAATTCATCTAGATAGGGATAGGTACTTTTTAAGTAATCATTCATTTATGTTTTGTGGTATTTGTATAGCAATTGATAAATATAATTTATATATCATTAATGAAAAACATTTTGTACGCCTTTTGAAAGATTGTATAAGTTTCAAAAGACAGAATTGTGTATTTTTTATGCTGTTTTACGTTTAATGATGCACTATGTCAAGTCTGAGGATATTTTTTTTCCTATTTTTTTTAACTGATTATACATTACGTTGTCTCTGTCTCAACAGAATGTTCCTTGTGGAACGGACGGCGTCACTTGCGCCAAATCCGTCACTCTGCGTGTTGGCAGCGGCGATGACCAAGAGGTGGTCAAGTTCTCCAAAAATAAACCTCCTCCATCCCAGTGAGTTCCGCGTATTTCTGTCGCGTGTTTATTTATTTAGCATGCTTCATTTCTTCCATTAGTTTTTCAAGTTTTAATCTGTAATCATACGAAAGAGAAAGAATAAACTTGTATATACCATTAGTTTTTAATATATCTGTTGTATTCTTTTTAATTCATATAATTTGCTTTATAATCTTACTGAATTTCATTGTTTTATCCTTCAGTTTTAGGATGGTTTCTACAACAAATTTATGATTTTTACTCTCCTCTACCTAGTGATTAAACTTTTATTAAGGAACTGGTGTAACATCGATATTTTGAATGTTTTATTTAGTATTAAAAAAAAACATGACCCTCTTAAAAACTCCAATTTTTGTCTTGACTAAAGAAACCTGACGAGGACCATCATCCGTGAGGCTGGAATATTCTTGTTTGCCGAAGTCTCTGACATGGGCCTCGTCCTTCAGTGGGACAAGGGCACCAGAGCCTACTTGAAGCTCGACCCGTCATGGCAGGGCAAGGTGGGTCGTGTGGACGATTTTATCTGTAATTTCAGAATAAAAATCTGCAACAGTATGATTTCGTAAAACAAGAATAGTTATTTTGTTGCTGGGAAATATAAATTGTTTTTATCGCAGTTGATCGGTTGTACTAAAATTTGGTAATTAATGGAAGCTAAATTTTTTCCTTAACGCAAAGATATCAATAGATTGAAAGAATTTGAGCACTTTAGTCGTTTGGCTCTTTATTTTTTTTAACTTAAAAAGAGGATAAGGAGAAACCTATCGAGAATAAGTTATGGCAAAGGTAATTCACTAAAGGACTTTAATCCCTTCCAACACAGGTCAGAGGGCTGTGTGGCAACTACAACGGCGACGACCAAGATGACTTCATGACGCCATCTGGTGGTTCGAGTGAAGTGTCTGTCAGAATATTTGGTGATTCTTGGAGGCTCCAAAACTATTGCCCGGATAGTTATGTCATACAGGTGCGTGCCGCCGCTATTCATTAACAAGATATACTTGTAACAGTGAGGTGTATGTATACATTTTTGGCTAACAACATATGCGAAGTGGGATCCCTTTATCAGCGAGTTCATGGAAAAAGGATATCTGATATTACTGGGCTCTAACGTACATTTCCAGTATTCTCCCAATTCGAAAGTATGCGATTTATATGTGTGAATATTCATGTGGGATGATTCAGGGTTATACTTCTGATTAAAAACTTAACAAAACTTGAGCCAGTAGTGAGAACGTTTGTGGCAGTCTACTAGAGACGACTGGATTAAAGACCATCTTCTTTTATACCATTTCACCTACTTTCTTAAAATCATACTCATCAACTATATAAATATATATAAATCTTCTTCCGTTCCTGTGGATAATCTTGGGTGTGATAAGTATGAGGAGGTATACACTACCTTTTTTGCCCCTGCCTCCCGATCTATAGCACATTCATAGGTAAACGTTCGAGTCGCCAACATCCGATCTTCCATAATCTTCCATAGCTTATTGGAAGTGCCTTATAACAAGACTAATCGATCGACTGCATAAGACTATAAGACTAGACATGCTTTTAATTCTAGCAGTTATGCTAGATGTGATAACCGAGTTTTCTATACGTTTTCTAGCAGCTTTAATCAAATCGTGGAAGAGTCTCCCCAGTCTGCAGGAATCGCTGGTACTAACTCCTAAGTTATAACAAGGTGCAAATACAAGCGCCTCAGTGGCGTGGTTGGTTTGGTGTTTGCTTCTCACCTCGGTGGTCGCGGTTTCGATTCTCGGCCATTCCATTGAGGAGTGACAGATGTATATTTCTGGTGATAGAAGTTCACTCTCGACGTGGTTCGGAAGTCACGTAAAGCCGTTGGTCCCGTTGCTGAATAACCACTGGTTCCATGCAACGTAAAAACACCCTACAAACAAACAAGGTGCAAATACGTTTTTATCAAGCAGGCTTAAATTATTCTTGTTTTACATTTTTTATTATCTCATTTCCTTTATTTCGTTTATATTTTTTAGTACTTACTTGTGTATACCTTTTCCCGTACTAGTGAAGCCCCTAGCCTGGTAACACGCTCTTTTTGTTTAGAGGGTTGCAGCTTGGTCAGTAATAATAATGATGATAACGTTGATGATAGTAATGATGGTAGTGATGATCCGTTCTAAGCTTTCGATAAGGAAAAAATCTGGTGATCAAATCTTATTATACCCATACTATTCTTTCATTCTCCTCCTCCTCTTTTTCATTTATTCGCTGGATAATTATTTCCATCACCTTCATTTTCTACAAACACTTGTCTCTCACTCAGTTTCAGTCGCCACCATAGAGTACTTTTTAACTTTATTATTATATTATTATTATTATTATTATTAGATGATGATGATGATGATGATGATGATGATGATTATTATTATTCATAATGTAGATGGTATTTAATGCAACAAATAAAAAACCCTTTTACTTGCTGGCTTCCAAACAGCTGAATGCTGTTATGTGGAAAATAAAATAATACACAGAACGTGTACGTTATTTATTACAGGAAGCTGAAAATATCGTATTTAATGATTAGAAAAAATTAGCAGAGGAGAGTATACCATTAAAAAGGGTGACTTAGAATTGAGAGGGCGCCAGCTCCAAGTACATTTCCATACTTCAGGCGTTTTACTTCGGCACATGTGGTCTGTGATTACTTCCGTAACTTTTCAGATTCACGTTAACACAGTCAACTCTTACATCTACTTTTGCTATGCATTTGCTAATCTTCTAGCGTTCGCATTGAACTACCCTTCAAGATAACCACTCCATTAATATAAAATTGCTCTCTCGCCAAACAGCTTTTCTGTATTTTCATTATATTATCCTTAACTTTGTTTACTCATTCAATATTTCCACGATATTTACGTCTCTCCAGAATAAAACATTTCTCTTCCAAGGGTTCTTGTTGTATTCTTAACTCTCAAGTTCTTTATGGTGTCAGCATTGACATCTTCCTCCCTTCTGCAGTGCAGCAGAACTTCAAACAATCTGCATTTTCGCTTCACTGACCCCTCCCCACTTAACTATCCCTCCGTCCACTTAACCATTTTATCCTTCCTCCCTACGTACCTAAGCACCCATACGGAATACCTCAAGGACCTCATTCTTGAACCTTTCAAACCCTTCATCAGCTCTTGCCTCATCTGTACATGTAATCCCAGCACATTCTTCGTCCAACGTCTTTTTATATACTGCTCTGATGTCCGTTTGAAAGTCGCTCGTTTTATTTGCATTTATGAAGGTATATCCAGCTCGTCCTCTCCAGTTCACACTACCCTCTTAAATATTTTCACTTTTCCTTCCACTGAATAATGCTCATATGTAACGCCAGTCACTACTCCTCTTATTGTTAGGTAATGTTCTTGCTATTCATAACGACAGTGTCTTAGTAACAGGTATCCCACAGAACCAACAATGGCGTGGTTGCCATTAGCCGTAAACCCGGCACCTCACAGTAGCAAAAATGAAAGTGCCTTTGGCCTTATGTAAAAGAAAAAAAAAACTCCATGATTTAGGGGGAATTTTCCTGTATTATGTTGCTCATTATATATCTAGTGGTTAATTCAAGGTTATTCCAATACTTTTTCCTTTTGTGATTTTCTTACATTTTGTGGACTATACGGTCAGTGTCCTCCTGTTAAGAGGGCGGTTAACCACTTCAAGTTCCTTTAGGCCTTAAATATTCCATTGTCAATCTCTAATTTTGTTCGCTTAACCTGTTGTCCTTTCCTTGATTAAGGTGTTAAACTGTTAATTCCCCTTACCCTCCATGACGAATGGTGCCCGTCGGACCACCCACATTGTCTAAAATTTACGTCTGAAGCATCGCATTTTCTCCTCTGAAAACGGACCATATATAGTACCCTTTTAAAGCACCTATTTAAATGTACTATAGGTTTCTTTATGTAGTTTTAGAAATTATATCTACTCTGAAATGATGTCATACCTTTCTTCTTCTTCTTCAAAATATTTGTTATCAATTGTTTTTCTTTACCAGGACACGTGCAGCCTTCATCCCCACAGGAAGGTGTGGGCCTCAGAAAGATGCGCGATTTTGAAATCTGAGGTATTCGCTCCCTGCCATTCAGAAGTTCCCGTCGAACAGTACGTTGAGAGGTAAGTCGGTAGTACCTAAGCGTCACTTTGAATGTTATATGAATTCACCCTGAGGAATCAGTTGTGCTACTTCAAGAGCCTTCGGGGTCTTGCCTGTTGATATCAAGTGTAAATGGGAAAGGCATTGTGTTTAAAGACACGCTTTGAGAAAATATGACGTCATTTAGGAGAATTACTCCTGTAAAAGCTTCCCTTTACTGTCTTTAGTATTGACATTTTTAAAAATCCGTTTGACCATGTAAACTGCCACGTTATGAAATATGGTAGATAAAAGTCATTGCATGATCTCATTTAATCCGTGACGGGATTTCTAGTTCTCGAAAATGTGCATTGTTACCGGTTTCTAAGTCATGCCCTCGTGGTGTAATACTTTTAATTACAAAGGATAATTTTTTTTTTTTTTGGAAAATTGCATATAAATTATTCTCTGAAATGCACTGTCCCATAATATGCCATTGATTGAGAATATCTTTCATCTTGACATTAGGTTATAAAACTTAGCAAATAAGTCAGAATGTTCTTTGACAACCAACGATAAGTTTCTTTAAAAACTGTTTGATTGAGACGACTGCGGAAATTATTTGTTAACTTGGTTATGATAAAATGTTCATGTGTTTTGTACAGGTGTGAGTTTGATGCTTGCGGTTGCAACACAGGTGGTGACTGCGGATGTCTGTGTACAGCCATCGCAGCCTATGGACACGAATGTAATATCCACGGTGTTTACATCAAGTGGCGAACTCCAAGTATTTGTCGTAAGTCGACTCTTATTTTGTACTCTTTATTGTGCCTTTCGAAGGAAACTATACCATATGGATATTGGAGAGTGAAATGTTGGTTCAATATATTTCACCATACGATCAACTTTTCCCAAGTACTATTCTGACGTAAGACTATTAGCATAGGAACATTTATTTTTTATTATTTGGATCAGCTTTTACTCTTAATATTACTTCTCTATGAAATAACCGCATTCGTTGATATTAGATTCATTACCACCACAATGCTTTTCTCATAAGGAAATTGCCACTTTTTCTAGAATAGATTTAAATGTTTTATTTTTCTTCTAGAACAGATTTCAATATTTTATTCTTCTTCTAGAATAGATTTAAATACTTTATTCTTCTTCTGGAATAGATTTAAATATTTTATTCTTCTTCTGGAATAGATTTAAATATTTTATTCTTCTTCTAAAATAGATTTAAATTTTACATTTTATTCTTTCTTCTTTTAATAGATTTCAAATATTTTATTCTTCTTCTAGAATAGATTTAAATTTTATTTTTTTCTTCTTTTAAGATAGAATGTTTAAATATTTTATTCTTCTTCTGGAATTGATTTAAATATTTTATTCTTCTTCTAGAATAGATTTCAATAAAATGTTTCTATTTCTTCTTTCTTGAATTAGATTTAATTATTTTATTCTTCTTCTGGAATAGATTTAAATTTTATTTTATTCTTCTAGAATCGGTTTAAATATTTTATTCTTCTTCTTGGAATAGATTTAAAATTTTATTTATTCCTTTTCTAGATATATTTTAAATATTTTTAGTTCCTTCTTCTAGAATGTTTATATTTTATTCTTCTCAATATTTTATTCTTCTTCTAGAATAGGTTTAAATATTTTATTCTTCTTCTAGAATAGGTTTAAATATTTTATTCTTCTTCTTGAATAGATTTCAATATTTTATTCTTGTTCTAGAATAGATTTAAATATTTTATTCTTCTTCTGGAATAGAAATCAAATATTTTATTCTCCTTCTAGAATAGATTTAAATATTTTCTTCTTCTATAATAGATTTAAATATTTTATTCTTCTAGAATAGATTTAAATATTTTATTCGTCTTCTAGAATAGATTTATATATTTTATTCTTCTTCTAGAATAGATTTAAATATTTTATTCTTCTTCTGGAATAAATTTAAATATTTTATTCTTCTTCTAGAATAGATTTAAATATTTTATTCTTCTTCTAAAATAGATTTCAATATTTTATTCTTTTTCTGGAATAGATTTTAATACTTGTTCTTCTTCTAGAACAGATTTAAATATTTTAGCCCTCTTCTTGAATAGATTTCAATATTTTATCCCTCTTCTTGAATAGATTTCAATATTTTATTCTTCTTCTAGAATAGAAATCAAATATTGTATTCTCCTTCTAGCCATGCAGTGCGACGAGAGTTGTGAACATTACGAGCCCTGTATTCCCTCGTGTCCTCACGAGACCTGTGACACTTTCCTTGACCCTTCATCTCCCATGTGCACGCAAGATGCCTGTGTTGAAGGTAAGCCAAACGATTTCTTCGCGTTCTTGTAGTGCTGAGTTTGTTTGTGGTTACATAATCAGACGTGCACATGCAGACATAATAAGCAAACGTGCAGGGGCAGTATATCTGTATGTATATTCATATCTGGATCTCTGAGTAAGTTAAAGGAAACATTTCAAGGGGACGCTCTTCCCTGAGGACTTGCCAATGAAAAAACAAATTGCCTGTATTTTGTGAAGGCCTCCAGATTTGCAGGTCGTGTATTTGTTATTTTGTTGCAAGTTCTTTGAGGTGAAAAACGGGAACATCATTAAAAACCTACTGTAAATGTTCAGAACAATAAAAATTCTTTTGGAATCATCAGAAATGGTAACCAGTTGTGTGGTGTGAAATGAATTACAGAGTTGAATAATTCTTCACTTAACTGTATTTTACGTTCCTCTCGTAATGTGATATGAAAGTTGAAAAAAATTGTTGACTGTATTTTCAAAAACCTCGCACGTTCAGTTTTGCATTATAGTTTATGTGTTTCTTCCTGATTTGGCATGGGAGGATTTCATGTTAGCCTCGAAGGAAGAAAATTGCTCCCTGCTATCCTATTTTTTAAAAATAAAATTGGCGGTATGTTTCATGACATACTGGAAATATTTGGGGAAAAGGGAAGAGAACTTCTCTAGTTGGATATGTTTTGAATTTATGTAATACTGGTTATTGAAGCAAATTTTTATTTGAGATTCATACAGTGCGATTAAATATTGAAATTCTTTAGATAGATTAATACAGTAGGTATATAGGACTAAAATAAAGCTTAAACATGTGCATGTATTGAAATTGAAATTATTTTGTTGGGTATCATTATAAGACCAGGCCTTCTGTCTATTATGTCAGCAATATTAATTTTGTACAAATACGTAATCAGAGTAGGCCTCCTTTTATTGAGGAACTGAGACGAGACCTTGAAAATTTGACAAATAGATCACACTTTTCGCTGTTTCCTCTGCGGCTTCAAATTTCAAAAGTGTTCAATGATCATTTTAATTTCAATAGAGGTTAAAATTGGTTGGATCCGGAAGCACTGTATGTCTACAATCATCATATCACCTATAATGCAGAACAATGAAATATTGGCTGTAGTTTATATCCTTAAACTTGCTTTGAATAAAAAAAAATGCAAAAGCAACAGAAGTTCATACTCTAAAATTAGCTTTGTGTAACACTATTTCAAATGGGTGATTTGACATATAGAGTTATTATGCTTTAAGTTCTCGATTCATTTAGATGATTTTTCATTTAGATGCGGAGTTCAGTAACGGGCATTCTTAGGAGCAATCTTAATTTTCACCTGAATTTTTCATTAGAAAATACTGTAGCACAGTGTAGTCGCCTTCTATAAATAATGTTGAAGTTCTGAAATAAATTAATCCCCTTCGTAGTCATTTGCTAGGTTCATTGCTCATTAATTCTGTACAGTGCTTACCTTAGTGAAACTGTTCCCTCTCGGTTATTCTGCCCTTTCATGTCTATATTTGCTTCACCGGGAATATGAAATTATGCTAATGCTGTTTTCTCTTTTATGCATCGTATTAACTATGTGGAGCTGTAGTATTGTCAGCTGAAGGAACCTTTTTCCCAGTGTTATTATTACCATTGATTGGGTACACGCTGAGGACTGTCTGCTATTGGCTGTTTACTCTCTGCCTCAAGACAGTTGCTGGAGTTGATGGTTTCTCTGACGTAGCCTTGATGATCGTCTCAGCACTCGGTTGACGTCATGGGGAGCTGCATTTATTATTATTATTATTATTATTATTATTATTAGCATGGGAAAAAACCAGCATATGATTTATTCATGTTTTATATATTTAGGAGATTTCCCACATAAATAGTTATCATTCGATGCAATCAGGTTGCGCCAAGGATATATGTCCGCCGGGGTATGTTCACAAGAGTTCGACAGACATGGAGTGCGTCCCTGTGGTTGACTGCGAGAGACGGTGCAAAGAAATCGACGGGAAGGTTTACATGGAAGGCGACATCATTTCTCAAGATGATTGTCATACCTGGTAAATTTCGTGACTTGAGTTACTCGTGAATTTGTATAACAAATGTTTGGTAAATTTGACTTTTTTGTTGGGAATTAATTTCGAGTTGTCCTAAAGTCCTAAGATGGCTCAAATTTAGAGAAATGGGTGCATTTGATATCTTCTTGGCAAAGATATCTAGATCACATGCATGTATAGCAAATATGGCTGACACTCTTGTCATAAAACGATCTTGTATTAGTTTTCAAGCTGCAATAGTCATGATGTATTATATTAATATGTTATTACTCATGAACACTACAAATTTTGTCAGATTATTACATAATTGTCCATCTTTCACTATTTATTCCATTTTTTATTTGAGGTTTTCCTCTCTTTATAACATTAGCTATTCATGTGATTTGATTCCTCGAAAGATCTAGAAGTAGTGTGGTGCCTTTTGCTTCATAGCGTAGTTTCCCCTTTATTCATTATCGTTCTTTCGTAGCACGTGCTCGAGAAAGAAGGAGATATGTCGTGGAACGCCCTGTGAGACGACTCCCTTCTTGGAAACCACTCCTCGAGTCTCGACTCCTGCCACTCTGGCAACTACCCCAGCAGCTTTCCACATGGCTTGTAATGATGGATGGAGTGAGTGGGTTAGCAACGACAAGCCAGTCATCTACAGACAGAACTCGGACTCGGAAACTGTGCCAGAAAAGATAGAAAAGGTGAGGTATCATTTTTCATTCGTGTAGTAAAGAATCAAGATATGAAAACGAAACTATGTTTGAAAAAAAATTGGCAATTTGAGTGAAAGCTTTAAGAAGAATTAGAAGTCAGATAATAGGATAGAGGTGGAATAGGCACCGTAAGGGAAATGGGAAATTCCATATGTATGTAGATGAGATAATAATGAAGGGAAGATGAAGTTGGCTTGGGCATGTTCTTCCCACCATCCTGCGATAGTGCCAGTTGGGCTTCTGTGAGCACAAGAAAAGTTCAGAGACTCAATTACTGGATGATAAATACGAAAGTGGAGGTAGAGAGGAATGAAGACATGAAAAAATAAATTCACCGGACAGACATGAGTGGCAGAATGTCACAGAGACCTTTTGTGCTGCTGGAAATTAGAGGTGATGATGAAAGAAAGAAATTCATAAAGTTTTCATTTGCATGCTAACTTGTTATCTTGCTTTGGAATTTCATGAATTAACTTACAGGTTAGTTTTTCTCATGCAGCATTATATAGCGTACTTAATTATTTTTGATACCCGACGCCTTTTTCCACCAGAAACTTAGGCTTCTTTTCCTCAGCAGCTCTAGGGATAAGATTACCAGCCCCAGACTCTTCCTTTGACTCAGCTTAGTATATACCCATTCACAGCTGGGTCAGCTGGTGGGGTCAAGTTGAGATCTTACAACAGACTGTCCAAATGCAAACCAAATGTACATATACGTATGCATATACGTATATCTATATATATATATATATATATATATATATATATATATATATTTATAAGTATGTATGTTTTAGATTTTTAATGTGCCTATGTGTTTACATAAATTCATTTACCAATCCGTTTCATTCATTAACTTATATAGATGACAAATCGAGTAGTATCTGTAAAATAGGCCAGTTGTATGCTGATAACTCTCTATTTTTATTTATGGTTTGTTGAGAATACTTGATATCGCGTCATCATTCCCTTCAACCATATTTAATTGGTTTTCAAGCAACAAACTATTTACGTACAGTAAATCAAGAAGAATGTGTATTTTCTAGTACTCCTTTACGTATTATCATAGCTCACTCTAAAAATATTAAAATATTGTAAAGTAAAAAGAACCCTTTGAGAACATTGAAATTAAAGGGAAGGACATATCTTTCCACAGAGTATGGCGGGTCGAGGCTGGTGCGAACAAGGCCAGATTGTTGACATCAAGTGTCGCAGCGTGGGAACCCACAGGCCTCACACTGAGCAGTCTGGAGTGAAATGTAACCTTGAAAATGGGCTGCTGTGTCAGGGTAGAAATGATGCAGATGTGGATGAAGCCTGTTGGAACTATGAGGTTTCGTTCCTCTGTGATTGCAGTATGTTCAGTCGGACTTGTTTTAATGTCATTTGGTTATCTGTGAAAAAAATCTATATCAAGGAAGTAAGATTGTATTGTATGAGAACATTGTTTCACATTATTATTATTATTATTATTATTATTATATTATTATTAGTATTATTATTATTATTATTGGGCATATACCACTTTTACTTTTGGATTGTAATCAACTTTCATATTTGTTTTCTCTAAAGGCATTCCCACTGTCGAAACTACAACTGGTACCACACCAGTAACCCCTGCTCCCCCACCAGTAATATCTACTCCAGCAGTGTAAGTAAAATCATGAAAACTAACAATGTATTTTTAACCTCTTTTTAATCTCTTGCTGTTTATAATATGCAACTTTGGTACTTTTGTTGAGATTTAATAATAATTTTAGTTTTATATGACCACTGTTTACTACAAGACTCAAATTCCATATGAAAGGAGTATGAATGATAAATCAAAGCTGTGAGTACAACCAAGGGCTGGCTTTTAAAGTGCTCTTCCAATATATTGTCATTACCTCATTATTTTATTCTATATGACTGAATGAGACTTAGGGTCCCAGCACTTGTACTGTGTCCCTAAATTTTAGTTTTCCATGCATCTTAAAATACTGCCTTTTTTGTGGATTTAGGGAAGCAGTGTGTCATTGCTGATTGTAAATGCAAGGTGTCTGTTTCTCTGTTTTCATATTATTATGTTTCTTGTATTTTAGACCATTTATAACTGTATCGCTGCCCATGACGTGTGAAGGGGAGGGCTGGAGCCGCTGGTATAATCAACATTTCCCAGACAGCGATGGAGAATTTGAATTGTTATCTGACATTCGAAAAGTAAGATATACCATTAGTTTTCTCTGTTTTATTGTCATGACCCAACTCCCTTTTCTTTCTTTATTTATATTTCATTTGGTCCACGTACATTAATTGTTGGCTCTACCATTCTTTGAGCATGATTTAATAGTTACTGATGAGATGATTAATATCATTTTTATGTCTATGATGCGACAGATTGACTCTTTGTGTCCCGACCATTACATCAGCGAGGTAGAGTGCCGTTCTGTCAGAAGTGGTGAACCAGACTCTGTGGTAACCTGTGACAGAAATGGTGCCCTGTGCAGAAACAGTGGTAGGCATTTATTCTGTCCTGTTTTATCATATCTCGGCTTTAAAGGCTTTATATTGCTCTGGTGGCACTATGAAAACAATTCCATACCTGATTGTACTATAAGGTCATTAAACTCTGTTGTATAATTGCATATACGTAGTTTCTTTTATCTAATAATGAGACACTTCTTACTTCAATTACTTCAAAATAAACTTGTCTTTTAACTGGGTTAGAAATAAGTTGTATTATGTGTAGCCTATGAACTGAAATCTTTTTAGAATTGAATAGAGACAGCCTCCAGCCAAAGAAAATAATAATGCCATTTATGCCTGCTTGACCAATGTTATGATTGAAGTGTATTTTTCATAAAGAGGAAATGTAGAAACAACTGTAATTAAATGAATTTGGAAAGTTTTATTATATTGAGGGCCTGTTCCCAGAAGACTTTCTGTAGTTAGTTTTGTGTTTGTAACATTATTTTACAGAACGGTAGCACAAAAATCAGAATAGGTACTTAGGTTCAATTAAATAGATAGAGAAACAAATTAAATTATGATATTCAAGTATTCTTAAAGTTTTTGGGCTTAATTTTGTCAAGTTTTGCGTATTTTACAGCCCCTCGCTTTGTATCAGTAAGTTTTTCAATATAAAAAAATATTTACATTTTCAACACTTCAGAAGCATACTATTAAGTTTCTTGATACCTACAGCACTTAGCTTTGTTTAGTAAAAGTAGTCGTACAGTTACCAATTAATTACGGAGCTTTGATTACGATAGAGCTTTCTCATGTAGTTTGATTCTCATAAATTATAGTATTCAAATGCAACATATAATTTCAAGTGCTCTTCAAATATCACTGAGCCACGCTTATTATTTCTACTTTCATGTTTCCCCTGTCTATTTTAGGTAGTCAGAAATTCTGCGAAGATTACGAGATTAGGGTAAAGTGTCAGTGTGAATGCCAAGATGGACTTGGAATGGAAGACAACATGATTCCCAATGACAGCATCACAGCATCTTCTATGATGGAAAGAGACGACAGGCCATATTCAGCTCGTCTGAATTCAAAATGGGCTTGGACGGCTAAGGAAGTAGATGAATTCAATACTGAAGCGATCCAGTCTGAGTGGTTACAGGTAAAGCAAGAGGATTACCTTAGCACGCTTTACGCTTTCAGAGACTAAACAATCTGGTGAATAGAATATTATATGCTGTGAAGTGTGATATTCTTTATAAGAAAACCACTTGTCCCGACAACGATATTGACAATTTCTTAAAAACAGGTGGATTTAGGAGACGTCAAGGAAGTGACAGGAGTGGTGACACAGGGCCATCCTTACTATGATCAGTATGTGCAACGATTTGCGGTTCAGGTCTCCGAGACTGGAGCTTCTTGGGAATCTGTCAGCGAAGAGGGCTCTTCATATGCCAAGGTTTGATTTATGAGTTTTTGCAACTTCTTTATATTCATAAGTATGTTTCATTCTTGACAGTGGTTATGTACATTCTTTTTTAATTATAGGACTTACATTGTTTACAAAAATCTTATTACCTTCTATTTTTATGTCTTCCATTTTACAGACGTAAAAAAGAGTTACTCTACAAACTTTCATGATTTGAAGGTATTTTCTTATTAAAAATTTCCTTTATTTCTCCTAGCAATTCAGTGGCAACAATGATCGTAATACTCCAGTGACGAATTTATTCCCCAAGCCTCTGTTTGCCCGATATCTGAGGGTTATTCCAATGAGCTTCCACTCTGCGATATCTCTCAGACTTGAAATTACTGGATGTAATATTACAAGTAAGTTTGTAATATGTATGTTTATCATTCATAAGTTACTACACCTAGCTACGGATATTTGTAAGGCTGGAAACAGAATTTCTATGCTGCAAAGTTAATTTTACAACACTAAGCATGACAAGATAGATGTTATTACTCCTTAGAATGCTTGGCTGTTTGAGATGGAAAGCATACAGGTCAAATGCTACCCTGCTTGGTTTTCCAAGTATGGAAATTAATATTACTCATTATCTCTATATAGTTCCTGTTCCTTAGAATTTTGTTATGATGCTTGCACAAACTTTTACAACCTGTTCATAAAATAGGTGAGCATTCTCATGACATTCTCTTCCTCTCTCTTGTTTCATGGATAAAATGTGTGAAACTGAACTAACTCTTCCCTTGTGTGACTCTCATAATCTGACAACCTGTAATTTTTCATTAGATAGGGGCCTATTATTCTTTATTTATTCTGTGCTATCTTCTATCAAGAACTTGGTTGAGTATTTTTTTACGGTAGTATTGATCTCCAAAACACCTGGCAGTGTGGTGTGAGGGCCTTTTAACCAAGATCCCAACTTATTGCTATAGTACTCTTCCAACTAATATGGCTTCTTTAAGTTTTCATTTATTATAAATTGCAGTTCAGTTCCAGCATAAGTAGGTTCCTCTTCTGAATAATAATTATCATAATAATAATCATTAATAATAATAATAATGTGAAATACATGTCTCTTTCCTTCAAGGATAAGTTTTCTCCCTTGTCCTATTTCTTCTCGCAATCACTAATCGTCATTCTGCATTTTGTCTTCCCCATGATCCTCCTTTTTACACACCATCTTTTTTCCTCACTCCAGTTTGATAGCTGTATGTCAAAGTAAATTAACCTTGTGCTATGGCATGGACGTGACTCCAGGTAGTATTAAAGAAAATAATTAAACTTATCAATGGTCAGTATAACATATGATCCTCTAGATAAGATTGTAGGCATAAATTTTTATTGCTATAACATTATTTAATTGAGAAAAAAGTTTCAATTCCATTAATTCATCTGTTCGTAAAATTTCTTTTCAGAGGAAACAACACTACCTTTCGAAGGTAAGTTGATTTTCTGTTGTTTCTATATGTGTTGCGTGTGTAATACTGTATCCGTATGAAGTACTTGTTAATGTCTTCGTCTTTTTCCGTTTTTCTTACCTTTGATCCATGTATATTATAACCGTTATTATTACATTTTAGCTGTGTTCATGTACATGATAATTTCTTTTACAAAAATTATTTAAGCGTGGGAAATAGGAATCATTGCTAGTTTAATGTGTTGTATTGACATTTATGTTAAATTCTAGATCTTTATTACAACTGAAATTGTCATGAACTTCCTATTATGTTTCACTATTGAATAGTACTGTACTATGCATTAATTTGCACACCTGATAGGAAACTGAAAAATTGAAACCTGCTTGTCATTAGAGCAGGTACTTTTCAAAACTGGTAAAAAAAAAAAAAGTGTCATTGGAAACACAACCATACCAGCTTGTCAACTGGTATAGTGGTTATTGTTGTGACATGCCACTCAGTCACAGGTTCGCATCTCCCCCAGGGCATTGACAAATCACTGGCTCCGTATCATGATCAGTTGCTGCTACAGTGTGGGGTCTGTGTTGGGAGGTTGAAACCAACATTCTTTGAAAGCTTGAATTTTAAATCGATGGCCCCTATGTGCTTGTTCCATGTGAATAGATTTCTTCTACAGAAATAAATAATAATAATAATTAGGATAAAGAACTCACTTAGTGCATGAGCTCAAATTTTATATGCAGTGCATTCCAAATAATATATCAGTTATTCAGTCTTAGTTTGTAACATCGTTATTACTCTATTCCTATACTTCTAGCTTAACTGTTTCATATGAACACTTAATCCGCACGTTCTTTTATCGCTACTCTTCCCTAAAACAAGTCTTTCTGATGTCATCCTGTTGTAAATAAAACAGGTACCATACACCTTTATATGTATATATACTTTATAATGTTTGCACCTATAATTTTTGCTCTGACTACCCTCTTACAAAGCAGGTTATTCCTTTCACACAATCGGTTTGAATATTTTAACGCCTAACGATACATTTTTCTCACCTTGGTCAGCTTTCACCATCTACTGCAATATCCGACATTTAGTCCCATTAATCCTGCTTCCATTTTGTTCTTCCACCTCTGTTGCTCTCTTTACATCCTCTATACGTATTTACTCGTAAAACCATAAATGAATTTAAATTAATCCCTTCGATTTCTGTGTCATTCAAACCTGCCTATCTTTTATCCACACCATTCAAGAACTCTTCAATGATTACACAACATTAGCACAGAATTGCATGCTCCTTGGAAAAAGAAGTCTCCATTTGCACTTTCTGCTATTGAGATCCATGCATTCGGTTATCATTCTCGCTGCATTGACTTCTATTAGGTACAACCTCTTGGACCCGAAATGACAACCTCAGGTTTACCTGGAAATTTTCGGTTTACTCCTGTTTTCACTCACTTGTCAGTTGCCTTATTTGTTTTCTCATATACTACCTTTCATTCTATAATTAATATAATATAGTATATATAATATAAGCTCACTACTATATATATATATATAAAGATATATATTATGATACTGCATCTATATATATATATAGTATTCTATAAATATATTATTATAATATATATATATATATATATATATATCTATATCTATATATATATATAAATATATATATATAATATATCTATATATATAGAATATATATATACATATATTATATATGATATATAGATATATAATTTATAATTATTATTATATATTAAATATATATTTATTATTACTAATCTTTATATCTGTAGTATGAAATTATCTAATATTATCTATATAATTTATATATATAATATATTATTAATATTTTAATTATTATAATTATTATAATTTTATTTTATATTTATTTAATTTTATAATATTCTAATATAATTAGAATGTATGTATAAATATAGAATCCTTTATAATTTATAATATATATATCATTAATTTAATCATAATTATATTTTATAAAAATTTATATATATTTAAATAATTTTTATAATATATAGATATATTAGGATATATATATATCTATAGATATATAAATATATAAATAATCTATATATATATATATATATATATATATATATATATAAAGCATGTGTGTATGGATGTATATATATGTATATATATACATATGTATGTACACACATCATCATCATCATCATCATCATCATCAGCCGTTTCTAGTCCACTCCCTTCTGTTTATGGTCTTTCTATGCCCTTCTATACCCGCAAATTTTCTTAGCTCGTCAATCCATCGTCTTCTCTTCCTTCCCCTGCTTCGTTTGCAATCACCAGGGACCCATTCTGTTATTCTTTTTGTCCATCTATTATCTGACATTCTCATTATATGTCCTGCCCACGCCCATTTCTTTTTCTTACTTCTTGTTAAAATATCCTCTAATTTAGTTTGCTCTCGTATCCATGTTGCTCTTTTGCTGTCTCTTAGTGTTATTCCATCATTATTCTTTCCATACGTCTTTGAGTTGCAACTAGCTTATGTTCTCAGGCTTTAAGGCTCCAAGTTTCTGATGCATAAGTTAATACTGGTTGGACCATCTGATTAAATACTTTTTTTAGAGAAAGTGGGATTTTACTTTTCATAATCTCATTTTTTTTTACGAAAGGCTCTCCATTCCATGCTTATTCTTCTTTTAATTTCGGTCTCATGCCCTGGGGAAACACTGTCCTAAATACGTATATTCATTAACAATCTCTTGAGGTTTGTCCATAACCCTTATTTGTTGTCTACATTTTCATTGAACATTATCTTAGTTTTACTCACATTCATTTTTAGCCCTACATTTCTGCTTTCTCTATTCAGATCTTCTATCATCTTTTGTAATTCCTCCCCTGATTTGCTGAGGAGAACTGTCATCTGCAAATCTTAAGTTGTTAAGGTATTCCCCATTAATGTTAATTCCCACATTATCCCAATCTGATTTCTTAACAATTTCGTCCAGGCACACTTTGAATAATTTAGGAGAGATGGGGTCTCCCTGTCTTAACTCCTTTCTCAATTGGGAATTTCTCAGTCTTTATGTACTTTTAGGATTGCTGTACTTCCTGTATAGATATCTTCAAGTGTTCTAACATAAGATTCATCTATTCCTTGCTTTTGAAGGGCTTTCATTACTGCTGAAGTTTTGACAGAATCAAAAGCTTTCTCATAGTCTACAAATGCCATGCATAGTGGTTTGTCATACTCTGTTGATTTTTCCTTTAACTGGTTAATTACATGGATATGGTCTGTTGTTGAGTACCCACTTCTAAAACCTGCCTGCTCTCTTGGTTGATTAAAGTCTAGCTGTCTTTCTGTTCGGCCTAATACGATCTTTGTAAATATTTTATATATTACTGAGAGTAAACTTATTGGGCAGCAATTTTTCAGGTCTTTTGTGTCTCTCTTTTTGTGAATTAATATAATGATAAAGTTTTTCCAAGCTGTAGGTATAGACCATTCTTGCAAGCATTTTGTGTAAAGTTCAGCGAGTTTTTAACACCCATCATTTATTTTAAATGTGTATATTTATATATATATATATATATATATATATATATATATATATATATATATATATATATATATATATATATATACATACTGGCAATTGTTAATTTTTTCCAGGGATAACCACTCCATTCGTCAGGGAAATTGTTGTGCCAGAATGCAAACACGGATGGACAGACTGGATGAACACACACACTCCAAGACCTGATGACTGGGCAAGTTCTTGATAAAGTGGGATTTCTGTTTGTACTTTAAATTGGTCCATAAACGAGTGGCTACATTGTTCTTTTAACTGGACCTTTCCAATTCGCTGCCTGCTTTTGTATTCCCTTCGCCACAACTTTCTTGACAACTTTCTTTCCTCTAAGCCGCGGCATTCACTCACTATTTCTGTTTTTCCCCAATTAATGCAAGTGAAAATGTTAGGTCTACTATGCCATATCCATCAGAGTAAAACCAACTATTTGGCTAATTTATTTCTCTGTTCTGTTACTGTGGACGTTGGCTTTGTTAGGCCGTCCTTGTAAAGAATATTTAGTGCATAATGTAAGCAATTAAATCTGTAAATTATATACGTAGTAACTAAATATGCAACCGCGCTTACAAAAAATTAATAAATATAGAAATTAAGTGAATGCACTGTACAAATTAGTAAACAAATATTCTACAAAAATCTTAATATAATATGATAATACGCACTATATATGCACCGACTCAACCACCTCACCACGTATCACATCCCGTAAGATTTCATTAACTATTTTTGATATTGGCACCAATATGTAATTAAACTAAATAGTTACTAGTGACAAAATAATTAATTAAAATTTGCTAAAAGTTGAAGTTATCTAAGTTAAGCTTTGAGAACAAAATGTTTTAGAACATAATGTTTTATACTCAAATACGCTTATTAATTTCCTAAGTAGTCCAACTAGAAAATCATTTGAAATATTTCGTCAATAAAATGTTGACAGTTGAATTACGTTCCCATCTTTCCATACAAACTTAAATAAGTCCACAAAATCGTGAGTAGATCACTCCAAAAGTCATACTAGTTGCTCTGTTTGATAAAAATGCTGGAAATCATTGTGATTAAGAATTTAAATTTCTTCTTTTATCAAATATTTGTGTTAAAGGTTTGTCATTACTAACATTAATTTCGATGTCTGGAACAGGATCTAGTTTATGTGGGCATCTTATTAATCTTAGTAATTCAGAGAACTCGAGAATATATGGAATAAACATCACATAATGTGTCCCTCTATTATTTAGAAACAGTAAATTATCTAAAGGTCTAACTATATCATATCTTGCTATATGAGCAGTTGTTAATACCTTATTTTCCCATAAAAATAAACGTAAGTTAACTATATTAGATTTAAAATTAGCACCCATGTGGATACCTTTTACCTGCCGAAATATCTTGTCTATATATTAGATCGAATACAGAACCAAACGTTAATAGGACTTTCACGATTTTTGTTATACAAATCAACGGATTCCATAATTTTCAATTATTTTCAGATATCCAGTAATGATATTTTATCAATTTTCATGTAAAGGTTTTTACAAATGTGAATTTAGGGAAGTTATGGGTAGATGTTAGAATTAGTAATAAATCTAAATTTGATAGAATTGTTATGGAATTCAGGAATAGCAAACTTGGTTCATATATTGTAATTTGAAGGCACAACTTTATATGATAAAGAGTTCATTAAAATGTTTCTAATATTATCAAGATTAATGTTACATACTTAGAGGTTATTGGTATGAGTCAGTTTCTGAGATGAAGAGTTGAACATACCTGCTAATCAAAAGTTGTTAATAGTTGTTAGTTTATCTACTGGTGATGTATATCTATATATATATATATATATATATATATATATATATATATATATATATATATGTATATATATATATATATATATATATATATATATATATATATATATATATATGTTACACATATATTCTAAATTTCCACTAATCTTTCAGGATGACAAAGATGATTTGCACACACTGTGGCCCCAATATCAGTTTTGTTCTGTGGAGCACATAAAGGAGATACAATGCCAAGTGGTTGGACTTGGTCTGAGCTACCAAGACGCTGGTCAGGTGGGAATTGTTTGCAACATCAACAATGGTTTGCAGTGCAATGACGAACTACAGGCTCCACAGCGTAAGATAATCTTGATTATTTTCTTATTTCTTTACCAAAGTTAGTTATATTTTACAATAATGTTATTATAGTACGAGAAAATCTACAATTGTATTAATAAATTGTGTTACTGGCAAAAGTTACGAACTGTAAACTGAGAAATTTGAACACTTGAATGGTGTTCCTCCTCAGTGTTTACATTAAAATTAGAATTGTGATTTTTAGGGTAAACAATCAGATTGAACACCGTTCAAATTTGATATAATTGTGAATTTGTCATGATCAACAATTTAATATGACGTGATTTTTTTTTTTTTTTTGCAATATTATTTTTTGCTGGTGTGGCTCTCGTAAGTAGATGATGATTCTTATGACACAATGATAACAGCACTGATGATACTCATAGCTGTCATCATTTTGTATTGACATTATCGTGACCAGTAGTAGAAATCTGTGCAGTTGGAGTTGTATTGAACAGTAGGAACTGAAATTCTTGTGGCGCAACTAATTCCAGTAACATTCTGTGCCATTCCACACCTACAGATTGCTTTGATTACGAAGTTCGATTCTTCTGCGACTGTGGACTGACGACTTCCACCATGTCTCCCTTCTCTTCAACGGCTGTTTATACCACGACGCCCGCCCCTATCCTGCCCTGCACCAGATTCGACGAGCATTATAAACAGCATGAGGACTGCCGTAAATTCTACGAAGTAAGTTTTTATTTCATGTAACAGATTATCACTCTCTGAAGGGCTTATTTATGTTGTCAGTGTCAAAATATTTTTAGTAGTGTTTCTCATTTGATTTCCATGTTTGTTATTGTGGCATTTCTCATTTGATTTTGAAGCAGCTTTAATTGGTTTCTCATGTTTTGCTCATGCGGATTGGTGTACTGTATGGTAAAAGTGTCTCTTGATTGGGTACTTCAGTATATTTTCTATTTTAGTTTCATGTGGAGGTGCTTCCTTTGGACTGATAAGGAGAAATGCAATTTCTAAAAGTGATTAATCATTCTAGGCCGTTATATTTTCTGAAATGTTACACTTGGAATATTATAAGTTGTTTTCAAAATTCTCCTTCAGTTTCTAGTTTCATTTTTATTGGAATATTTTAAGATGTTTTCAAGATTCTCCTTAAACTTATAGTTTCATTTTAGTTATTTGTGCTAGCATTTTCATTCTACTTTTATTTCACAGTGTGTGAGCGTCTCTGAGTTTGAAAAAGCTTATATCGAAAAGGAATGCGGACCCGGAACCTATTACCATCCACTCACGAGGACTTGTGATTTTGAGTATAACGTTATGAAGATCAGGAAGGACTGTGTTAAAAGTAAGGATCCAAAATGTTATGTAGATGTGAAGTTCTGCAAAAGTGTTCATTGAATATAATGTTATGTACCTTATTGAATGTCAGTGGTGTTTTGTAATTTTAATATTCGATAATTTTTTTTGTGTATGTCACAGCGTTTCCCAAAAAGTTTCAAAAGTCACTCCCTGTAACAATATATTGATATGCAATCAGGTGATGATGGAACATACTACACCAATGAAGTGTAGTGGAGTAGGTAATACAGTAATACTCCAAACTTACATGAGGTTAGGTTCCAGATCCTCTTGCGTAAGGGGATGTTTTGCGTAAGTTTGGCACGGTCTCTAAAAATGCTAATAAATGCTTGCTTCTAGAGTTTGACCACTAAATATGACCCTAATCACGCTCCCTTTGTATTAAGCTAACTTGTGAATGAAATTAAAGATACTGTAATTTGATTTAAAAGTTAGTTTAATACGTTACCCTTAAATAAGAAATAACTGGTTGACATAAAAATACATTAACTACTACGTACATACATATCCATTTCCGTACGTATACTAACGTTATCCCTAATTCATGGGATGCCATTTTCTTTTTCCATAAGAGTAAAATAAGTTTTCTTTGAGTCACTAGGTACACTTCATTAATCAGTCATAACGCGGGTACACAAGTCAATGAAATAAATGTAATAGTTTGAGGGCTAACTATGAGAGAGAGAGAGTATCATCTTTAAAAAGTGCAAATGTTATTTTCACAGACCGACAACTCTGTTATGTCTAATATGTTTTACTAGTTGAATTACGTACTACATTTGTATATATTTTCAAAAATATAAATAGCATACACAGAATCTCCATACTGATTTTACACTTACAAGCATGAAAACTTATATTAATTGTAGTATACTAGTACGTACTTCAGAAATTAAAGTTTCTGAATGGATATCATCTTTGAAAAGTGCAGTAACTTTGTGAATGGGTATTGCATCTTATAAAAGTACGCAGTATATGCACTAACTGTAGGTGCTGTAATTACCTTTGTATCATATTTATGCATGTACAAAAATAAAAAATAATACATTTTTAATCAAGCTTTTATACAGAAAAGCTTTAAAACTTAAAAATTTACATAAATTAAACATAAGCATAAACGCTTTTGCAGGGTTTTACGGTGTTTCTAGAAGATTCGCAAGCACTATTGTGATGATTAGTTAGGTTCCAATGAACAGTTATCGCTATTGTGAATTTGCCCAACTTGAATCGCGTGAGTGTGGGGTATTACTGTATCACTGTAACAAACATTGTTTTTAAACAATTATCCTCTTTTTCCAACTACAGAACCACCACCCATGTATGTGTCGACAGTTCCTTCCATTACCACCCAGAAACCAACCTGCTTTGGTGACTACTGGACCGAGTGGTTCAATGTGAGCCATCCGCTGGACGATGGTGGAGACTACGAGAGCTTTGACAAGATCCGCGAGATGGGCTTTGAGATCTGTGACAGCATGTACATCAAGGACATTCAGTGCGAGGCAAATAAGGAGACAAAGAGTGAAGCATTTACATCCTCGAAAGGAAGCGCCAAAGGTGGGGGGAGGAAGGGAGGCCGCAAAGGAAGTCGCCCGGAGCCCGCCCGGTACTCCTATGAACGCACCGACTACAAACGTACTGGGGACATCGATGTTCTGTGTAACACTGAGGTGGGACTCCAGTGCGACAATTTCATGCAGTATGCAGGAGATGGACAGTGTCAAGATTATGCTATTAGAGTTTTGTGTTCTTGTGGTAAGTAACCAGGATGTTTTATAGCTCCATTTTCATATATAAAAATGGGGTTTTAAAAGTGGTTTCCTAGAATGGTGCAAATCATAAGAAATGAGCGTTTCATCATCCATGTGTAAAAAAAATCTGGTATACGTCTTGTCACAATATGACTCTGATGCCTAATTTATGTATGGTTCAATAACTTTCATTACATAATACCCTTTTCATAAGTTACTGAATAAATTGTTTGTCTGTAGCAGCCATTGCAATGACCCTATTTTATTTAACAGAGGCAACAATGGAAACTACCATTGGCATAAGCCCAACAACGCCGTACGTTGACATCAGGGGGTCAACAGTCATTACCACTCCATATCCAGTAGTCCCAGGTAGGTTCATTTTTATCATTTGGTTTGTTCTGTTTCCTTTTCTGAGTTACATATTCATTTAATTCTGCCCATCGACTTTTGTTGATAAGAGAAACCATCTTTCACAAGGAACAATATCAGTTTGAGTTTCATTAGGATGGCGTAATATCATTATGCATTTTTTTCTTTAAATTATAATTTTTGGAACCAAAGCAGAAAAATACTGATCACATAAAAATAGTTTTAGTAGTGTATTTTTCAAGTACAGTACTCCGCTGATAACACTTGTTCATGAGTAATGAATCATCATATCAATGTATACTAGCTTAGAAACAAAACATACCTGCACACACCACTGGAGCAAAATTTATATCAATACGTACATTTATGTAGGGTACAAAATGTGTCCAGCAGACAAGTAATTGGTTATAAGTGCAATTTTTTTTATAGGGAGTAATAGAACCCCTTATGTGATATATGTATAAATACTATACATGCAATCTTATGAACTAGGAGTTTGCAAATTAAAATACTCTACCCGAGAATTTATTCAAGTTTTCTGGTATTGATTGCAAAAAAAAAAACAGATTTCAAAAAGTAAAGTTGCTCTAATTTCTGTTTATAATCCATTTCACAGTTTGCCCTCCAACGAAGACTCTCATAGAAAATGCAGTGCCCTGTGAAAATGTTTGTGGATATCACCGAACGAAACTTATGAAGAATAAGGAATGTCAGGTAACTGAGGGAATGCAATTCTTCTTGAATGAATTTAATAGGATTAATTTCGCATTCTTAGATTGTGATATCCTTGCCATAAAAATGCCTTGGGAGTAAAATTCTTAGCAGATTAGCTTCGGAATTGAATTGGTTCTTCACATTGCCCAAATGTGTTCATTAATTCTGTGACTGCCAATAGAAGTGTCATTAAGTATGTATGTATATATATTATATATATATATATATATATATATATATATATATATATATATATATATAGATAATATACATATATATGTGTGTATATTTATAGGTATATAATATACTTCTATATGTATGTTTTCATGAGGAAAATGAACAAATTACTTAAATGATGAAAAACCTGCAGGAAGAGAGAGATGTTACCAATATTGTTGAGGACTTTCTCTTGTATACGTAAAAAGAAAATTCATAGCAAGACAGTACTTTGTCTTTATTATAATTAGGGTTAAGGTGCTTAACCACCATTCTACCAATGATAATGGTCAACTTCTGCATATGGTACCATTTGCTTTAAAGAAGAAGCGCAGTTGAGTCAGAATAATCTTTGGCGTGACTCATGAGGGTAGAGAGATGTAATTAATGCTCCTCATATTAATACATCTTACTTTTTCTCTTCTTCAGCGATATGATCAGTATGCAAGTGCATGTACCAAGTGCCCCCCAGGCCAGTATCTGAGGGACAGCACAACTTGCGTTCCTCGTGAAGACTGTAACTGCATGCTGGAGAACGGAATGTCTGCTCCAGTAAGTCTCCTTAAATCACCACTGTCATAGTTTCTAGGAGCTTAATCTTTTTATACTATTTGATTGTTCATTTATAAAATTCTTCATGTGGTGTGGTTTATGTCCCATTATTAGTGATATATGTAGCTTCTAAGTACAGTTGGAAATTACTTTTGATAGGGAAGTTAAACACTTAACTTATTCTATACCTCGTTATTGATTTTGTCCTTTGTCCTTCTTTGATAGCTTGCTCGGACACTTCACCTACATTCACTGAGATTAATGAATAAATTTCAAATAATTATTGTTATAGGCATTAGATCCTAAAGATTTATAATTCAGGAAATTCGGTGTCCAAAAGCTTTCAGAATAGTAAGCGCAGTTATTTAATTATGTTTGATTTAATTTGACATGGTCATTTTGATGCATCCAATTCGGCATATGTGAGATTAGATGTTAACAATACATTGCTGGTGATACCTGTACTGTTTTGTGTGAGAATGGTAGAAAGCTGTAAATCCTTTTCAAAATGTGACTGCCTGCTGTCAGATATTGAGTACTACAATTTTTTGGAAGGCTTTAGCGCCATATTAATACCACAGATGTGAAATAAATACATAATGTGAGGTCATCTTTTTTCATGAATCATGCATATTGCAATAACGACAGCAATACTGAAAAAAAAAATTCTGAGCTAATTTTACATGTTTGGAGAATTCCCTGTACTCCATATTGGGAAATGTTCATATTATGCTGAATGTTTAAGTTATGAGTTATGTTTAAATTGCAGCCTGGCCGTGTCTTCCGCATGAGTGACTGTGAGGTATGCCAATGCAGCGATAATATTTTGGTGTGTTCATTCATCTGTACCCCGACAACACCAGAACCTGTGAATGCTACCGAAACTGTAAGATTTGCTTGACTTCATTCTATTCTCTTGCTGTTAGTTTTGATTTTATTGTATTGGGCTTTTTGATTACTATTGTTAATTCAGTATTGAATGGCAAGTTTTCAGTCATATCAATGCAATATTAATAACAAAGTTTGACTAGCTGAGATTAAGTCTGGCTACTTAATTTTAAGCAAAAAAATTGAATGTACTGGTTATGTAATATGTAACAACAGAATTATTTTTCTTACTAAAATTCTGGTGTGTGGATTTGTTTATTCACTTGTTGTTTTATGTACCTGTTTCTGAAAAAGATGTCCTTCAATCAGTGCTAAGGTAAATTTGACCCTATTTCTAGTGTAGAGCTCTATTTTCAATATACTACTTATTTTTCATCTCTGAGAAAACTCGTTGAGTTTTATAACTGAAAGAGAAAAAGCCGTTGTGATTTATTTTATGGCGAATTTACTCCCCACAGCCTACTTTCAAATGTGGAGAGTGGAGCTCGTGGGTGAGCGGAGAACCATCCGAAGAGGCAAAAGACTTGGTCACCTCTGTCCGTGAAAAGCATCCCGATATGTGCAAATACCCACATAAAATCGAATGCCGCAAGAAAACCAGTAAGTATTCAATGGATTTCATAAGCTTGCATGATATAGAATATTGGATTCTGTTTGCATCTAAATTCATCATAGTATAAATAATTTGTTTCTAATTCTGCTTCATCAAGTGATCATGATTATTGATGCTTTTATGCCATTTTTTTTTTCGTTTAAGAGTTTAGACATGAAGTGTCAAGAATGAAGTAAGTGCCGCGGAAAGAAAAGTAAATGTGAATATCAAGACAGTTAGATGTGTTGACCAATTAATTTGTATGCACATCATGAGTTGTGAAACCATACGACGTCATTCATTCATTAACTTTTCTCTCAAACAGGAGGAACATTGTCAAGCTTCTTGCCATTTGACCTTACTATCGATGAAGGGGAGAAAATCGCCTGTGACAGGAAATGTGTCAAAAATCCTCAGACTCCAGGATGTGAAGTAAGTGTTCCACATGACTTTTCTCTTCAATGTTTAAATGAGTTATTTAGTTATGATGCTTCCTCAAGTCATTGTTGAGATCTTTTTGATTTTATAATGAATACTGTGTTATTCTGAAGTTGTTTAGGTTTTCTCGCTGCGGCTTTCAAAACTTCATTTACTCTGAAAGGTTGTGCTTATTTTAAATATTTTTAGACTGTGCGATAACCAAGTTAAGATTAACTTTGATAATCTTTACCATTTCTAGTGAAATGTTCAGTATATTTAGTAATTCGTTTATTCACTCATCTATTTTGATTTTCCCAAGGACATGGAAGTTCGTTTTGTTTGTTATTGTGATGAATTCCAAGTTTCATTGGAAGGTTTGCTGACACCACCACCACCTGCACCTGGTCTCTTAACAACTTTGCCATCTAATGTTTCAGGTCAGGTTTTATTCAAGTTTGTTGTTGAACCAAACTAGAAGTAGTAAATAATACTCAACAAAGCCATTTTCGCTGCTTTTGTTTTGTTCTTTAATGCTCAGTGTTAGCACTTTATTGATTTTCCTTTTTCATTCACACCTTAGTTAATTATCAGTTTACTTGTGCATATGAATTGTCCAGATTTTTTTATGTTTAGAATGAAGTTTTAGAAAATAAATTGAATTTTATGAACAATTTTACAACTGTATACCATACTTGAGAGATGCAGTTTTATCATTCTCTCTCTCTCTCTCTCTCTCTCTCTCTCTCTCTCTCTCTCTCTCTCTCTCTCTCTCTCTCTCTCTCTCTCTGTCCTTTTAAGATGTTTATGCTCCCATTTTGCCTTATGCCAAGGGGGGGGGGGGGGTGACCATAATAACCATGTCGTCAAACTTTACCTTTGGCTGAGCCACAGTGTCCATCATGACCTAAATTCTTGGGGGCGATTTTTTTACTGGAGGATACACTCATACATTCTTGTTTTTCATTTGTGTTTTTATATTGCAGCATTTGTTATTCTCTTATGGTTTATAAGAGAATAACTAACTTAACAGGCAGAAAAGTTTAAATACTTAGGATCTATTTCAAGCCGAGAGGGAGGATGTGAGGTTGAAGTTGACAGTAGGATAAAAGCTGCATGGGGGAAGTGGAGAGAGGTAGCTGAAGTGGTATGTGATAAGAAAATGCCAATCAAGCTAAACATCAAGATATATAACACAGTGATAAGACCAGTGTTAATGTATGGAGCAGAAACATGGGCCCTTTGAAGAAAAGAGGAAGTAAAGCTTGAGAGAACAGAGATGAGACTGCTGAAGTGGATTATGGGAATATCGCTGCTTGAGAGATTGGAAAATGATGAAATAAGAGGGGGAGGCTGAGTAAAAATTACAGAGGTGATAAGAGATTCACGATTGAGATGGTATGGGCATATGTTGAGGATGGATGACGAGAAGGGAGTGAAGAGGGCTTGGGAGGAACCTGTTAGAGGAAGAAGATCAAGAGGGAGGAATAGAATTAGATGGCGAGATAAAGTGAAAGAAGATATGGAGAGAAGAGGTTTGGTGGAGGATGATGCCTTTGATAGAAGGCAGTGGAGATGGTGCATCAGGCAACCGACACCTTAATGTAGGGATAACGGTGGGAAAGAAGATTAGTTATTCTCTTATGGGAAAGATTGCTTTGCTTATAAATGGTCCTTTTGAGTATTTTGTACTGGCAGTATCATTTGTTGAAAAATAGTTTGTATTGTAATAAAATAGCTATGTAACCTTTCTTTTTACTAGCACTTTTTAGGTCTTCCTCCATGAAATGTCACACATTTATCAAGTCTACGGTTCTTATCCCTTCCGTTTCTCTTATCTGTATATCTTCTATATAGACGACCCTATCGACAGGTCTTACCTTATTCATTTCATTTACATTTCACAACCAGGTTTTTAATACCAACAAGGAAAATTCATTCGGTACATTACAAGTTTTGCCTCCCACATCAGTCTCCTCTTCCAAACACATTGCAAAGTTCATGATAACCTATTTACTTCCTGTATTCATCCCGCTTCTGTCTGTATTAGTATTCGTCGATATATCTTCCTCATTTTCATTTATTCTCACATCTTTATTTTTTCTAAATTCACACTCAAGAGCCTTTAAATAGGATTTGCTTTCATCAAATAAACTCAATAATTAACCTTCCACTCCCTATATCATCTAGGTTTGCACTATATTAAGTTTGTTTCCTTTACTCAAACTTATAACACCATTGTTTTAAACAGATATCCAGTCGAAGCACACTCTGCCATTTCTCAATTATGCTGCTCTTCCTTAATCATTCTTATTTGTCTTGCTCTTGCCACATTTGTTCGTGTGGTTCTTGATTAAACTAAGAACAATAACTTCCAGCTTTCTATCCAAAAATAAATTTACTCGCATTTAAAATACTGGTAGACACACACACACACACACACACACACACATATATATATATATATATATATATATATATATATATATATATATATATATATATATATATATTTATATATATATATATGCATACATATATATACATAGTATACATATATATATATATATATATATATATATCACATACATATGTATCATATATATATATATATATATATATATATATATATATATATATATATATATATATATAATGTGTGTGTATGCATCTGTAAATCACGTTTTCTGTACGATTTCAAGATTTCATTGCTTAAGAATGTTTTTCTTTTTTTTTCTAGTAGAAAGCACAACATATATAGGAGAGTTCCCAACTAATGTGACCAGTGAATATCCTCCTTTGAATGATGGTAAGCCATTTTTCATTCATAATTTGAAAATGCAATTAGAACTTCACTGCTTGATGGACAATGTATTTGTTATGTCATGATGTACAGCTAAAATCTTTTTTTCTCCCTCTCTTTAATGACAGTTTGTGTTGGTGCATCTGAGTACAAACAGTGCGCCATTAGGTGTGACAGGGTCTGTGTGTACTACTTGGCCATTCTAAAAGCAAATGGCTACTGTCTGGTAAGTCACGGTATTTTCCTACCTTTTCTTTCATTTTAGTTTTAGCACTAGTATATCATTCATCTCCTCAATTGAAGATCTTAATTAGTTATCCTTTGTTAGTAATGTAGCTTAAAATAATTAGCGAAAAAACAATAATTATATGTTTTCTTACAGATAAAAAGATGTTAGGTTGACCATCAGCTTTGCAATATATTGTCTTTTTTAGCTGGAAGATGACTGTGCTCCTGGATGTGTGGAGAAAGGTAAAACTTCGGCTTGCCCTGACTCGTTCTACATGTTCAACGAGAGTCGGTGTGTAGCAATTGCTGATTGCAATTGCAGATTGCCTAATGGAGTTGCTGTACCTGTAAGTATTATTTTTTGTACTATAGGGTCTTTTGCATATGGTATTCCAGACATTGAGATTATCACTTTCGTATTCATTTTTTCTCTTATACATATAAGTAGTCAGAGTTTTTTTTATATGAGAAAAGTTCAATGAATTTTGCATTTATCATGTGTGAATCAACCGTCTCCCCCGATGTTGTAACAAAGATTTGAATGACCATTTGTGAAAATTGAGAGAAAGTGAGAAGAATTTATAAATAAAGGTAAATGAGTAAGCGGATAAATATTTGCCTGCAAAGATAGCAGGGCAAGTTATATTGCTGCTTCTCTTACACTTAAGGTCATCAACATCAGTGATACTGCTATGGAGACATTTCACAGTTTCACACTAAAATGGAAGTGACCATGTGACGCTTCAACAGAGTGTAGATGCTGAGGTTCTGCAAAGCAAGTGCCACGCATAGACACTCGTGGAGTTCACTGTTATGATAAAGCTCATGGGTGGTGGTAAACACAAGTTATCTTGCAATGATGTTCTAAATCATAATTACCTCTGTAGGAAAACTGAACTTCAGTTTGAAGGAAAGATGAACTACGATTCGAGTAATTGTGTATATAAGAGAAGATGCTGACATCTTAACGAGAAAACAACATTTTAATAAAGGTACACCAAAAGATGTGAGCAGTAGCATTAATTACATCACATCATCTCTGAAGAAGAAGGAAGTGTAGCATTTATACATTTCCGGTAGCAGTAGATGGAATATATTCTTCAGGTGTGCTGTTTAAAAAAAAAAAAAAATGTTGGAAGGTAAAATAACACCAGGTAATGCTAAATATAAAGAATCATTAAGTAGAGTTTGTCTTATGCATAGCAGATCATGTAGTGAGAGAATGGTGAGAGATATATCAGTACAGTAAATCTGCATGATTTGTTCCGGATCTCTGTCAGGGATAGCAGTAACCCCATCTTATTAAGGGTGAGCGAATAACTGCAACAAGAGTAGCATTGTCTTCATGCTGTAGTATATTATTTTTTAGACCAACAGTCATGTAATTACTCAGTAGTAAAGACTGAATACAGCAAAAATTCCCAAATGCTACCATAGGGAACACCAGACAAGACCAGTCTAAACCCACCAAAGGTACTAAAAAACCTTCATTGCCTGGTGATTAAAAAACTGAATGAGATTAAGAACATAGATACAAAGTTTATTTATATTATGGTTAACCAAGTCAAATCTTTCTTGAAGGTCAGTTTGTGTTACTGTGAACTCATATCCTTTATTGAGGTTGTCTTGGATGTATTTACATCAGATCTAAAAGTCCGTAAGAATAACTTATTTTTTCTTCTTCCTCTTCTCAGCATAATCCCTAGTTGGGATTGCTGTTTTTAATGAGCCTTTTCCAACAGATCATTTTATCATTTGTTTTATCACATGTATTAACGAACACCCTTCCTGACAGTGTGCGTCTTGGCTGTCAGGAAGCTTTGACATACGTTATTATACATTATTTTTATTGCCATACTTAATTTTTAAATAATAGAATGGTCAAATTGTTTTGCTAGAGATATTTAAAGAAGTACGTAATATGATATAAAAAGAAGTAAGATATGATATAAACATATAATTTGTATGAGTTTTTATATGCACAGTAGAATTAATCAAAATCCTAATTAAATATATCTGCATCTTTAATGGTTTTGTAATAAAGTAAGTTTTCTTATAGAAATATTTTCAATGATTACTAAATAGAGCATCTGCATTATGATGTGTTGTAATAAATACAAGCACCATTGTAAATCAACAAATATTAGTAAGAATTTCTAACACCTTTTCAGCCTGGGGAGTGGATGGAAGTGTCTGAGTGTGAGAATTGTATGTGTCAGAACAACTTTTTGCTTTGCAACACCAAACCAGAATGTGCTGAAACAACAATTGAACCAGAGGTTGCAGTGTCCTTCTTACCAACGGTTGCAGTTCCTCTACCTGAAACAACCACTATCAATATCAATGACTGGATAAGTAGTTTGATGTAAGTATGCAGTTTTTGTTGATATTCGAAACATCACACCTTCTGATGATTTCATTATTTATGTCTCTCTCTCTCTCTCTCTCCTCTCTCTCTCTCTCTCTCTCTCGCTCTACTCTCTCTCTCTCTCTCTCTCTCTCTCTCTCTCTCTCTCTCTCTCTCTCTCTTGTGTCTGTTTCAAAACCACCAGATAATTCTAGAAGCTGGGTTGTCTATGCGGTTTTCCTCTTCTCAAAATCTTGAGGATCTTTTTGCCATTAAAGTATGAAGCAGCGTGAAGACTTGTGCACTTATTAAGGTTTTGCATTTGTGCAACTCCGTATCCTCCAACATTTATTATGAGTGTATGTTACTTTATTATAAAAGTAATGATTATTTTAGATCAGAAGTCATGTTTTCTTTTAAGTGAAGCTTGATGATTCGATTATGCTAGAAATAATATTTAACCAAGGATGAATCGATAATAGTTACGTTAAGTTTTTTAAACAAACGCAATTGTTATTGTGGCATTAGAATATATATATTTTGAAGTGCAACTTATTCAAAATTATTTCATGTTCAACAATATCATTTTAAGTATGAATTAAGATAAGATAACAGTTTGGAAATATATTTTCTTCAAACATAAGGCTACATAATAATGATGGTTTTTAGAAAATATATTTTGTTCAAAACTGCAACTCTTAGAAAATTTCTTAAAGTTTATTAATGTATGGAAATATTTTGTGAAACGTGCACCTTCATGAAGGTTCATGCTAGAGCATACTTTTACAAAAATGTGACTCAAAGACGCTTACTTTTGGCAGTAAATGTAACTACTGGACCCCATTCTACCGTGCCCAAGAACGGAATGAGGAAGGCTTGGCCATTTCACCAGCTGATATCAGTTCACTTTCCCCATTCACCTGCGATAAGCTCACCAATGCTACCTGCAGAGAGGTTTCAAGTAATGATTCTCTTCATACTTTTGTTCTGATAGTTGTCATGAAAAAAATAGTTTAAACATATTTAGTTTTTGTAGTGTTACCTAGAAAGATTCAGTGTAAGATAATCAATTACTTCTACATTTCCCAGAAAAATTCAGTTTAACACGGTTAATGTCTTTGAAGGTTTCATGGAAACTCAGGATAATACAGTCATTCCTTTAACATTGCATTGAAAATTTTGATTGAAAAATCACTAATTTCTTTATTGTTTTTTAAAACGTTGTTACACACAATCAGTTCCCAATATTTTTTTTTCTTTTTATAATTCAACATCATTATTTCTTTTAGTGACTTCTTGAAAAGTGCCTCATGACATTATTCCTTGTGGTAATACAATGTTCAATATTTGTCAGTGCTTTATGTAATGGTTTTCTTTGTTCACAGCTAATATTCCAGCCGAAAATCTTGCCCAGACATTAGTGTGTGATCCCAAGGAAGGGCTTAAGTGTCGCAATCTAGACAATGACGAAGATTGCTACAACTACGAGATCGCTTTCTTCTGCTATTGCGAAGAGGAACAGGTGACAACAGTTTCTCCTCCAACTACAAGTAAGTTATTTAAGATTTAGGTTTTAATTCTCACCAATTTCCCTCACTTCTTCCCTCTCATTAAATGGCCCTGAGTATCATTTAAATTGATTGATTTGATTGATATATTGTATGTACTTTACCTTTCTTCACATAAATGTGTCAGTGAGTAATACAACATTATAGAATTGTGTGTTTCACTTAAAAGTAGTACTTGCAGGAAAATGCTAACTAATTTATCTGAAAACATTTTCATCCAATCCTATCACCTATGTTAATATTTGTGCCATTTCTTTGTTCCTAAATTTGGGTAGGTATAAATAATTTAAATATACCTGATTTGCCCCTCAAATCAGTTAGTATAGCTTTTATGAATAAATATTCAGCCTCATAAAAAAGGAGGCTGTTTTTTCTGAATTTTTAAAAATAATGAGAAATGTTTACTAGGTTTGGTTGACTAGATCGATTGTTAGAATATTGAGAAATTCTAATTTTCACATCAGCTTTTCCTTGTAGAGAGTTAGACATGGCAAGAGTTCTCTCCATCTTTTCAGTTCTGTCTCTCTTTCCAACTAAATACTGCTGGCACGGACTAATTGCTGCAAGGCCAAGAAACTCGCCATACTGTGTTTAGCCCTTTAGTTTATCATAAAAAAATGGAAGAGTGCCCCTATTCAGTATATTGCAGCCCATTTCAACAGAGATTATTATTGTTATGATACAATGCCAAGATACTAATTTCTCTCATTTCTTTTGTGCTCTTTAGAATTCACCCCAACCTTACAAGTGACTGGCTATGTATGTATTTATTTATTTATTTCTCTGTTTCTTTAAATATTTCCTGCAGCAGTGGGATCCACAACTACTTTGGCAGCATGTGATGCTTGGTCTCCTTGGATCAATGAAAGAAAGCCATGGCAGGGAGATGGTGACACAGAATACAAAACTTTGCAACAGTTACGAGAAGAAAGAGGCTTCTGCTTAGAGGTAAGTATTTTTGTGGTCTCATAAAACAAATACACGTATTGGCTTTGATTTCATTCATGAACAATATGATCCTAGTAGTATCCTTCATTCCTATATTGAGTTGTTTACAACTTTAAATAGTTTTGTTGATACTGATATCTAAACCTGTGCCTCCATTTTTTTTACATATTTATGACAGGGTTGATAACACTGAAAACAAATGTTGAGATTGTGCACCTCTGTTATCATTGATCATCCTTGTAACCTAGTGATCCTGAGATGCTTACCTGTGTTTTTAAGTCATAATTAAACCATAGCATCTTTGTTAATGTTATTTCCATAGGCATCTTAATAATTAAAACTGTTTGAAATAATATAGTACACAGTTCCGATTTTAAAATTATGTACTTGTGAAATTTCAAGGAGAACTACCTTTTGTAGTCAGACACCAGTTGGGTGTAATTAACTTTCGTATTTTTTTCTTTAAAAATTAGCAAAGAAAAATTACACTTTTCTGTAACAGTACACTACAGTACATTATATATTTGTCTTGTACTATAACAGGCATATACGTACATACATGGGGCATAGTATAATTCCATAGACTCTGTCTTAAAAATTATGAGGTGGCACAAAAAAAAATGTGAACACCATTGGACTCTAGTACAAAGTAATATTTGCAACTGATGCAGTTATTAGGGTTCTTGTGGAAACAATATTCTAACTAGCATCAAATTATTATTTGCATAATTTTGAATATAATCTGGTATGGTGGTAAATAAAATCTTTCATAGCTATATTATTGTATTATTGACACTAATTTATGCTTCAATAACGAAAAGGGACACCTGGCAGACATACAATGCGTTGAAGCTGCTAGTGGCAATGCGCCAAGTGATGAGGGTGTCTCATGTGATGTCCGTTTTGGATTCCGCTGTGCTAATTCTGCCCAGTCTAGACGTACCTGTCTAGATTATAAAATCAGATACTATTGCTCTTGCGGTAAGTTTAACTAATATTTATGAGGATAACTTCATGGCTGAGATAGGGTTTCAAGGACCAAAGGTTGTAGTAAAAAAAAAAAAAAAAACTGATTTATATTCTTCAGTTTCTAATCAATTTGTTAGGTCTGATTAATTTCCCAAATTTATTTATAAAATCTTTCCAAATCCACTGTTGATTCAATTCATTGTTTGATTTACTATTCATCATTTGATATTTATTCTAACTATCAGCAGCTGATAAGCTTTAGGGTCAATGCAATTCATGTAATAGATTAATACATTATAAGTTAGTAGATATATTTATTCCTTCCTGCAATGTCTTCCAAGTAATGCTCCAAGTATGCATAATGACTAATGATCTGCATCTCTTCCAACCAACCAGAATGTATGAATAAACTTTAGTTCTGAAACAGTTCCATTTTATTAACTGCATTGTTTAATAAATATATGAGCAGTTTTCTTTTATAGCTAAAAGCCGAAAATAATTTATAATCAGTTGCTTTGACATAAAATAGAAATCAGATAAATTCTTTCTGTGCTTGTTTTTCTGAACAAGTAGTATAGTACTTTATTGGAAGGTTAGATGTTAAGACAAAAGTTTTAAGCCTTTGTTACCTCATACTGAATGAAGATAGTGGAACTACATTGCCCTTAAACTTTGCCTAAATGATCCTATACTTTATCTTTGACATCATTTAGGTTATAATTCATTGCACATGATCAACGGTACTTCTCATTACTTACAGAAGCTACCACAGTTACTACCGTCATTCTGCCTACTTTCTTCACTCCACCTCCTACGTGTGACCCTGATAAGTAAGCGCTTCATCCTTTGTTGCTGCAAATTTTATTGCAAAATCATGCACACAAACAAGCACTGAATATTTGTCATAAGATATGGCAATAAGTACATTCATAACTTCATTTTAAAATCCATTTAAATTCAGTTGTATAAATACTTCAAAATTGGTCAGTTATACTAGATACAAAATTGTTCACATAATTTGCCAAAATTTACTAAGAATTGCATTGAATTGCATTGCATATGCTAAATTAAATAAGCTAAGAAATTATATATGTAATGAAGTAGAGTATAGATATCTGACATATGTACAGTATCATACTCCCTCATCTGATCCCTTAAGCCAATTTAATATGTCACTGCATACTAATATTTCACTGCATTACAACAAGCTACATATTGTATGAATATGCATATTATAATTTTCTTTCATTTCATTATAATGTCATCAATAACAGTGATGAGATTTAATATGTTCTTGATCACTGCAAAGATTATTTCATCTCTGGAAAAGGGATAGATGAATTGTAGTAAATCAGTTGAACATGGCATAAGCAATATTTGCTTCTTAAAACAAATTTGACAGAAAGAATTATCATTTGTCATTTGGTGAAAATCAGGTTTTTGTATGTGGACAACTGATATTACTTGGCTAATATTTTATCCTTTGTTGAGAAACTCATAATATCCAAGGATATCATTTTTCTGTGTAGATACATAAACTTACTGGACAATGTTGAGGACTCTGCCTTCACTAGCACACCAG